>NC_142194.1:26762500-27066666 GCF_026936395.1 Plectropomus leopardus | reverse complement strand
ACAGCATCAAAATAAAGCAATTTCATTAAGAAAAAAAAGTCCCAGAGGTCCTAGCTAAACCCCTAATGTCATAAAATCCTAGAAATTTTCCTGAAATCCTAGAAATGTCCTAAAATCATAGAAATGTCTCAGAATTGTAGATATTATACAAAGTTCTAGAAACATCCTAAAATGCTCGAAATAGCCTGTAATCACTGAAATGTCCTAAAATCCCAGACAAGTCTAAAATCTCAGAAATGTCCTTGATCTCTAGAAATGTCTAGAAGTTCTAGAAAAGTCATAAAATCCTATAAACATTCTAAAATCCTAGAAATTTCCTAAAATTTCAATAAGGTCCTAAAACTCTCAAAATGTCCTAAAATTTAAGAAATGGGCTAAAATCCTATTAACATCCTAAAATACCAGAAATGTCCTAAAATCATGTGAGTGTCCTAAAATCCTAGAAATGTTCTAAAACCCTAGAAATGTCTTAATATCATATGAGTGTCCTAAAATCCTAGAAATGTCCTCAGACCCTAGAAATGTCTTAAAATCCTAGAAATATCTTATCTCAGAAATGTCCTAAAGCCCTGAGAATGTCTTGAAATCCTGGAAACATCCTAAAATCCTAGAAACATCCTTAAACCTTAGAAATGTCCTAAAATCCTTACATCTTAGAAATGCCCTCAATTTCTAGCATGTACAGTGTGGGGCTGCTGCGATGCCCCCTGGCCTCCTGTCATTTTGCAGATGTGGCCCTTAAGCACAATAAGTTGAGTGTCCCTGGTCCTAAACTGTCCCTTGGTGTTGCAGGATGTAGTGCAGTCCTGTGTTGACTGCATCATCCACAGACCTGTTTACCTGGTAGGCAAACTGCAGAGGGTCCAGCAGGGGTCCTGTGATGTCCCTCAGGTGGTCCAACAGCAGTCTCTGGGAGGATTTCATGACCACAGAAATCATGGCCACAGGCCTGGAGGGTTTCTGGGGGACCGGGATGATGGTTGAGTGTTTGATGGCGGTTTATATCCTTTCGGAGTAGCTCTTCTTTGCTACTCTGATCTTCCCTTTCAGTGGGTTTCTGTCCCGGCTGTACAGGATCCTGTCCTCACTTCTGTAGGCCTCCTCTTTGGCCTGACTTAGCTGCCTGAGTTTTACTGTCCACTAGGGTTTGTTGTACAGAAGGTATTAGTCGACACACATCTTCACAGAAACTGATGCACGATGTCACAGTGTCAGCGAGTTCTAGGTCTGTAGCTGCAGCCTCAAAAACACTTCAATCAGTGCAGTCAAAGCAGCAGCTTTGCCGTTCATCATTTTGACAGGGTACATACTGAAGGCGGTCTACCATAGCTTCAAATAATTCTGTCCAGTTGGTGACGTGTGCATATGAGTTAGCGATTGCCTATTCTTGTCTTTGATCTCTTATGCATGACCTTGTTGTCTAGCTGGCTTTAGCCAAAGCGCTGGAAGGCTGTTTCACTTTTGCTGAGAGTCTGAAGTTTCTTTGCATGGTTGCTGTCTCTGCTCATCCTTACTCTCTGTACCATATAAACAAGGTTACAATAGTGTAGGGGTGGGCAAAATATTGAATATACTCAATGTATTGCAGATTGTTCCAGGTGCAATGTATGAAAGACTTTATCACGAACATGAAGTATAAATTATTGCGAACATCAAGTATAATTGTCACCTCGTTTTTACTCTCACTCTCCCCTACAGCTGTCTGCCTCTCACAGACACACACACACAAAAAGACTTTGACTATTTAGTCACATTTTGTGACCATGGAGCACTACTGCGCTTTGCAAATATTAATATATAAACTGGAGAGCTGTTCATTTGTTTCCAACTAACAGCTGAACTTAATGAGTGGTGGTGGCAGTATTGTGAGAGGGTGAGGCATGTGTCTGTATTTGCAGAGTTCGAATTGCAACTGTTTAGTCACGTTTTGCGACCACAGAGCATCAGCGCAACTTGCAAATATTAGTAATATATGAACTGGAGAGCTGTGGGTTTGTTTCCAGCTCACAGTGAATGAATCCTCACAGTTAAAGGCGCCTCTGTATCTGTTTAACAGTCTGCAAATGCTAACATCCAACAGTGACCGGAAGCTTCAAGTCCACAGCAAGAAGAATTACACTTCTGGCCTCAGACGAGCCAGGTCCTTCAAAATAAAAGCACCATGGATCCTGCCTCTCACAAGTATTTAAAACTCTACTCACCTCAAATTGGTGAAATTTCTTCTTTACAAAAAGTGACAAAGTCAGTGTGCACATTGGTATGAAATGTTCCACAAATTGTAACAAATGAGTAGATTTTAAAAAGAATGTTAGGGTAACATGTTTAGGGAAAAAGAAAAAGACTAGGGAAAAACTTTTGACATATTTAAAATTATGTTACAGAATAATCATAATTTTTCAAGTACTTTTTCAAAACTATCTTATTGGGTTTTTTTGTGTTTTGCCCCCCCTCCCCAAATTTTCAGGTAGTTTTTTTGTCATTACCTGCTCTGTAGAGTTGAAAGCGGCTGTGACTCAGAAGGTTGTCCACTAATTGGAAGGTTGGCGTTTGGATCTCTGGCTCCTCCAGTCAACATGTTGAGGTATTCTTGGGCAAGGTACTGAATCCCCAATTGTTCCCAATGGCCGGTCAGTCGTATGAATGCTGAGTAGCAGGTGGCGCCTTTATGGTAGCCTTGGCCATCGGTGTGTGAGTGTAATGTAGTGTGAAAAGCCCTTGTAGTAGTTGGTTAAAGTTAGTTAGTTAGTTAGTTAGTTAGTTAGTTAAAGTTAGTTAGTTAAAAAGATGCAGACCATTTAGTACTTTTTACTAATTTCTTGTTAATTTTTGGGTCATTTCTTGTTTTCCTGTCCATTGTTTTTACAAGAAATCAAACCAATTTGCTCTGGTTTCAAAGGGCTAATGAGCTACAGTGACTTTAATAAGGCTGTAGAATTTGTAGTGCTCCAGTATTGCTGCATCCAAAGAGTTAGCCTCTTTTTGTCTTGGACGATTTCTTCTGTAGTTTGCGATTCCAGTGAAAAGTGTTCAGAGTGAGCTCTGTGGATTATCAAGGGTAATCAGGTCATGTGGACAGAAATGCTGCAGAGAAGTTTTTTAAAAATGTTATTTAATGCTTGCAGCACCACAAAACCAAATTTACCTCAGTTGTATTGTGAGGCAGGAATGTGTCCAGTCCAAAGGTCAGAGGTCAGGTGGTCTGGGGATTTTTTCAACAGCATTTCCTGTAACATTCTGACTGTTTGCCCTGGCTGTAAATTAAAAACTTCTAGCATGGTGGCCCCGCCGGACTGATGTTAATGTCGGGTCAATCTCATCTAGAGTCTCGACCCTGGAGCCTGCTACTCAATTTTGATTTGTCAACATTTGTATTTACTTCTCTCTTTATTTTGTCAGAAATTAGTGGAGCAGAGATTTTGGTTGTAACCCCTTGTTTTCATGCATTTGGAAATCATTAATATGAGTGAGTGTTAGAAGGGATGGGGATCGTTATTTATTTTTTTGTATAGATACCATTATGGAGACTCCTTAACAATCTGAGTCTATTGATGCCACTATCGATACTTTTCTATTATTTGTTGGAAAGATGAGGCGACAATACGTTTTTAACAGATCTGGTTTTGCTTTAATTGCTGAACAAGTGACTGAATAGAATAAAAAATGTCTAGCCTTCAATAAACATGGCTGCTCTAACAGGGCCCCGTCATTGAAAGGTAAAACTAACCAATAGCAAAAATATATCAGCAGCACTACATGAAAAACATTTATTTACATCTCTAGTTTACATATTATATTGCTGGGAAAACAAATTTCTCACTAAAACATTGGTATTATTCAAGTTTTTCCAAAAACTACATTTTCTTTTTCTTGCCTTACAGTCATTTCACTGAGCCGACCTCGAACACATCACAATAAAACCTTATGCAACCCTGTTTATTCAGCTAACTAGCTCTTAGGTGGAGTTCAACTTGGATTTCAAAATTGGATTACTATTTTTAACTGGTGGGACTTGCTACAAAGTTTGGGTGTGATTGGATTTAAATGACGTGACTTGACTCCGGATGGAATATTACCTTATAGGACCAAAGGGACTCAACAGCAGTATTGATAAGCTCAGATGTCATTGATTTTGGATTTTGAAAAAAGCAGAACCGGGTCTGAGTCATTGTGTTACAGGGGAATCTGGATACAGCCTCCATGGCTGTATCCAGATTCATTCCTATGAGAGTTGCTCATTGGTGCATAAAGCAGAAAAAGCTCTTTTTCCTGATGTAGCATTGTGTAAAATAGAGCATGCGTACTATAGATTTACGGCAGCCGAGCGCGGCTGAGAGTGCCTGAGTGGGTAACATCCGCCGGCGGAGCCACCAACTTCAAGATTAGCGCCTCGCTAGCTTGAATGGCGGTCTATAAAATTCAATCTTGCAGCTCTTTTATACTTTCTAAATGTCATCAAACTGGATGGCTAAAATCTTGATAGTGACAGGAGTCGTTTCGCGAGGATTTTTTATTTTAACGCTCACAAAAAATTATTTACTGATTTGCAGACCTATCTTTCCCGATGTCTGTCAATACGGAAAAGTCTCCCTGGGCCAATGTGCATCACGTGACCGACTTAGATGGTGTAATTCCACTTTTGGCCACTATATAAAATTTGCATCAGAGCCTGGCACACTTCCTGGGGGCTTGGTTTTGATCCCCATCCCTAAGTGTTGGTTGCCTTAGTTACAGGAAGCACTCAGGTTTTTGGGAAATGATGTCTTGTTTTTTCCTTCTTGAAAAAGGGAAGAGTAATCATCTTGACTGTGATGGCATTTCACTGAGGATTGCTAATTATAAAACATGTTTTCATGGTTGTTGGCGGCAGTGCTTTGATGTTACACGGGCTCCATATAGAACGTTTGAAGCTGAACCTCCTCCTCGGCCTCTATATTAATCCATAATGTCTGTGTTATCCGTGTCATATTCAGTCAGGCCTATAGCTTTAACACTCTGCTTTTTCTTTCACATGATCTTAAAATGCAATCTAATAATAGCCATGATGGAGCAAGCCTCATCTCTAATGCATGCTGATGCTCTTCCATGTATCTGCCTACATGGTATTCCAAAGAGACATCATCTATAGATGATAAATATATAACTGTGTTATGAATGTAAAGCAGGGCTGAATTAACCCACTTTAATGCCCCGATTGTTCCTCCTTCATCCTGCTCCTTGTGCTTCAACCCAAGGCTGGGCAAGACCATAACTTTTAGTTCAGATCAAGTAAAACCTGGGAGGGAATTACCAATATTGCTATGGATACCAATACCTTTTTATTATTAGAAGTGGCTAATCATGAACAAGAGAAGGGATGTCCGAATCAGTTTTTTTCACCTCCAATCTTGATCCGAGTCATTTTCTATTGATTATCTGCTGAAACCAGAGTCCCTATCCGATACTTTTTTTTAAACCAGATAATAATGTGCTGCACAACACACACTTCAAGTACTTTAAAGTTATTAAAATCAATCTAATGTATATGCTTGATAGTTTAATAGCTCTGCAATGCAATACAAGAAAAAAAAAAGTCTGTTCAAACAGTTCCTAAAGGTTTTTTTATTTATTTTATTTTTACAAAAAAACAAAGTAAACAAAGTATTTTTATATGGTTCTTTTCATGATTCCACTTAGTGTAGCATTTTATTTTTCACCAAAGTAAACAAATTCAAATGTCTTCAGAAATAGCTCTCAAATCCACTTAGTGCAGTATTGTATTAAAAGTACAGAACACGATAAATGAGAGACGTGATCACAGTTCCACTTCAAAGCAGTGTTATAGCTGAACTTCAACATTCCCAGTCACAACAAATAAAAATCAGCCATAATTCAGCTTCTTACAGCATTGTCTAACTAAAAATGACCAATAAAAATTTCAGTTCCTCTTAAAATGGTGCAGCAGCGCAAGTTGAACATGAAAAAAAAATCAGCACCATTACAATAAAATCTGAATATCTGCTACAAATTATGTTTCCCATTTCCGACACTACACGACTCTATGGCGGTGAATGTAATCAAAGGATCGGGCGGGGCGCGTGCTCAAAAAAAAACGATTCCAACCAATTAAAAGATGCATTGATTGGGCCCGATACTGATCATTCAGATCAGTGTGTCCCTACTGTAAAATGAGAAATGTTTTCAGGCTGGTGTTTGCTTACTTTTACTTACTTACTTTCACTGTATCCAACATGGCGGCCTGGTAACAAACTGTCTCATTTTACAGCGAAACAATGGCTGCCTGGGGCGAGAGAAAATCAACATTTGCATTTATACAACACAACATTGTTTGTTATAATGCAAATTATACATGGATTTAAGTAATTGGGCTGAAACATACATTATTTTTCTAATGGTCCTTTGTGGCCCTTAGTTTTTAACCCTTTGAAACCTTAGGCTAAGTGGCTTGATTTCTGGCAAAAACATTGAAAGGGGGTACTTTTAAATGAAAGAAGAAGCCTAAAATTAGCAAGAAATTAGCAAAAAGAACAAGAAAATTAATGTATAGTAGTAAAAATAAAACTAAACAATCACAAAAATAAGAAAAAAAACAAGAGCAAACAAGATGTGGAAAATATGCAAGAAATTAGCGAAGAGAACAAGAGATTTACCGTACATGAGTAAAAAAAACAAAACAAGGGCAAACAAGATGTGGAAAATATGCAAGAAATTAGCAAAGAGAACAAGAGATTTACCATACATGAGTAAAAAACAAAACAAAACAAGGGCAAACAAGATGTGTGTAAGCCAACTAAATGGCTTAGTGAAGTGTTTTGAAATTATACTAGTTGTAAATATGTAATTATGATAATTATAGTTTTTCTCTTTTTTTTCCCCTTCTCCCTAGATATTTTCCCTAGCTTTTTAAAAATAATTTTCTAAATCTTTCTTCTTTTTTGCCGTTTGTGGAACATTTCATACCAAGCTGCTCACTGCCACTTTTTCCCATGTTTTTGAAAGAAATTGCACCAATTTGCTCTGTGTTCAAAGGTTTAAATACTTGGCATCTGAGAGCAGCACAACACAAGAAAAGTGATGTCAGTCCAGGTTTTAAAGAGTTAACTGACTGACTCAAATGATGTTTTTGTAAGTCAACAAGTTGAAGACAGTAATCAGCATGATCTATTGTCAGTGATTTAGTCTTATTTTCAGCCCTCCAATAATTAGAGTCTGAGATCTTTTCGTTTGTACTTTGGGGAGATAGCCTATATGTCTAATGCCCACAGGTATCGACTTAACTGTCTACCATTCCAAAACTGATCAGGCTACCTTTAGGCTAGATTTTTTCTCTAATGACCAAATCAAAGATCAGAAATTCAGACCAACCTGATAAACAGAACAGTTGGGCTGTTTCAGGTATTCTAGCGAAAAAAAAAAAGAGTATTGATTTTCGGTGGACTCCAGTTGTGGCGAGATCCATAAAGACTTATTGTGTGTGTGCTTTTACACAGTTTATTTCTTCTCTGGCAAAAGGCCAGAGCAGGGATATGTTGTCGTAGTGCTGTGAGCACACTTTTTTTTTTTTTTTACCTCTCCTCTATTATGGTATCGTTTCTCCCGCAGTATTTGTATGCCTCCTCTGCCCGGAAGTGCTCGGAAAGCCAGTTCTAAACAGGATTTGACATTATGTGCCAGGTAAACAGTTTAGTCTGCTGTTGTCCATCTGTTCAGATGCAGAAATGTCTTTTTTCGCTCCTCAGCTTTGCCTTCACATGTTTTCAGCAGAAATCCTTCCATCCCCACACTGTGGGTATAGGATTGATTGTCTTTTTCTCTCCCTTGTCTTATTTAATGCGTTTCTAAAACCAAGAAAAATACAAAAGGGGCTAGGATGATTCAACCTTTTCAATTTTTTTTGTTACATAAGCCAGCTTGTTTAACATTTTTAAGTCTTTGGGCAGCAGATAGAAGACTTTAAACATATTTTTTAAACTTAACACAAAAAAATATATTGAGATGGGCATGTTTGTGCAATGTTACTGTACTTAACATGTTGAGACTTGATATGATGAAAGAATTTAAAGTAAAGCTGCAATAATTAGCAGATTAATTGATGGACAGAAAATTTAGTGGCCAGTTTTTTGATAATTCATTAGTTGTAAAAGCAATTTGAAGGCCAATATGCAAAATTCAGAGCATATGAGTTGTGCCTCCAAGGTCGGGTAGAGTGTTATATTATCATAATATTTTATGACTTTGCAACCACATTGTAAGTTTGACTATTACTTTTTTATTTTCTATTATCACTATTACTTTCCGACAAAAAAATCAACAAAATAAATTTGATAAATGATAATTAGTCACTACGTCTACATGATCTTAGAAGATGTTGAATTACTGTGTTAAACTAAAACTGGACTTTTAAAATACATACAAACATGTTAGTCTGACTGAAATCTTACCAAGTTTCTCAAAGTCAGACTGAAACACCCAGAAAATGCAGTTGGGGGGCGATTTACTCTTTCATATATGCTTCAGTCGGACCTGAATTGGCCTAGGAATTCTGCACATGCTCCATAGTCCCTGTGCTGGGCTATGCTCTGAAAGTCAAATAGCGTAATATCACAGAAGAAAATCGGGAATACAAAAGAGGAAGAAGAATGTCAGAAAACAAAACAAGACGAAGGTACCAAGTAAAGTGTTGAGTACGTACATAATGTGCAGCGCTGAAAAGTTATCCATGTTTTCACCGTGTGACATGCAACCCATTTGCTGCTTGCTAACTTGTTGTATGTGATGCAACACGTCAACAGGAAGATGAGTAAGATGGTCTAATAGCAACTAGCTGAAAAGGGGCATATCGCCACCTACTGTTTTGGAGTCGGACATACTTCTGTAAATAAATGGATTCTCCCCCGATACTTGTATGTTGGGACAAGGACAGTAGTCCAAATAAATGGCCTAATCCAACTATAACTGTACTTGAGTGATGTTGATATAATGAAATGTGTAATTTTTACAAGCTGTAGAAGCAGTAATGACATACAGTATATTCATGTAGAGCAACAGTGCAAACAGGCAAGATGTATAGATAGCAGCAACAAAGAAAGACTTTATTACTCACATACAGTATATGTTTAATATCAATTATCCATTGTTGAAATTGGTTGCTCAAAGATCTAAGTGTTGAGTTCTCTGATGTGACTGTGATTTTCTACTGTCTTGACCCTCTGACATACCAGACTGACTGGCTAAAAGCACATTTCTGCAATGGAGCAGTCTGCTTAATCTCCTCTTATGGACGCCGTAACTTGATTGATATTTGTTCTTTCATTGATACACGTGGCAGTGGAGCTAAGTCATTGGTGACTTTGTCAACCAAGGACATGTTTGCATATCTTAATACATCCTAACTTAAAATTGGTTATTGTTTTAGAATTGAGCAGTGATGGAAGTGCTTTGTTTTTGAAAAAATGTTTTTATCTGACAGCAAACTGAGTTAACTGGAAACTGGGTCCTTCGCTTTTGTAAAAACGCTGTCCTAAAAAGCGGTAACTGCCATGTGAGCGCAGTGCAAAGCAGCGGTGATGACAATGACATTAATTTTTGATTATATCAAAGTCTGCCACGATACAATTTCGATTTGATTCATGTCAGGGGCCTGCGATCGATATGAGATGATATCGGTAATCATCCTCGTATCTTTCTTGGCTGCTTACCAATATCCGCCTGGCACTAGGTTGCTATCATTGTTTAAATGTTTAGGAAGGTGTGCTTGGATGGCAATTGGGACAGGGATGGTCTATTGGAATTTCAAAATAAAACCAATAAAGCCTGTCTTAAGAATGACTATATGTATCGCTTTTTTAACTTTGCATTGATGATGTTGGATTGTTGATTATATCAATCTAGATCAATGTATCAATGCACCTCTGTTTTATATATGGCAAAGAATTCAACCACACAGCTGGATACAGCCAAAGACCAACGTGAATGACCAAACAACAAAAAACAATATTTTGTAAATGCTGCCTGAAGGGTGGCTGGCTTTTAAATATTTTTTTTTTTTGTCATCAGAAGCTAAATGTGACAGTTCTCTGAATCACAGAAGTAGGTCGTTTGGTGCAAGTCAGGTCCACTCAAAAACTAGGAGCTTGAGAGTTCTGAAACGAAATGTCTGTTTCAATGTAGCCTTTAGATATATTTATTGTTTGACAGGCGCAGTGAAAGTAAAACTTAATAACTGATTGCGCTGGGTCTTAAAGTCTGTATTTGCCTCCTCTGTAGCAGCTGCTTCTCTTCTCTATTGATGTGATCTGATTCAGCTCTGACCGCATCCACAGATCAGTTATCCATCCCCCGACTCAAACGCCTCAAAGTGCTGCTGAGGGTAAAAAGAACGCGTGAAGAGCTCCACCAGCACTGAGGAGGGGACACAAAATGATTACATAAACACAAGATTAAAAAAAAAACCAAACAGGAAGTTTGCTGAGTTAACATTAAAAGTTTAAACTGCATGCAGTGCAAAGAGCAGCTTATTTGGTTGACCTGTTTTTGACGACCATTTTTGTTGTATCTCAAGTGATGATGTTAAGATCTGCTGCATTTCAAACTGCATACTTAAAATTTTGTGCTATTGACAAGGATGGATGGAAAAGCACCAAGTTCAAAGTTCAAGGTGCATTCAGGGTATCATTTAAATAATTAGCCAACGACACTAGCACCAACACCCTTGAGGTGATACCAGTACTGCAAGAGTACTTTATTTGATACCCATAATGTGAGTGGACTGGTGTGTAGCTGTAGTTTCATGTTTTGGTGGCATCTCAGCTCACTGAACTTCCAATCAGGTAAATTACACCATGCTGGCTCCATGACACACACTGTACGGTTTATAGCTACTGCTGTGACCCCCCAAAAATTTGTAAGAAATTAGCAAAAAGAACAAGAAAATTAACATTATTCAACAAATTAGTATAAATACAGCAAAACAAAAAAAAAAAAAGAAGAAAAAAACAAGGGCAAACAAGATGTGGAAAATGCTACAAATAAGAAAAACTAATCAATCTAATCTAATAACTTCGTAATATAATTTTAAATATGTAATGTTTGTAATTATAAATATATTTCTGGAACATTTCTTACCAGTTTGCTTTTTGCCTTTTCCACCATGTTTTTGAAAGAAATTGAACTAATTTTCTCAGGGTTCAAAGGTTTAAATACTTGCTGAGGGCATCTGAAAGCAGCAGAAAAAAAGTGATGTTGCCCCAGGTTTCACTTAAAGAACTTCACCAGTAAATATTATTATAAAAGTTGTGAAAGCAGTAAAAATGACTTAATTTTCTATGTGTTATAGCTAAAGGAAAGCTTACTCCTCACCGTCTTGTTAAATAATGACTATGTGCCCAATGCTAATTCATCATGCAGCTCTGAAACACAATGCTGTTCTCTCTGCATCATTTCAGTTTTCTTGTTCTTTTGCTGAGCATAAACAGGAAAGTATCCTTTGTTCACACCTTGAGAATCCACCTTGGCATGCCAAAAAGACTTTTGTGTTGTCAGCTATAGCGCTCCAGCAAAAGTGCTGTGCAGAAGGAAGCACGGCGGGTTTTATGTCAATCGGTTGTCTGTCTGTCTCCTGTGCAATTTTGACAACCTGTTTAGAGCTGGGATTCAATACAAGGCGGAGTGTTTTCAGTTGTTAAACTCGTCCTCTTTCTCCGCCTTTTTTTAACCAGTCTGTGCGTCTCTCATTTGCCCTCTGGGGTCCATGCTAAAATGGAATTTCAGCTCACAGAACATGTTTGATGGGAGTGTTCAAAGTTTAAAAAATTCAATATTGTGCAGAAGGAGCATGAAGATTGCAATGGCAGTAATGAAGTCCCTACCTAACGCTCGACTTGAAATTTTCAAAACAAGCTGTGCAAGCCAAGTATTGGCTTCAAGGCAAAGTAATATCAACACCTGATTGCAGCCAGGGACAGAGGCACATTAGCGGCTCCACTTCCCCTTCTGAACCTCATTTTGTGAGCAACTGTGACCACCGCAGATAATCACATGCTACCTTCAGAGAAAAACGTGCCCTCGGGGAAGCTTGGAAATTTAAATGGGATGATGAAATCACGGGGTAGGGGCCTTTGGTGTATTCGTGACAATAACACGTGTCTCCACCAGCCGGCCATATGCCACCGGGCAAACATCGGTGTTACTAAGGAATCGCAATCACTTGCTGCTCTGCTCTGAGTGGCTGCAGCTCATGTTGCAAACCTCAGCGGCACATGGTGCCTGCAGTGTGTTTCTGCTTGAATCTCTGCCCACCCACTTCTGCATGGCCGTCTGGTCAGTGTCAGTGTGAATGCGTACTGCCCTTTTACTACACTGGTGAGCATTAACACTCTGAGTTGTGAAAGTCAGTCTGACTTGTTCTCATTTCTTCAACAGTGGAGATGAAAAAGCTAATTAATTGATCTGAATCCAGTCTGGAATTTGTTCATCAAAATTGAATCTTTACAAATCCCTTCTTAAATCTACCTGGCTCCTGCTTTCAGCTCTTGGAAGTAGCCAAAGTTATAAATAACTCAGCTGCAGCTTTTCTTTGAAGCTTTTTTTTTTACACTGAATTTCATGTGTTAGCCTAATTAATGTTCACAACCTGTAGCTACAATCTGAAACCGAGATGAATAGCATTAATTATGACATGTTGATAAAATATTTTCTGACAGATTAAAATAACAGGTGCAGTAGCCAAAATAACATGTTTGCATTGTAGTTTTCTGCAAACAACGGATACATTACTCTTGTATGTTCATAAGTGTGATGTAGTTCGGACTACGGTTTCTCATCAGGTGGAGAGGGGGATGGTGGATGGTTTGACACCTAGTCCATAGATCTGCCAAGCAGCTGATGGCAGCAGAGCACTGTTGCGGACCAACAAAAGCAGGTATGTTTTAAATAAAGTTTGTAACATTTCAGCACCAACAGCAGGCACTTTTTTAACAAGAGGTTAGGACATTCCCTGCCATGTTTGTGGCACCAAATCAAGGATTTTTTTGACAAGAGTTTGCAAATTTTCAGCTGTGTTTGCGGCACCAAAAGCAGGTGTTTTTTTAACAGAGTTGGTATATTTCCAGCTCTGTTTGTTGTCCCAAAAGTGGGTGTTTTTTAACGAGAGAGTGGGACATTTCCAGCGCCAAAGCAAGTATTTTTTTATGTTAGTTTGGGAAATTTCAGGCGTGTTTGTAGCGACAAAAGCGGGTATTTTTTAACAAGAGTTTAGGACTCATTTAGGACATTTCAGCTGTATAAGTGGCATCAAAAGCAGGCATTTTTTTAACAAGAGGTGACATTTTCAGGATTGGTTTGTAGTGCCAAAGAAGAAACCTTTTGAGGGAAGTTTGAAACATTTCAGCCATGTTAGTGGCATTAAAAAGCAGGCATTTTTTAACAGGAGATTGGGGTATTTCTAGCTGCGTTTATAGTGTCAGAGCAGGCACTCTTTGACAAAAGTTTTCAGAAGAGTATGTTAACCAGAAGCGGGAATTTTTTTCACAAGAGGTCAGGGCATTTCCAGCTGCGTTAATTGTGACCAAAATGGGTATTTTTAGCCACACCATGACATTTTCTTCACCCTAACCAAGTGGCTTTTGTGTTGCTAGTATACCACTGCCTTTGATTGTTTAGTTTGTTGGTGTTATTGTGTAATTTTTCAGAGTGAAACTAACTTGTCAAACACAACAGTGCATTGCTTAGCTTCTGCGCTGGAACTCTGATTTTCAAACTTGAGCATAAGAAGATACAGAGTTAAATGAAAACTTACGAAATAAAAATAAAAGGATAATGGAACCACCCCTTCAAAGGTTTAATGTGTGTCTAAATGGTAGAGAGCACCCCCTCTCATGTCATACAGTTATGTTGTCAGTTTGCTCTGTTTGTGTCTGGCTGAACACTCAGAGATGTGCTTGTTTCACTTTTTTTGTGCTTGTTTCAAGTTTCACAACTTTCCTCAAGCCTTGAGTCTGCTGACAAAAATAAGCGCAGGTGGCTGCTGCTTGTAAAGAGAGATCTCAGCCGTTGTTCTAACAGTTGACAAACTGCTTGACATTTAGTCTGTGTGCACAGTAAATGTGTCTGCATGGCTGATAAAGACTCACTCGTCACCTCCAGCAGGATCGGTTCCTCTACATTATAAGCGTATTGTTTAAATGAATAAGTTTAGCCATGTTTACATTTTCCTGAGCTACCACCTCTTCTGGACGTGCTAGAAATAAGTGTTCCCTCTCAGAAGTACAGGTGGAGCTAGCATATTTTCTTCTAATTTACCAAAGTCTCTGAGTTGAGAGGCTGGAAGTGTTTGACTTTGACAATATCAAGTATTTTTTAACAAGAGGTTGGGATGTTTTAGCTGTGTTAGTAGCAGCAAAAGTAGGCATTTTATAACAAAAGGTTGAGACATTTTCCACAGTGGTTGTTGTGCAAAAAGCAGGTATTTTAAAAAAAAACAACATTCAGACATTTACGGCTGTGTTTAAAGTGCCAAAGCAGGTATTCTTTTGACCAGCGTTTTGGTAATTTCAGACATGTTTATGGCACCAGAAGTGAGTCTTTTTTCATCATAGGTTGGGAAATTTCCGACCGTAATTGTCACACTAAAAGCAGGTATTTTTTTAATGACAGGTTAGGACATTTCAGCTGTGTTAATGAAGATAGAAGGTAGATTTATTGGTCATTTTTTAAAGTTTGAAGTTTGAAAAACGAAACTACAAAATATTTTTTGACTTAGTTGGGACATTTCAGCTGCCAAAAGTGAGCATTTTTTTCACGAAAAATTGGGAATTTCCAGCCGAGTTTGTCCCACCAAAAGAGGGTATTTTTTAACAAGTGGTTGGGAAATTTTCAGTCCTGTTTGTAGCATCAAAGCAGGTATTTTCTGATCTGGGACAATTCAGAGTTTGTGGCACCAAAAGTGAGTATTTTTTCATTAGAGGTTGGGACATTTCCAGCCATGTCTGTGGCAACAAAAGTGTGTATTTTTTTAATGATTATTTGGAGCATTTCTGCTGTTTTGGTGGCATCAAAAGTGGGCATTTTTTTTAACAAGAGGCCGGGACAATTCCAGCTGTGTTTATGGGCATTTTTAGCCAAAACATGTTTTCTTTGCCTTAACCAAATGGTTTTTGTGTTGCTAATATCCCACAGTTTGTTTATTGGGTGATATTTTAGAGCCAAACAAATGTGGCATCCACAGCAGTTCATTGCTTAGCCTCTGTGCTTTGCTAATTCAGCAGGATCTCTTAGTAAGGAGGTTGAAGTGAAGTGTTTGACTTTGACACCTGACGCAGTGATTTGGGTTTAGACGTCAGTTCAAAATTGAATGATGTCAGTAAGAAGTCCTCGCAAGTATATAGTAGTACAAATGTGTGTGTGAGTGACCACCTTGCCTGTCCCCAAGCAGCCGTAGCTCATCACATCTGCTGCTCAGGAATCTGAAGTCTATCAGCCAGCTGGAGTGAGACGACCTCCACGCCAGCTGTAATTTACCACGGGGAGATGAGATGTGGAGTGTGTGTGCGTGTCTGCGTGTACGTGCGTGCGAATGTGTGCAGCCAGAAAAAGCAAAATGAGTAAGTCGGTGAAGGGGACTGGCAGAGAAAGCAGGGAACAGGAAGAGGGGAGGAAGACAGCGGCTGTGGTGTCGGCGGTTATGTGGAAGCGTCACACTGCAGGTGGACAGCGAGTTTTCACGGGCACCAATCAGAGCGCAGTCATGCCTGCTCCATGCAACAGCACCATCCAAGTGCCCCAATTCACTCTTCATCACACACACACACACACACAGGCCCTGTCAGGGAAAATCTCCAGCTGCTAATCTGATAATCCTGTGCAGATGTGTGTCCTGCAGCAGGAATCTGAATAGTGTGTGTTTGTGTGAGGAGGATGGAGAGTAAGTGAGCGTGTTCTACAGTAAGTGGGTGGGTGATAGAGAGAGCTGGTGTTTATCCACGCTTCACTCTCCCTTCCTTCTCTTTCTGTGACAGTAGCTGCTTGTTTTGCCTTGTCACCAGTTCTTCCGGAATAATCTGAACTGGTGTTTACACAATCTGCCGACACACAGCGGAAACATCATGTTTGGTCAATTCTTCAATGTGAAAAAAGCAGATATTGTCACATTCTAGGCTTTATGGAGTGAGAGAGATGGTATAAACTGAAATGTGTATTTTTTTCAGGAGGTTGACACTTTTCAACCATGTCTGTGGCACCAAAAGCAGGCATTTTTGAGAGTTTGAGACATTTCAGCTTTATTTGTGGCTTCAAAAGCAGGTGTTTTTTTTTTTTTTTTTACCAAGGTTGGGATATTTCAGTCATGTCTGTGGCACCAAAAGTGGGTGTTTTTTGTTGTTTTGTTTTTTAAAAAGAGCTTAGTAAAGTTCAGCTGTGTTTGACTTCAAAAGCAGAGTTTTTTTTAGGGAGGGATTGAAACCCATTAGTTGAGTTTGTGGCACCTAAAGTGGATAATTTTTATTGACCTTGGATTTCAGCCATGACTTTGGCACTAAAAGTGGGTATTTTTAACAAGAATTTAAGAAGTTTCAGCTGTGTTTGTGTATCAAAAAGCAGGGGTTTTTTAGGGAGCTACTGGGACATTTCAGTTGTATTTGTGGCACCAGAAGTGGGTAATTTTTCACAAGAGTTCAGGACTTTTTCAGCTGTTCACAGCACCAAAAGCATTTGTATTTTTAGCCAAACACTTTGTTTTCTTCACCCTTACCAAGTGTATCCTTTGTTGCTAGTATACCACTGCCTTTGATTGTCGAGTCTGTTTGTGTTACTGTGTGATTCTCAGAGATGAACTAATGTGGCATATACAGCAGTACGTTGCTTAACCTCTGTGCCGGCGCTCCCATCTGCCCCTACAAAATCGGAGCATTAGAAAACATAGAAGTATATGAAAACACTCTAAATGTACTAAATTTGTAGTGGTGTTACCCAAGTGAAAACATTTGCACCAATTTCTCTTCTGTTTAGGATGAATAATATTTTTTTAAAAAAGGTAAAAAAAAGGCATACTAATCATCATCATCATAAAATATATACTTTTGTGCAATATAAAAAGTATTCCAGCTGATTGTTTATTGTCCATTCATGGTTACAGTATCATCATGCAGCATGAATAAGCACTGAAATGTTTTAGATTTTAAAAAGAAGAGAAGAAAAACAGGGCTCATGCTGCGCTCAATGATGGCAAAATGAAAAGAACAATGCTGTTAAGGGGCATTATTTCAAGATTATAACACCATGCTGGCCTTCTAGTGACACCAGTTAAACAGTCTAAAAGACCTACTTGTAACCCTTTCAAACCTGGAGCAAAATCACTTTGTTATGCTGCTTTCAGACGCCTTTCACAAGTATTTAAACCCTTTAACCCTGAGCATACTGGTGCAATTTCATTTAGAAACATGGTGGGGGGGCAATGAAAGAAATGTTCCACAAATTGCAAGAAAACAGTAGATTCAGAAGATAATTCTTTAAAAAAGCTAAGGGAAAACTGTCTGGATGCTGGAAAAAAAATATATTTAGAATGATCAGAATTAAATATTTGAAATTATGTTTCAAAATTCTTAGAACTTTTTTACTTTTTCCTGGCGATATCTTTTTTTAGGTTCAGGTTTCAAACTGGTAGTAGTCATTACTGCAGATACACATGAGTTACAGCTGGACGGAGGTCTCTCTGCAGTTATGGCAACAATCAGCCGCGAGTGTAAGGAGCTTGTTTCTGTGATTTTAGTAGGTCTTTAAGGCTGCCTTTAAAGCTGGCCAAACTCTTGTAGAAAAAGAAGCGAGTTTAAGTGTGTTTGAAGTTTGGCTGTGTTCATGTTCTGTGATAAATAATGCTTGAATGACTGAGTATGGTTGACTGTCAGGGCACTGCAGTGGACTCAGTTTGTAGCTATTCTCAGCTCTCTGCATGTAGCCGAGCTGTTACACACTGTGGTAAGTAGTACAATGTCTAGTCACCGGTGCAGGTACACAGGGTTTTATGGCTTTTAGCTCAATAAAAGCGGAGGTCAGGGAGGACAAAGGTACTCACCTTCTTTACACCCCCTCAATTATTGATGAGTGCCTCACTCTCTCTGCTTCACCTCTCCTTTCTCTTGCGCAACAACAAACAAAATCATGTATTTCTGCCTTTTTTCACGGCACTCACTGGAGGAAAAATAGGGACAAAGTTTTCCCGATGAGAAGTGGGACAGAGCGGAAGAAGTGGGCAAACAGAGAGAGTGTTCCTGTCAGAGTCAGAAAGATTCAGTGTGATAAACAGTCAGCCACTTCTCTCTAGCTCGCCTGAATACACCCCTGACACCCTCCTCATACAATGTGTAAAAGAACACCAGACTGTCCATCCAGCTTTGCCTTTTACTGGTGACATAATGCAATTATTGTGATGTTAGAGCTAAAATATTCAACTTTAAACTATCATTATCAGTCTGTGTCCATGCCTGCATTTCTCTATTTGCTTGAAAAATATTTTTTTTCAGTGAGGTTTGGGGAAGTGTTAAAAACAGGAGCATCACTCACATGTCTCAGAGGAGACACGTTGAAGCCTGGATTTGGGTGTATGGCTGCTGCCATCTCGTCAGTGTTTGTTTTGGAGCCAACAAACTCGGGCAAAGACTGACGGGAGGGAGGCCTCTCTTAGTTTTGAGATCTGAAAGACCTGTCAGTCAAAGCAAACACAGCCCCTAACATACCACTCTTTAAGCCCTCTTATCTTCCAAATACGTTTCAGAACTGTCTCCGCAACGCACGCTGCAAGAAGTGAAATTAGCAGTTGAGACCCCCAAAAAATGTGCTGGTGTTGTCTTCTCTGTTGCTCCTAACCAGCACACAGATATTATACAAAGCTTTTGCAAAATGACAGGAGGCCAGAGGCCAGTCCCAGCAGCCTCATACATGTTTATAGGATTGTAAGCCATTTTAGGATGTTTCTAGGATTTTAGGACATGTCTCTGAGTTTAGGATGTTTGTAGGAGTTAGGCTCTTTTCTAGGATTTTAAGGTGTTTTCAAGATTTTAGAAAATCTCTAAGATTTTAGCACAATTCTAGGATTCTTAGCACATTTTAGGACATTTCAGGATGTTATGACATTTCAAGGATTTTAAGCACATTTTTTGGATTTTGGGACATTTCTGTGAATTTAGGACATTTGTAGGATTTTAAGACGTTTCTTGGACTTTATCACATTTTTAGGATTTTAGCACATTTCTAGGATTTTAGAACATTTAGGATGTTTTTAGGATTTTGGGACATTTCTCTGATTTTTGGACATTTCAGGCTTAGTGAGGACCTCTTTTGGGGGATGCAGGAGATCCACCACTGGCACGTTTTTTGATAAATAAGCTCTATTTTGATGCTGCTTTATACACTCTGGCATCTTATGTGTACTAATAGTACAAAAACAATAACCAATGTGAATTACTCTATTTTTATTTCGAATTATAAGGTGGTTCGGGGCACCTGGCACCCTACTGGTGGCCAGATGTTGTGCATGGGTCAAAAGTTGAGTTTCACTCATATAGAGTGTATGTTTAACAGTAGCATTGCCATTTGAGACTTTTTTAAGTAATAGTGGTAGTTTTCCTCCCCACAAGAGAGTGCTCTCTGTCCAGTTCTATTGACCATTTAAATGAATGTAGGGCTAACTCATCTGATGCTTCGATGTTAAATTTGCTGATGATACTGCAACTTTTCTTAGCAAGATACAAAGACAAGTAGAGTGAGCTGAAGGATTTAAGTAGCTATTCATGATGATTGTATTGAAGATGTTTGATTGTAATGAATCTAAATATCCATTGTCATGGGACCTATACGTAGATGTCATTTACTGAAGAGGATTTTATTGATTGTACTTAATGTGTAACCTTCGACAGTTTGAAATGGATAGACATATACTGGTTTATGCTTTTTCTCCTTTATTTCCTTGTATTTTTCACTGTCTGTAGTTAATAAGTCAACACGATTGTGACTATGTTCAGCGAGATTAGACAATAATACAGTATGATGCTGCTTTAAATCTCAAGTGGTGAGGAAAAAGTGGGAGATCCTTGGCTGTGTCACACCATCTATTTGGTGATAATGAGTTGTTACCTCCAGGACGGAGGAATGAAGTATGAGTCATATGCAATTTGCTGTACTTGATCCTTGATTGTTGGTGATGTGGTTGTGAAGCACTTTAATGTTGAATGTTGGTCTCTAATTGTGATATCTTTCAGTTGTTGTTGTAGTTAGACGGATGCCAGAGACACAGAGAGTTTCAGAAGCTAGTAAGCTAGCTAGCTAGCTAGCTAAGGATGCTTTTGTTTATTTAATCGGACGCTCTACACGAAAAAATGAGAGAGCTGTTGTTTGAAGACATGGAGCGTTGTATTTTTACATGAAATAACGAGCTGTTGAACGGAGTGCCGTGCTCTGGATAACTGTACTGTAGTTTTGGACAGCGCTCCAACTTTCCTGTTTGTGCCAGCGTACCCGCCCTTTAGCGTGCGTTACTGACCACTCCTCTGTTGTTAAGAGTCAGAGAAGCATGTTTGCATGCTTGCTCTTGGAGCGAATGTCCCTGGCACAGTGTGCGCATTGATTGACGTCTTTTGGATCAATAGTTTTTGACAAAAGATTTTTAAAGATATTATAAAGATGGTGGCAGAAGGTGGCAGAAAGTGGCAGAAAGTGGCAGATGGTGCAGACGCTGTGGCCCTTCTCTGTCCCGAACGAACCATGGATGTATAATAAGGAAGTCTGGATACGGCCGTGGGGACAGGGCCTCATTCATTCCTATGAGAGCTGTTCAGTGGCGCATGAAGCAGAGAAAACTCTTTTTCCGGGTTTAGAAAAGTGAAAAATACCCGGATCTACTGGCCCATAGAGCATTCGTAGAAGTGATTAACGGCAGCCGAACGCGGCCGAGTGTACCCGAGCATTGACTCCCACTCACTGGCTCACTCACACAAGTTACCCGAATTGAGTGCTTGAGGCGAACAGCGCTCTGTCATGAGCACTCCTCTCATAGTAGCTTAGCTTATTAGCAACAGCAGCTAATCGGCGGTATAAGGAAAGCAGTGCTTCGGTTTTAATATTTACATGATAATCAGATAATGGTATATTTATCTCTCTCTCTACAGACACACATACACATACACAAATATACATATAACTTATCAGGGAATCATATCGTAATATGAGCGGAGAAATTAAATGAACAGAATCAAAAAGTGTTGTGCCCACAAAAATATAATAAAAGGTGGTGCTTGTAATATTGCCCTGTGTATTATTACACAGATCCACTTTAAGTAAATACAACGTTCAGTACCTTTTAGTAACTGTCACTAGTGCTCCGCGCTGCTCACTGATAACCGGTAGTTTGAATACAGACCGTAGACTGTATAAACGGTCTCTGATACAGACACGGTAAGACGTCCATATTACAGGCTTTACAGCCAACAGCGTATGGATGTGTTGTAAAATGGTAAAAATGATCAATTATGATTTAAAAATATCCATTACTACGGCCAGCATGAAGCCTGTGTTGTGCCAGGGACTCCAAGAGTTACATGCGTGTGCACGTGGTAGAGACCCGCGGGTCCTGTGCGCATTCATTTTGTGTCTGGAGAAATACCGAATTCCAAATCTTGATTCGGGAAATAGCGCATTTTACATCTTTAGGACTTAATGTTTTTAATAATGGCTATAAAAAAAATGCGTTCTGAAAAGTCAACATGTCTCAAAAAAAATTATCCAGTGATTTAAGGAGGTCTCTTTCCCAATGTTAACAAATGGGGAAAAGTCTTTCTGGGCCAGTGTGCATCACGTGACGCCGTAATTCCACTTCCGGCCACCATGTAAATTTTGCTTCAGAGGGTGGCGCACTTCCTGGGGGCTTGGAAAGAACCATGTTTTCTTCTATTTCTGATGTAAGTTTGTCGTGTTCGTCTCCGTTATTTAATTATATGTATATAGATTTTTTTCTTTTTTTTCCCATATTTTCTCTCTTGTACTGAGGACATGGAGTTTTCACTAAATTTTAGTACCAGTCAATTAAATTGGTAAGACAACAAAATAACCTTAATGTAATAGTATTAAATATATCCACTGATAGACAAAACAGTTTTCTACTTTTTTTTTGTGTTAATTGGGTCTATTTATCATTAGATTTTACATAAAGAAGTCATGCTGAGGAAACGAATAGCAGGGTAGAAAAATCATTTTTAATTTTCTAAAAAATATGGCAACAGTATGCATTACTTTTGACTTAGATCAACTTAATTTTATATTTTGTAATAAGTGTAATAAGAGTGCTGTGCAGTGATGTTTTTATAACATAAAAACCATTTCATAGAGACTGCAGTACTCTGACAAGCCTCTGACAAGCCTAAATTAAGTTAAAATGTACGGTTTTGCTGCTTTTGTCAGCTCCCCTCCCTTCATTATCACGCACTGTGGGTGCACAAAAAAAACCAACCCAAAAAATGTACTGACATTTCACAGGAAGAAATGGCATAGAGGTCTCCTGCTTGGTCTGATATGAAAGATGGGGACCTGAATAAGAAACACATACAGGTTTTATTCACGGCCTCAAAGTATTTATTCATGTTAACACCATCTGTAAGGAACATTGTCAGTGTGTGGAAAACCGTTAGTCTATATCACTGGACATACAGCTAAAAACAGGGATAACAAGCAAAACAAATTATATAAACTTGTATATAAACTTGGGTGCAAGAATAAATATGAAATTATTGATTAATTGTTTCACTCTTTGAAACCTAGAGCAACATTACTTTTTTTGCGTTGTTTCAGATGCTTTTTACAAGTATTTAAACCTTTGAACCCTTAGCAAATCGGTGCTAATTCTCTCAAAAACATGGGAAAATAGGCAATGACCAACTTGGTAAGAAATGCTCCACAATGTAATACATTTAGAAAATGATATTTAAAAAGCTAGAAAAAATGTCTGGGTCAAAAAAGAAAAATGCTAGGGAAAAACTAAATTTAGAATTATCATAATTATGGTTTTTTTTGTTAACTTCCTTTTTTAATCGTTGTGAAATAATAATTTTCAGGTATGTTTCGTGTACTTATTACAAAAGCCTTGGTCATTTTTGGGTCATTTCTTCTTTCGCTGCTCATTGCCTCCTTTCCATGTTATTGTAAGAAATCAAGCCAATTTGCCCAGGTTATGTTAATCTTTCACATGCAAAACTGTAATTTCGGCCTCTCAGATGTGAGAATTGCAGTTTCTCTCCTTGTTTACAGCATTGTAAATGGAATATCTTTGAGTCCTAGACTGTTGTTTGCCAAAACAGGCAATTTAGAGACGTCAATTTGATGACAGAATGAGTGGCAGTTGCTGTCGAGGCTAAAGTGTGAATAGACTTATAGCATATTTCACATTATTCAAATGACATGTTTTTGCTTGGAGAAAAATAAGACATCCTCAGTGGGGATGTGCATTGCTTTCTATGGCAGTTTATATTTGATACTAAGTGCTGAAGTCAGACATTTCAATTCTACATATAGTGGCTCTGATTGTAGTTCAATTTTCAGCAGCCTTATATGAAAATATGGTAATATCAGGTTATGATACACAGAGCGCGCGCACACACACGCACACCTACACACACACACACACACACACACACACACAGAGACACACACACACTGGGTGTGGTCATAATAGTCACTACAAACAGAAAGTGTGTCTCATCTTTATTTTTCCCATAAGGAGAAACAGACCATCAGATCTTGATGTAACTGTGTTGGATTTGTATTCTCCTGGAGTGCTGGAGTTCTCAGAAGAAACATACAAGATAACAGCTTCATTATACCCTACCAGAGACAACAACCCTCATTCCTTCAATTCCTCAACAGCAATCAGAGCCGTTTATGCTAAAGTAACACAGCACAGTCAGTCCTGACTGTCAGTCCTAACTGAGGCTGTGTCTTGTTAATTGAGGGACTGAGACAGATTCTCTGTCACTGTGAACATTATCCACGACAGGTAACATCTGAGGGGAATATTGTTACGGAGGCAGGAGTTTGGTTCTGTGAGAGGTAATAATTGGGCCACAAATGTGAACAAATGCAAAGTAATAGATGATACCTAGACTTTGTGGCATCTGTTGTTTTCAGCTCATAGATCAGTGGTTCCCAACTGGAAACAAACTGGAAGAAATGGGTTGCGGGTCCATCCTCTAATCAGTAGGTCGCTAGTTTGATCCCCAGCTCCTCCTGTAAATATTTTTAAGTACGCTTGGGCAAGATACTGAACCCAAAATTGCTGCCAATGCTGCACCACCTGAGTGTGAGTGGATATGAATAGTTACTGAGTGGCAGGTGGCACCTTGTCTGGTAGCCTTGGCCACCAGTGTGTCAATGTGTGTGAATGTCACATGTAGTGTTAAAGCACTTTGAGTGGTCGGAAGACTAGGAAAGTGCTTTACAAGTGTAGTTCATTGACCATTTAAGTCGGCATGCTGTTACCTTTTTTTTTTTTTTTTTAAATCAAATGGAATATGTGGTCTTTCTCAATGTGTGGACCTTGAACTAATAACTAAGGAGAAATCTGGACTCCTTGACTGGCCCAGTTCGGAACTGCTTCCATAGACTTTATAAAAAACGAATGAATGAATGATGTGTCTTCATTTGCTTCCATGTTATTGGATTATGTTAGTTTAAATTTTAAATGAAAATTAATGATAATTCTAACTGTATTTTTTTAGATAGTAATAAGTTCTTTAGACAAGCCAGCCAGTTCATCACCCGACAGGCTCTGTCAAGTCTGCATTCGAATCAGCAGTCCTGCAGCTCTCAGTATGTGCTCACTGTTGAAAAGTGTTGTATCCACTCTGCTATGGACACCCACCTGACTGCTGGGGTGTGTGGACCCTGCTGTTGGGAGTAGCGGGCCAAAGCAAACTCTCAGTCTGGCCCCCTGTGGATCAGGGGGCGATGTGTAGGGTTTTAGCATCATGTCTGCCATAAGAGGCAAACCCACAGAGGCTGGAGGACCTGACTGCCTGTAAACTGTCAGGGGCCCGTTGGTAGAGGCTGTCAGATGACAACGCATTGGAGCCAGTCGGTCAATCTAATGTCTTATGCTGTAGAATTGTACAACAGTTTAAATGACACATAGTGTTCAAAGTGTTTCTTTTCCCTAAACTGTACCACAGTGAATTCACTTGCCTTAACCTAAATTCTTTACGTTTATGTTAATTAGTTGACTTTACGTTAAGGACGGTATCACGGTACACCAGGGAATGAAGAAATACCAAAGGTATGCTTCTCAATTCTGTCACAAATGATGTTGCTCATCTTTCAATTAAACTTATTGTATGTAGTGCACAGCACACACCACCAGAGCTCAGTCTCTGGTCTCCAGTTAGCGCCACACACTCATATCTTCATATAACGCATAAACCAGTGAAATTTCAGGAAGGTATGAAATATTACATACCACACAAGCCTAATATCAATGAACTGCTGTGTGTGCATTTTTTGGATATCATATGATATGATCTATGAGGAAACAGCTTTACAACACAGGTGATTCTAGTTTCAAGCATTATGTTTGTCAGAACCAGTAATAAAATCCCATCAGCAAGCAATAATATCTTATAAAGATAATTAATGACAAAAAAGCTATAAACTAATGAAATACTGTAACACAGTGACACCCAACTTTTGGCCTGTGGGTCAGACCTGGCCTGTGATAGGGTGCCAGGTGGCCCGCCAACCATTCTCTTATTCACAGACTAAATACATTGATTTACCCTGGGTATGTTTTGGTTGAGGAATCCCCTCAGCCCTCCTGACAGAGGTCCAGGCTGAGCCCTGGATGTCCTAAAACCCTTTTTGTTTTTTATGTGCCTTCGACATTTTGTCCTAGCTTTTTTGAATATATATTTCTATATATATCTATTAATTTCTCGCAATGTGTGGAACCTTTCTCACTGAGTTGCTCATTGCCTTTTTACCATGTATTAAGTATCCCTGCTCTAACATAAGAACTACCACGTCTTTTGGAACCAAAACCAGACATGTATCACCTTCATCTAACTCAGATGTCATCCCCTGCAGTGTAGGGAGATGGTGATGGATTGCCTTAGATG
The DNA here is from genome assembly GCF_026936395.1 of Plectropomus leopardus. Taxonomy (NCBI): domain Eukaryota; kingdom Metazoa; phylum Chordata; class Actinopteri; order Perciformes; family Serranidae; genus Plectropomus; species Plectropomus leopardus. The sequence continues at coordinate 27,040,531 of NC_142194.1, read as the reverse complement.
AAGCAAAAATTCAATTTACCCATTGATTTTTCGCTACAGTGGTTATCTCTTATTGAAAAATATCCGATTTTATAAAGCGACCATTGTGGCAAATGATGGAGAAGAACTACCGACTTACTATCCTCAACTATCAGTAACTGTCGTCTCAGCGGTGACTCTGATATATATATACTTTTTTGGTATAATTTATGGCAATGATTTGTCGGGGTGAAATATTTGGGTTGGAGTGAGAGGCCGGTGCCTCCTGAGCCGGCTCATGAAGACAGTGGCGGCGTATTGCCCACCGCATTTTAGATAGGAAACCAATTGGTTTGGTTTCATTCAGTCTTCAGGGCTCAGATCTTTCACTTTGTGACACAGAGGCAAATATGCACTGGCGCGCACGCACGCACACACACACACACACACACACACACACACACACACACACACACACACACACAGAGTTGGGGCTATTAAAGAGGGCACCAATAGGAGCTTGGTTAGAGATAATTGTCTCATAAGTCAGTAAGCACAGCTGTTGGCAAGGTCAGGTTTCATTTATGGACGCACGTCACCACTCTCAGTTTTGTCTGTGTGTCTCTCCCAATCCGTCTTTCCTCTTCCTCTCTCTTTTTCCCCTTTCCTCTCTATCTGAGCCTGTCCTGTACCTGTCCTGCTCCCTGTCACTCCCCTCCCTCCTTCCCTCCCTCTCTCTTTCTGCATGGTTGGGCTTCAGGATTGCTTGTGCCCTTCAATGAATATTAATGAAGGAGTTTGGATATTATATGAAAATGAACTGTTTATTTACAGAGAGGCTCTCTTTTTTGGCTTTATGGGGAGGTTGGCGCTGGGGCCGGCTGCCAGACTCCAGAGTATGAGGATGAAATAGGCCGGTGCTGTGCTAAATAGGATTCAGGTCAGTAAGAGGCTGTGGCCAACCAGATCCGTCATACGGCTTTAGAGGAGCCTCCTGGTTTCCAAACAACGCGGTAGCAAAGCTCCGTATTGTTTGGGGGCGGGAGATGAATGGAGGGTGTCTCAAGTAGTTCTGGGTCGGCCTCAACAGCACATGTACTTCAAATTTGGTCCGGCGGCTTCTCTAAAAATCATTTAAGTATGTTTTTTTTTTGTCAAGTGGCAGAAACCAGACTCTTGATTTGATTGAGTGACTGTAAAGTGCTTGTACGCTGTACTGAAGTAGCAATATGGAAAATGTTGTGCCACCAGTGTTTGTCCTGCATTAAAGTACGGAGTTAGAAGAGTAAAGTTTGCTGTCACTGTCTGTCGAAAACCCCTAACTGGAGTTAATGGAGTTGTCATGGTTTCAGACGAGTTCAACAAGGAAAGGAAGGATGAACAAATAAGGTAGGAAAGCGATGCCAGACACAAGAAAATGGGGGTTGGAAGGAAGGAAGGAGAGGGGATGAAGGAAAAGGAGAAAGCTAGAAAGGACATAAGAAGAAAGGATGCAAGAAGAATAATAAGGAAAAATATGAGTGAGTAAAGGCATACGGTAAGAGAGAAGGTAATGCAAGAGGGTGAATAAAATGGAAAGAAAAAGGAAGTTCAAAAGGAAAAAAGTAGGACAGTAGAAGTGAAAGGCAGAAAACAAATTGAAAGAAGAAAGGGAATAGAGAAGGAAGGTACGAAAATAAAAAAACGATATAAAAAGTGATATTACTTGTGTATCTACTACAAAAAGGAAATAAAGAAACACATGATACTTGAGAGAGGAAGAAAAACAAAGAGGAACCTGAAATAATCTGTGAGACAGAAGAAAATGATCAAAAGTAAAAGGACAGAAAGATATATAAATAGGGCTGTCAGAAGGCGGGTTTCTGTTACAGATTTGCCCAAAACTTAAGAGATATTTTCAAAATGTCGATAAAACACAATTGCGAGATGACATTGGTGTTTCCATTGAGTGATGTTATGCAACTTCTCTCACGATAACATTCCAAGAAGCATGGTGATGGATGTTGAAAACATTAGCAGGTTTTTTTTCCTATTGCAGCCACCACACTAGCTGTCATTATTTCCAATCCAAGGTGACGTAGCGTTAGGTTATCCAGAGCACCGCACTCTGGGCACCCTGTCTGGGTGAAGGGAGCAGCAAAGCACCAAACAGAGTGAACGTGTGATGAACTGATCCTTTCAGTTATTCATGGAGGAACAGAACACTCTGTGGATTCCATCAGCAGATCTCTCATTTTAGTGTAGAACGTAAGATTGGATTTAAGAACGCAGCCAGAGTCACTGGGCTCCGACCCTGCTTTGCTCCATGGCTGTCGTCGTGGAGACGAGAGACAACTGACAAACGTGGGATCCAGGGAGGTGTCAATCAAAATGTGATCTGCCACACCCACACAGTCTGGAGAAATGCTGTTAACCTCAAAATGAGCTGTTTTCAACTTGGATTTCTAAGAGTTGGGAACATTTCTTTTCACTCAGATTTGTGTAGATACTTAATGAGATACTCAACGTCAATATAATGTGCATTCTTACTATTTCGAGCCAAGTTTCCAGAGGCTTTAAGTATGATACCTGAGTAGTACTTCTAAACTCCACCTCTGCTAACTGTACAACTAGAGACAACACTTACTTCAAGTTTTGTCAGTGAGGACATTTTTACCAGTTTCCAGTGCAAATCCGCTCATTCCCAGACCTTCTTGAATCTAGTGACGTTATCAGTTGTATAAAGTTTTTTATTCATTCGCTATTTAATTAAGGTTAGCTGACAGAAAGTGCTGACAGTAGTGACAGCCATATAAGTCTTTTTGAGGGCTGACATTGTGACAGGCTGACAGAAACACAAAGTACACATTTACATTGGGTCCAGCCACAGTCTCGGAATGTGTGGTTTGGAAAGAATTGACAAGAAGAGCAGATTGTCATCTGCTGAGCCGGGCCTGTCTGTGAGCTGCTATATTTAGAGTCCAGACATGTACAGAGTTGGCAAACAAGCAAAGCATCACTGTACTGTAGCTGCTGACCAATAAACCCAGGTTTAACAAGGGTATTTAAGTTTAGAATGGAGATAATTGATTTTTCTCATTGACTCTCTTCCTTCACCGTTGTTCTTTGGGCAGGTCAATAGCCTCACATTTAAGCAGTTGATTAGATCACTTTCCAACGCCTGTGGGGACGAGCTCACACAAATGTCTTAAGGCATTTCAATGAACATAACTGTATTGAACAGAGGGCTGATGATCATAACCAATGACCCGGTACCATTGTTACTACCAGAGGCAGTGTGCACTCAATGAGCACAGTTGGATTTCTCAGCCATGTATATGCTTAACATACCTTGTATGGTCATGCAAGATATGCGGGATCATGACAAAAATCCATCCTCCACAATATGCGTATGTCCCAACCACTCCTGCTGGCAGCCACTGGCACTGTGTAGGTCGGTTCAGTTCAGTTTGGTACACTTTTTTTTTTTTGCATTTCCATTGTTAGAATACATGCTGCGATAGCATCAGTTATATCAGATCTGCAAAGTATTTCTTCACTGAGAGAATAATCGGCACTGAAAACTGGTCTTGATAGAAAAGATGTTTTTGCTCTTCTCCGGGCAACAGCGGTGATAGACAGATGGTTCATCCAATCACCTGCCAAGTACATTCAAAAGTTCCTGCCCTTTTTTTCAAACAGTTTCCAATGACTGCTTCTCCGATGCTTCCATGAAACAAACCATCTGGTACGTCAGGTTTATGCTCAACTGTGTTTATAATGAAGCTTTCAAGAGAATATGTGCATGACAAAGACTTCACACAGGAAAAGTCTTAAGTGTTGGCATGAGAGCAGCGGGACGCTGTCACTCAAGACAATTAAACTCTGTGAATTAAACTGCTGGTGCGCCATTTGGACATCCAGAATTCCAGCACACATGTTTAGGCACAGGGAGGTTTTCACAAGTAAATGTTATTTAATCAGCTTGAAGTAGGAAATATGTATGTGGTAGATGTGTTTGTGGATTATAAAACACATTTCTCTCAAGTATTGAAACCATTTTATCTTAATATCACAGTTGCTGGGTCACTTCAGTGTGTGAAGGTGTACTGTCTTATTTTTCCGTAACCTGCTGTCTTGCAGTAACCCGGTTTCTTGTGTAAATGTTAACGTTATCTGGTTGACCAACCAGCATCACAAAACACCAAAAAGTGGCATCCTAAAATATAAAAATAACTTTTGCTTTCTAACACATGATGCATGATGATCCAAACTCCATTGTTGTTTGTGTCAGTTACACATCGCTGATAGACATAAATTAGTTTCTTAAATTTTTTTCACAAAATCTGAAAGCTAAAAAGAAATTCCAAAGTAAAAATGCTGGGGGTGTGTCATGAAGAAAGATAAAAGTTGGTCAGTCAATGACAAAGATCCATTTTGTCCTTCTCCCAGCAGCACTGAAGTCTGTACAGAAACGAGTAACCTCAACAGTTGTGTCTTTGCTAATTGCCAACAGCTCTATTCAAACTGTAAAAAGCTTCTCTGCTCTTGTGTTTGAGAAATGTCTCTCCTGCACAAGCAGTGACTTGGCATTATTGTTATTGATAGTCAGCCAAAGACTAATTAATTCACTTTCATAGTATCCAAAATTGACTTGCCTCTGGGCTCTGTGGTGTACCCTTCATGTGACTCACTGTGACTGGTACTGAAAGGGAAAGTTTGGTATTTTTTCAACCTGAAACCTGTTTTCCATGTATTTTGTGTCAAGCGACTAATGGGAAGAACAATTTTGAAATTTGGTCCAATATTGAGCGACAAAGCTGCAGATGACCATGATGAAACAGGCTAAAATCTAACCACACAGGGCAAGTTGGCACCATCAGTTTACAGCTATGAAAGGTGCTTCTTTTGCCACTGATAGAGTCAGATTATTATTTTAAATGTCTGAGAACATTATAGAAAGGATGTATATAGAGATAGACCTTTTTTATTAACCCTTAAACCAAATTGTCTTGATTTTTGCCAAAAACTTGAAAAAGGCAATGAGCAACTGAGCAAGAAATGTCCCAAAAATGATCAAATCAGTATAAAATTTGTAAAAAAAAAAACAAAAAACAAATAAAAAAAAAACAAGGCAATGACATGAAAAAGTGCTTAAAAATACAAATAAAAGAGGGTCCCTGGTTCGATCCCGGGTTAGTACAGTGTTTGGTCTGTGGGCGGGGTTTGCATGTTCTCCCTGCGTCTGCGTGGGTTCTCTCCGGGGTCTCCTACTTCCTCCCACAGTCCAAAGACATGCAGCTCAGGTTGCCCTGATTCTAAATTGCCCTTAGGTGTGACCGTGAGTGTGAAAGGTTGTCTGTCTATATGTGTCTGCGATAGTCTGGCGACCTGTCCAGGGTGTACCCCACCTTCCGCCCCATGACAGCTGGGATTGGCTCCAGCCCCCTCCGCAACCCTTGTGAGGACAAGCAGTTACGGACGATGAATGAATGAATAGCGACAATTAGGGCTGAAACGATTCCTCGAATAATTCGAGTAACTCGATTACAAAAAATGATCGAGGAATTTTCTCTGCCTCGAGGAATCGTTTAATTTTGCCAGCTCAAGGCATGGTATTTCGCCCGGACTACTTTTAATGCGGCACAACGCGCTGACGTCACGCACGTAAAGGAAGAAGAAAGAGGCGGCGGATATGTTTGGTTTTAACCACGGATGAAGAGGTAACGACGAAGAAGGCGATGAAAGCGAAGAGAAAGGCACAAAGAAAAGGCAGAAAATGTTAAAAGTGTGGGAGCATTTCAAGCTGGACACCAAGGCGAACACTGCTGCATGTATTCACTGTAAGACAGCGTTTGCATACCACAACAGTACATATTCAATGCTGCAGCATCTCCACCGAAGGCCCCCTGTTTACTCCGAGAGCGGAGGACCGTCACCCGAGACGAGGCAAAATGACGTTAACGTAGCGCTAATTAATGTGATTAACGTTACTGTACTTTGCTAACATAACGTTAGCCCTGCGGAGGGCTAGGTTTCTATTAATTATGACCACTGTGGATGCGTGGCTAACGCACCTTTCATACAGGCTTTATTTAATCTGTACAAACACAGCGCTGCAGAGTGATGAGGGTGGAAAATAAAAACAGTATAAAGCTAACTGGGTAGTTAAAAAAGGAAACCAATGGTTCATTGTTCGGTGAAATGTCTTATTGTCTCATGTATATTTATAATTGCTCTTTAACTAAACAGAAATATGTTTCATCCGATTACTCGATTAATCGATGGAATTTTCAGTAGAATACTCGATTACTAAAATATTCGATAGCTGCAGCCCTAGCGACAATTATAAACATAGTTTCCTGATCTTCTTCCCTCTCTTCTCTTCTCTTCATTTCAATTTGTGGGACATTTCTTGCCAAATTCCTTATTGCCTTTGTCCCCATCTTTTTGAAAGAAATCAAACTAATATGCTTAAGGTTCAAGGGTTTAAATACTTGTGAAAGGTGTCAGAGCGCAGCACAAGAAAAGTGATGTCGATCCAGTTTTACATTTTTTAAGAGTAAAATCCTTTTTGTTTATAGAGAAACAGCTCTGAAATTGTGACTGCCAAAAAAACTGTAATTTCATCACTGTAAAACACACATCATTCAAAGGTGAGAGACACAAGATAAAACTCACAAAAACCATCTTGATACATATTGCCATCGTTCCAACAATCACCGAATCTGAAATAAACCCTTAAATCGCCCAGTTAAACGTAAAACTATCCTGTCTATACATGCTGAAATTACTGCTCATTTAAATAGAGTCTGGTAGGTTTGGTGATAGTTTCTGGTTTAACAAAAAGAATCTTATTCTTAAAAAATATCTCTGTAGAGATCGTAGAGAAACTTAGAATGACATTCTGATCCTGTCAGTGACAAAAACAAGCACTTTTAATGGATGTTAAATGATGGTGTGAGCATGCCCATAGTGGTTACATTGCAGCCTGTTTTGTGGCTGCTGGCTGCAGCCCTCTCGCTCAACACAGTACCACATTCAAAAACTGTTGTTCATGTTAGTCCCTTAGACACAAAAACATGTTGAAATAGTCCATATGGAAAAACACCAAACTTACCCTTTAAGGGGCTTGTAGTTGTTGTTTAGATAATGCATATTTCAGTCAGTTTTTAATATCTTCTATTCCAGGGAAATGTCAGATAAACAAACAAAGAAAACCATTTGAAAGTACTTCAATCCCTTATCAGTATGGGATGGGTATGCAGCATCCTCTCATCTTCTACCTCACACAGGACTTAATTGATAATTTAAACGTCATAGCTCTATTGTGCTCTGGCTGTACTGTCTATCTAAACAGCTCTGGGACCCAATAAAATGGAAAATGGTGATCCATCAACCCCCCACACTCCCATATCCCACCTCCTGTAGCGTCTCGTCTGCATTTCCCTTTATAGATTGGAGGCATTTCCTTTCTGCTGATGTCAGGAAGTGTGTTTTGGGCCGCAGCCAGACTTTGTGAGAAATGGGACAGTGCTTGTTATGCTGCTTTGTGCTTCTTTCTCTCTTGCTCTCTTCTGATGAGCCACGGGAAGTAATAATGTCTCGTCTATTGGCTACCAGTTGCTACCACTGATGATGATATGGAGTCCACAGTGTGCCATCACAATAACTAGACTTTCATGTTCAGTTAAATTAATATTGAACTGAAATCATGGAAATACATGCATATGAACTGAGTCATTTTATATGCATTTAAATGATTCATGTACTCAACTCTTATGCTCAGATGCCACACATTACTCCTGCTAACAACATAACAATTAGTGCTCCTGGTACTGCCCTGGGTGTTAGAGTAATTATTTTGGGTCTAACAAACCCTGGACTTTCATGGAAGAGTCCGATGTTGGCTTCAGGTCTGAATGTAATGGGTTTTTTTTCTGTACCTCTTTTTTCTACACAGCGTACCTCTTTCCCCTAAACCTAACCATCTGTGACTTTGTTTCCATGCAGGGATGTGTGTTTGTTGGTGTTTCAGTGTTGGTTGTCATGTGCCTTTGTTGCCTAAATATAACCATATGCCGCATATCCCACCATTTGCTTGTTTTGACATCACGGTAGCTGCATCCCGATTTTCATCAAGGAGGTTGAAAAGACAAGTCATGGTGCTATATCTTTTTCCTCAATCCACTCTCTCAGACCAAACTCAGATCAAACAGTAAAATCAGACAGTCTTTTGTCACGGGAATATGTAGTTTTTACTTGAAATGTAGTCAAAATTTAGTGTACTGTTTAGCTGTAATACAACAGTTTGACAACAGGAAGTGGGCGCCCTACTGTTTTGTGTAAAACAGAGGCTGAAAACATGAGATCAGACAGAAAAGTGGCCAAGATTCTGTTCCTGTAATGGCTACTTTGTACCCAAAATCTCTTTATAAACTCACTTTAGTGCACCATTTAGCTTTAATATGAAAGTTTGTGAACAGGATGGGCATTTACTTTTAGTTAGCTGTTTTACTGTAACACAAGATTGTTTGTTACCAGTCCACTGCTATATTGTTCTCAGACAGTTAACTTTTATTCTGTTAACCACCAGCAGCCTTTATTGGTCCTGTGTGGCTCAGTGCATTCTGGTAGTTGTAGGTTTTTAACCTCTTTAGCATAAGCACATGCCACAGTCCCTTTTCTCTGTTTTCTCTGGTCATGTAGGGCTAATTTTAAACGTTTTTACGTCTCTCTTCTGCATAGACAGCCCAGTTTTATGAAAAGACCATTTCCAGCGGTGAAATACTTCTTTCAGTAATTAAAACTGTGTGGTGAGTTGGAAAATACACAGCAGATACATATAAATGAGTGACAGAAACATTCATAAGCCTTTTCTGTTAATGCTTAATTATTAATTTGTAATTAAAAGAGAAATCACCAACTGAAAATGAAAAAATAATTGGTCATATTAATTAATAACATGAAGTAGCAATTTATTTTTTAATATTTGAAATGATCATTTGCATCATTGAGATACTAACATAATTTATCAAATCTTAATAGCTTTTTAAAAGATTTATATATTATTCATTTTGAATTAAATTTTTTATTATTCATTTAAAAAAAAGTCACACTCATTACGGGCACATACTAGACTCCTTAGTTTTAGCCTGACATCTAGCCAGAATGACAGTTCTATTAAAAAGACATCCTGTTCTGTTTATTTCCATTTGTCATACAGTAAATTACATTCATTTTCTTTCTCATTTGCCACATCTCCCTTAAATGGGTAATTCATGTATTTTGCCATATTTCAATTCCATAGCCCTCTTAATATATTTTGTTGTAATTAGAGCTGCTATTCGGCTGCTGCAACAGCTCAGTTTTCCCACGGGGATCATGAAAGGTTCAATTTACCTCACAGAATTCATCATTTTAGTATCTCAGCTGTAATTTGTCTAAAACTGATAGTGATAAAATTGTTTCACATTCACTCTAATTAGACTGAAATAACAGGGAGAGTGGGCATATCAATCCAAAAAGGGTGTTTTATTCTCTTTTTTTTGTCAGGGGCAGCAGCTGTGTTATTATAGGCTCTGTTACAGTGCACATGTGCAGTGTGAGAGGGAGAGAACTGTTTCTGTATTGTTGTCAGTAGCTTGTAAGAGGATCATGTCCACAGGCCTCAAAATCTCCTTTATATTATTACTTACTGTAGCTACAATCCCAAGGGCTCTCTCCTACACACACTACCACCCCTACACACTTACACACAAACACCCAAATTACGCTGCATTTTATTGTTCTCTCTGACAGCTCATTATTTTTTCTTTCTGCTGAGCTTATCTCATAAAATACAATGAAAATGCTCTGTGGTTAACAAAGTGGTACACCGCCATCACAGCAGTAAGGTTAGCTATATGTATTTACTGTACAGGTAAAGTAAAATAAGCATCTTAAGTGTGTTGTCATTCTGTGTTTAATTTGCTGCTACAGTGTTCAACAGATTACAATAGAAAGAGCTCCACCACAGATATGAAGCAACTTCAGTCGTGAAAACAATCAAGCTACAGGGCTCGAAATACTATGCGCACATGCACAGCAGTAAACAAAGACTATGAGCTGTGCATGTAATTCTCAGCTCTATGTGACTCTGTGCATGTGAGTCAGGGCTGCCAATTCTCACACTTTTATCAGAATCACAATGATAAATACTTTATTGATCCCTGTGAGGAAATTGTGGTTTGTCCCAGTTCTTCTGATGAGTAGATAAGAGAATTACTATAAAATAGAAATACACACCAGGACATGTATACAAAAATTAAAAATAGAAATACAATAAGAGTAAGCAATTAGCACAGTATATAAATATTTAAATATATAAACTAAAGTATGTATGCTGAGTATGTAAAGCATGCAGGCGCTCCAAACAGATTCCAATTTGACTTACCAGTCACTACTCCATGACTCTCAGTGGTGGCACTAATCCAATGAGGCTAAAGTAAATGAAAATTTGAGTGAAGATGAAATGAAAACCTATGATATATCCCAAAAAATATGAAAATAAATTTCTCCATATTCTTCCATCAAATCTAATTGTTTTCCTTGGGCTGTCTTTGGCTTTTACAACACTGATAGGACAAATGAAAATGATAAAGAAGCAAGAACTTTCTCATGAAATTAAGATATACAGGCAACACACCCAACATGCATAGCCATTTGATTCATCATCATACTGATCTCATTGTGGAGAAATCTGCTATCACTACTACACTACTAAAAAATGAGCACAAGGATATTTACTTAAACTGTCATAATTTTCTTTCCTTGAGAGGTTTGCTTAAATTGTCAAACATGTCCTCTTCAGATTGTCCTTGACTATCGTGTCAAATTTGAAGGAATTTGAAGGCAATTTTTCTCCTCCATTTTTTTTGTAGAAAATTAAAATTGAAAATCATCTTAAAATATAATGCAATACAGAAAATGTCTTTATGTTAAAACTCTCATTACATCTGTTCCTTTAGAGATTTGCTATGTTTTTAATTTTATTAACCCCATTTCAGAATGACCCTGACTGTGACCATGGCAAATTTGAAATAATTTTATGGTACTCATAACATAAATTCCTTCAGAGCTTTGCTAAAATTTGTAATTTACTCCTCCCCAGAATGACCCTGACTATGACCATGGCAAATCTGAAGTTATTATACAGTGCTTTTTTTTTTTTAATTTTAGAAGATAAAAAGTGGAAATCACCTCAAAATATACAGCAACAAAGAAAATGCCCTCATGTTTATACTCGGATAAATCTTTTCCTTCAGAGGTTTGTTAAAAAATTTCTACTTACTCCTTTTCAGAATGACCCTGACTATGTCCATGGCAAATTTGAAGTTATTATGTGGTGGTTGTTTATTTTTTAGAAAATCAAAAGTGAAAATCACACCAAAAAACATTGCAGCACAGAAAATGCCCTCATGTTTATACTCTCATAACATCTTTTCCTTCAGAGGTTTGCTAAATATTTTAATGTGCTCCTCTTCAGCTTGACCCTGACTGTGACCATGAGAAAATCTAAAGTCACACAAATATTGAAAATCAAGAAGAAAAATGTTTTCGTGTTCAAATTTTGGATTTCTTTCGTTCAGATGAAGCAGTGGTGGAAGTGCAGAGACAGATGGTGAAACACCAGCGTATTGCTTGTATAAAAGTCTGAGAGTATCTGAAACTTACTGTACTTAAGTGTTAAAAGTAATGTGATGATATTAAATATTCTTAAGTATTGAAAGTAAAAATACAAGTAAATGCTGGTAAGGAGTAGTAAATGCAAGCAGTCATCATTCTGAGAAATATAATGTTACTTTTTCGTAACATACACAACCTTAAAAATGAAGCCTAGCGCACTTCATACAGGGTCCTTTTTTTCATTTCAAGGATTTAACCCCTTTGAATCGTCAGTAAATTAGTGTGATTTATTTCAAAATATGGGGGAAAAAGGCAATGAGCAATGGTAAGAAATGCTCCAAGTATTGCAAAAAATAAATTTATAAAAGCTAGGGAAAATGTCTGGGGAAAAAAAGCTAGGGAAAAACTTTATAATTATCATAATTACATATTTTTATTTTTTACATTTCTTTTTTGTTAGTTTTGTCTTTTATCCATATTTTTCTGGTAATATTCTTGTACTTTGTACTAATTTCTTGCTTATTTTTGGATAATTTCTTCATGCTTTACTCAGTGCCTTCCTCCAGTGTTTTTTTTTTTTTAAAAAACAAGCCAGGGTTAAAAAGCAAAATCCATTTTTTTCTTTTTTCCCATTCTCTCATTAGTCCATCTGTTCCTTCTTTTCCTTCTCCCTTCCTTACCCTTTTTGTAGTAAGTGACTAAAATCTAAAGTACAGATTCTCCCAAAAAATACTTAAACATAGCAATTTTAACATGTTATCATTCATATTCTGTTTATCCAAAATAGAAAGGTCCTGCCGTTGCTACGTTAGCCAATGCTTTGATTTAGATCCTCTCCAATCAAAAGTGTTGTTTACTTCAAGTTCATTTACCATCAAAAAGGAAAAGTGATTCATCATTTTGAGAAACAAGTCCGCAAACAGGATCCGCTCTTTTTTCTCTGGAGGCCAAGGGGCTGCTGCTTCTTAAACTGCTGGCTGCAAAGATCTCCCTCCGAGAAAATAGCCTTTTCTGGACCGTGTCCAGCAGGCCCACCCCTCTTAAATTGAACCTGCTCCCCAGTGTTACTGTAGCAAGGCTGTGTGGAGGGGATAGGAGAGGGAGGAAGGTTGCTCGGCCACCTCGGCTTCCATTAAAGACAAGCAAGCAGGGCAACCTCCAGACCCTCGATTAAGCCCCACTTTGCGCGTTCGGTGAATGAACAGGAAAGAAAAAAAAGGCGAGGTGTAAAAAGCAATATCCCAAAGGCTCGGTGGGTAATTCTCGGTCACAAGTCTTTCTCTGAACTGGGACCTTTACTTAGTCACCTCAATTATACTGTACCACCCTGCTCTAATGTGGGGCTTCCTCCCACTGCTCACACAACATGACAGAATGCATTTCCATACTAATGCAGAGGGAGTCATCGCATCACGGGGGAGTTGTGAGCTTGTGAGCGTGCGTGTGTGTGTGTGTGTGTGTGTGGGGGTAGTTGGACCCGAATGCTAGGTTGAGTTCCAATTTGAAGCCTGTTTGCTTCGAGGCCATCTCCGAAGACTGTCTTTGCTGAGGCCTCTTGTTGAGAAGGTTAGCGGGACTTCTGGAAATGATGAGGGTGGTAAAAAAAACCCAAAAAAAACCATCTGAACACGGCAGGACCGTGTCTTTGCTTTCTTGTCTGAATTTCACATCTGAGTGATTGATGTCCCTGTGTTTCTTTTCCTCACCTCACAGCGCAACCGAATCCGCCGAAAATTCACGAAGGATGGTGGGCGTACAAGGAGGTGGTGCAGGGGAGCTTTGTTCCAGGTAAGCCTCAAAACAGTATGCAGCACTTTGATGCGTGGTACTTTCCCACAGAATACTGATTTTCCCCTCCATCCACTTTAACCACATTGTGTGCTTGATCTTGAAGTCAGAGCTTATTACATATTTAAGATAACATCGGGCCACCTTGCCATCGGCGGTGGTTTTATTTTCTCATTCTGACAAGACCCCTTCTTCGCCCTTACCACACAGATGACGCTTTTTCACTGATTGATTGACGGCAGCTCACTGTTCCTTCCACCTTTTCCATCTTGTTGTGTATCTGCGTGTCAGGCCAATTATTTTTCCGAGATTGTGTTTTTCTGCTGAGCTGAGGTGCTTTTGATAAAGCCTGCAGGTGGCTGCATGTATGAGTGTGTCGACGTGGGGTAATGTCGATACTTCTGAGGACCAAACGTGTGCGTAGGGATGGAACAATTAGGAAAATTCAAACAGAGGACATTTAGCCAGAACTCCTTTCTAGAGGAATCAAGGTTAACTTAACTTTGAGGTTAAAGGTGACTTTGTTTCCGAAGTATCCAGTGATAAAGGAGGTGAAGGGGTTTAGCGTGGTGGATTCTAATATTCTCAACTAACGGAAGGTGTCATTGACGCCATTAAATCGCAACTTAAACCCCAGTCTCACCAGTGCTGAAGAGGCAAATTTGTACCAAACTTGCGCAAGCTATTGCTTTCAGTGAACTTTTCTTAGTAGCTGTGTGAAAATTGGTGGCAAATGTTGCCCTGATTTTCCACTAGGTTGCCAATCACCACAGAGAAGAACTGTGAGGTTAAGTTGTGAATCCTTAGTGTAATTCCACTCTGTGGTCCAGAACTAAGCAGAAAGCTTTTGGGTTGAAAAGTGAAGCCAATGCTGAGGTGCCAAAAAGTGCAGTTCCTAGAGTGGCCACTTGAGGCTGGCTCTGGATGCAAGTCAATCCCCATAGAACCCCATCTCAACTTTACAGCAGAAAGGAACATGTTAACATCCTGGTCAAAAAACAGTATTTTGTTTCTGTAGCAGATTCCAGTTTAATAAAGCTGAAAGTCATGTATAATTGAGTGTGGAGCCGCTTTGAGTGACAGGCTACCTGCAAAGCATCACTGCAGTCATGCTGCGTTTAATGTTATCCAGATGATCTGGGTATTATCAGTACCCCTTTTGCAATGGGCATCCCATAGAGCTAGCACTCTCGAGACTTCGGGTGGCCGAGCAGCTAAATTCTGCAGGCGGAAGGGCTAAATTCCAGTTAAGCCCCCACTTACTTGAATGGGGATAAAATTATTTAATGTTTTGGCTCTTCTAGACTTACAAAGTGATATCGGATCAAATGGATCAAATCTTGATAGTGAAACAAGTCATTTTACAGGGGATATGACTCTTTTGCCATGTAATTCAATGGGAAATGGTCTTGTTGGGAAGCAGGGCGTCAACAGACAGTGTAAGAACATAGTCTGGCAACTACCAAAATTGTTTTCAAAGATTGGTGTATGTTCTAGGGGCCTGGTCCAGCCCTCGCTCGTGCACAGCTACACACTCCTTTAGATATGGTCACTTTTGGCTAAAAAAAATCAAGATGGTGACAGCCAACATGTTGAACTCGAGAGGCTTCGAAGGCTTAAATTCATAAAAAAAAAACTCTTTATGCCTCTGCATCAGCGACAGCCGTGGCTGGAGGCATCATGTTTTGTTTGTCCCATTCTTGTGAATGGGATGTCTTAACAATTAATTTTCTCAAATTTGGCACAAAAGTTCACTTGGACTCAAGAATGAACTTGATAGTCAAAGGTCAAAGGTTGATGTGACTGCGACCTTATGAAACATGTTTTTGGCCATTGGCCAATGGATATTTTATATCCAAAAGGAAATGTTTACTTTATTGCAACTTGACTAGTTCACAGAGACATATAACCACGAGGCTGTAATTCCAGTTCTCTGATACCTCTATGGTGAACGAAGAATCCAGAAAAGATCAAGTGTGGTCATAGTAGACCAAAGTTAACAACAGCAAAACAGTATAAAAGTCTCACATCTTGTGCAGGTCTCACTCATGCAGATGTGGGTGATTCTGCATCAAAGCAGTGACAGCACATAATCGATTGTAGCCACGTAGCATTGTTCATTGATTTTGTGGCCGGACAAGAAAGTGCTACAGTTCAAAAAAACTTCCTGGTAGCAACCATTAATTTAATGTTTAAACATATATGTTAACATTCAAATATTTTCTTTTATGAAAAAACATACTACTACTTAAAGGTTTGATGCCATTTAAGAGTTCACTGTT
This sequence comes from Plectropomus leopardus, assembly GCF_026936395.1. NCBI lineage: Eukaryota > Metazoa > Chordata > Actinopteri > Perciformes > Serranidae > Plectropomus > Plectropomus leopardus. The sequence continues at coordinate 27,024,857 of NC_142194.1, read as the reverse complement.
GTACATCATCCTGTCGCTTGCTGTGTTTAGACTCAAGTCATGTTTGTGATGTTTGCCACACTGAGAAAATTCAGTTTTCATTCTTATCGCAGAAGACAGTTGCTAGAATAGGGAACAGCTAGACTGCAGAAGCATTAGTTTTGTTTTTGGAGATGGAATATTTCAATTTGATTTCTAAAGAAATCTTAAAATTAAAAAAAGGGGGGATCATATTTGTCTGACCACTTGTATTTGAGTAAATTAATAAAAAGTAGCCATGTGCAATAATATAGAAAACAGAGGAAGCAATGCATCGTGGTGCTTCGTGGAATGGAATCATATTGAATTGTTGACATGATAATTGTCATGGAATCGTGAGGCGCTGATTCTCTTTTGACATGAATGTTTCTGTAAATCTTTAATTGTTGAATTTAGGCTGCAGATTACAGTTGGCAGACTGCGGTGCAGGCTGACTTTGGGACAGGGCCTTGGGGAATGAAAGCATGGATGCAGTGTAGCACAGTGAGGTTATGTGGTATTGTGGTGTGTACACAGCGAATAGAGGCATCTGTTTCCAAAAGCAAATACGAAGGCTTCCCCAGCATGTCCGGGCATTCATAAATAAGTGCCTGTTTGTCCTTCCCTCTGGCACCGAGCACCCGGCGGTTTGCTGCTCCCGTTTATATCTCCGCTATCTCTTCTAGCAGTCCTCCACGGCGCACTTGCTTTACTAACCGCCGTACAACAGCTGGAGCAGTTAAACACTATTCATGATCCTCCTGTGGCTGCACAGAGTATTCCCAACCCTAGTTACCTTGTTCTGCAGTTGGCAGGATTTCATAGCCGGGACATAAAAGAGAAAGGAAGGTTTTTCACTGCAAATGAAGCCCAATTTAATGACGCAGAGAGAAATAATGTTGATGGAACCCACTCTTATTGTGCTCAGTGTACGTGGACAGTGAAAAACTATAAAAGATTTCATTGAAAATAGATTTTAGGAGTTTCAGTCGCATGTGATATGCACACAGGGGCGGGCCATTGGAAAAGTTATTACAACGCTTACTCCTTTCATAGTAATAATATACTCCCCTAGAGCAGCAATCCGCTACAATGACTATCATCTAATTTTTCTTCATCTACACTTCAGCTGTTTCATATAAAATTATAAGTGCTGTCGGATCCAGTTTATGAATATCTGACAGTTTTTGGGCTTCTTAACAAAAGTTGCATGTATTTGATTGGCAGCCAAAATAATAATATAGAAATTGAAATGATACCTCTCCCTCACTGGGAAAAAAGGCAATAACGTGAGTGTAAGGCTCCACTCAGCTCCAGTACTGTAGCGCTATTCAGAGCTCTGAGCCCTCTCCACTCGTGTTCACCTCCTAATGGCCCATTTCTCTTTCCCGTAACGTGTCTCAGCGGAGGTCAAAAACTGCATCTTAAGACATTTGCACCCCAAGGTTAGCAAAGCAAATGTGATCACATTCCCAGGCTTGTGTCACTGCGGCTGACCTTTGGAATATTGCTTATCCCTTCTGAGCTCTCTCAATTAGCTTTAAATTCGGTAAAGGTCAGATATAACTCTTAAGTGCCGCGCCGGTTTCCCCCTCACCTCCTCTCCCTCTTTGGTCATGTTATCAGTTTCACTCGCTGTTGTGCTGCTTTCTATAGTGCAAACATGTCTGTCTGAAGCATTTATTCCTGCACTGGCTTTCAGAATTGTATATTAGTTTGTTCATTTTGCTGTAATTAATGGTAGCACGCAGGATATGTGTGATTTAATTTATGCACTCATTAGTTTGTGTCTGGTGTATGATTTTATAATTCAGCTGAACTTTAATTAACATTGCAGTGCAACTTACAACTGGAGTACCTGCTGTGTTGTAAAAGTCTATTAAAACCTATTATAATGTCAAAGGACCAAAAATAGAATGAAAAAGCAGCCTGCATTCATGTCAGTTAATCAGATGCTTTTGTGTTGCTCCGGAGTTATTTATTGTGACAAAACTGAGGATAAGTATTGTTTTTTTTGAGTAGGGCTGAGCAGTAGATCAATATTATATTGATATATATAAAACAAGTCTAGATATTGTTTTCAATTTTGGATATTGTAAGTGTTGTCTTACAATTTAGGTTTGGTTTAATTTTTTTATATTAAGGGATGGGGATCGAAACCCCGTTCTATTGAGGTCCTGGTTTAGCTTTTTCAAAATATGAAAATCTATAACGTTTGAGCTTATCGATACTACTGTCGAGTCTCGTGGGTCCTATAATAAAACATGCCATCTCGAGTCAAGTCATGCCATTTCAATCCAATCATACATTGATTGTCCATCAAATTAAACCTAAATGCAACATCTTTGACTGTCTTCATGTTTAAAAGAGCTTGTTAAACTCCGTCAGCTGCTGCGGGTGCTGCTGCACAGTCGGCTCAGTCTTCACGATCATCCACTAACAGCAGCAGTGGTAAGCACACCCAAACTTTGTAGCAAGTCCCTTCAGTTAAAAATAGTAATCTGATGCTGAAATCTGAGATAAAATTGGCAGGATAATAGCTAGTTAGCTAAATAAACGAGGTTGCATGAGGTTTCTTTGTGATGTGTTCAACATCGGCTCAGTGAAATGACTATTAGGCAGAGGCAAACAAAACATATCTTCAGATGTAACATCAAGAAAAAGAAAATTTATTTTTGGTGGGAAAATTGAATAATACAGTTGTTTGGATGAGAAATATGTTTCCCAACAATAAAAAAAGGAAAGTGGAGATGGAATTACAATCTTTTTAAGGTCCTGTCATGAGCTTTAATCATCTTATGATACATTATTAATGCTACTGACAATCCAAACAAATGCATTATGTTTTCACTGAATCAAGTCTTTACTTTGTTTCTTGTTGACAGACAAGTATTAAAGAGTGTTAAATTTTACCTTGACATGTTTCGACTGCTATCATACTGCAGTCTTCCTCAGAAGACTCACGTGAACATCAGGAAGACACACAAGAGCAAAAGAGGAAAAAGGCACACAGGAAAACCTAAAATCAGCCATAACAGATCACTGCAGAAGAGAGAACCACATTGTGGATTGGACAGGTCCACGCCTGCTCCTAAACAGCTGATAACACACATCACAGCAACATCATGTGACTCTTCTGAGGAACACTGCAGGATGAGAGCAGTCGAAACATGTCAAGGTAAATTTTAACACTCTTTAATACTCTGTCAACAAGAAACAAAGTAAAGACTAACACTACTGACGCCAAGACTTTTTAAAGTAAACGTTTAAAGTAAAATACTATAATTTATCTCCAGATCACTAAAAGCATGTCTGAAAGTGACAGTAAATCCAGGTCTGTTAAAAATGTACTTTTGCCTCGTCTTTCCACCAAATCATAGAGTGAAGTGCTTGATTGTTAAGGAGTCTCGATAATGGTATCAATATCAACAAAAATCAACGATCCCCGTTCTTAACCATACTGTACATTTATAACATAAAACTTACACTCAGCATCTCAAGGTTGATTTTGCCAGCAAGTAGACTACTGTCAGATGCACAAAACTAAAACTCGTATAAAACACAGTTTTTGTCTGTATTCGTTGTTTTCGAATGTGTGGCAGCTGCGTCAGGTGATGGAGAAAGGCCGGGGCGAAAGAAAGACTGGTTTAAAATCGGAAGGCCTGTGAGTGCCTCGGGCTGTGTGCTTTTCTTATAGAAATGATATCGTCACATTTCTGAATGTTGCATTACTGCAGATAGCAGTATGTATAATGGAGAAAAATAGAACTCACTGTATTTCTGTAAGAGTTCACCAGGCAGGGAGGCTGTTGATAATGAAATGTGCTGGGTGATGTGATTTTTATACCCTTTCATATGCTCTTTTATATGTCTACTTTTCTTATACTTTCATTCATTTTCATATTTTTCTATTATAACCCAGTCTTATATCATTTTAATTCTGCATACTATGTGTTTTTACCTTGTTTTATGTCTCCATTTGTCCCTTACATGTAGTCTGAATGTTTTTTCACACCCACTGAATGTTGCATTATTCATTCTTTTTGTTTGGACCAGAAGGAACATGTTTTTGTTTCTCGGCTGTACTGCTCTGTATACAGATGGATGACAAAGTCTCTTTCATGTCTTTTTGTCTTATACCCTGCGTCCTTTGATTTCCTCGGAAGTCTTCATTAGGTGTAAATCTGTATTTAAAACATTTCTCTCTACCTTTCAAAGCCATAGCCAGGATTTTAAAAGTACGAATGCCGTAGGCCTCTCTCAATCTGCTTTTTTGACGCTACTTGTTTTCTTATGGACTTGTGAAATGTCATCAGCCACAGCCCAAATGCCATTTCAATTCAAAGCCTGCATTTAGCCCCCCAAAAAACAAAACATTTGAGGAGCTGAAATGCTAACTCATTTCCAGATTGTGGACTTATTTCCTGTGGTACTCTATGGCGACTCTGCCACCAGTTGTGAAAACTGCTTCATAAACAGGTTATTATAGAATGTAAGTGCGTGGAATGTCTACTGCTGAAAAAAACAACGACTATGAAAAGTATTTTAAAAACTGTTTATAGGCCTTGGCAATATGAAGAAAACCAAATAAACTTTTTTCTATTCTCCTGAAAATATGACAAATTTTATATTGGAGTGATACTGTAGATTTGACTGTTTCTGTGATGTTGCCTTTGTAGCCTTTATGATATTACATTATCTAAAATCTAAAATGATATCTGGTCCATTTTGAGGATATTGATATAGTATTGATACTGCCAGGCCCTCAGCTGTAATTTCACTTTACATTTAACCCTTTGAAACCTGTTGTGAAATCACATTTCTTGTGCTGCTTTCAGAATCCTCTCACAAGTGGTTAAACCTTTGAACCCCGAGCAAATTGATCTCTTTCAAAAACGTGAAAAAAAGACAATAAGCAGCTTGGTAAGAAAAGTTCCACAAATTTCAAGAAATTAGTAGATTTAGACAATTATTTTTAAAAAGCAAGGGGAAAATGTCTTTGAAAAAAAAAAGATAAAAAAGCTAGGGAAAAAAACTATATTTGTAATTATCAAAATTACATATTTAAAATTATATTACAGAATTATTATTATAACACTTTTCTCCAAGTCTTGATTGCCATGTTTGTTTGTTTGTTTGTTTTCTTAATTTCCTCTTTTTACATTTCCCCCCTCGCCAATTTTCAGGTAATTTTTTTTTTCTAATTTTTGTGTCATTTCTTCTTTCATTACTCATTACCCTTCTTTCTGTGTATTTGAAAGAAATCATGCCGATTTACTGAGGTTTTAAAGGGTCCCATGCTCTTATTAGTCCTTCTGCTAATGTGGGAGTGTGAAATGATCAACAGCTCAGGAACAAATAAGTAGACCTTGAGTTGAGATTGTTCCTGAGCTGTTTAACCTTTGGTGTGAAAGAACCTGCTGTCATCAGTGGTGTTGCCCTGCTATCTCCTCCTCACTGCCAGCTCCCTTTTCCCATCTGCTGGCCCCTGTGTGCAAACAGACCTGAGGGTTTGGGGACATTTGTCCCTCTGTGTGGTCATAATCCTGCTGCTATAGTCTCCCGCTTGGGGAGATGTAATGGTTCATCACTGCAGAGTTTGAAGCAGTGGGGTTTTCCCCATGTTAGGTCCCACAGCGTGCTTATGACAGAGTTGAGGGGGAGGATGGAGAGAGGAAGAGTCGGACAGCAGCAGAGAGGGAAAAGCTACTGACAGGGCAGAGAGCGATGAGAGTGCTCAAAGAGACTGACACAAGGATGCTTTCACAGAGCTAATGGTATAACAGGAAAATTGTTCTGGCTTTCAAAGACACACTCACACACACACACACACACACACACACACACACACACACACACACACACACACACACACACACAGTCATTATAGCCACAGCCCTCCATTTGATGAGATTTGTCTGAGGGAACCACATTAGAAGACTTTGTTGTTATTCATTTTGAATTTGAAATGTTTAACTGCCACCCTGTACTGTATGTGTGGAAATAATCAGGATGAGTGACGCTTATAATTCTGTTAGTCATTGTTACACATCCAATAATTAGGCTCATTTCAAGCAAATTATAGCTCTTACACGAATCAAAGTAATTCAAATGGAGAACCATTTTCATGTTACAAATTCATGCTGTTCAGTTAAAGGGTCGCTTCACCCAAATGACAAATAATTCTATGTTGTCCTTTAAGTTGAATTGAATCAAGACTCCCATGAGATACTGTGTCTGCCTCTGTGGTTTCTAGCTCCACCCAGATACAATAGAAGTACTGTGAAACGAATCCAAAAATCTAGTAGCTACTTCTTTTCCCAGAAACAACAGGCCTCATACAAGAAGCACTTTTTTGTAATTAGTCAGTGTTGTAATATTTTTCTCCTGGGTATTTAAAACAGCTCTCCAAGCAGCTGAAAAAGTGTAGACAGTGAGAAAGTCTGGGAATTGTGGTGGATTGGTTAAACATATAGGACTTTACCAACAAGACTGCTGTTTGTGTCCCTTGTGAATACAAAGGTCAACACTGAGGTATTTTAACTATGCAGTGTAGTCTGTCACATGATGTATGTAACACATGCACTTATTCTAACTCAAACTTTTGTGTCTTATTATGTTTTTTTTCTAAACTTAACCAAGTAGGCCTACTTTTGTTCAATCTAGTGGGCAGAAGAAAATGTTGGGAATGTACGTTTCTGCAAACGAAAGATTCGTCACATTTGTACATTTTAAACATATCATATCAATGTTTCTAAAGTGACATATTGTGTTAGCTAAATTTGTCATTGGAGGGGATGGATAGTGTTGATACCAAGGCAAGACACCTGTTAAGCTGCAGACCACTGTTTGAGACAAAACAAACAAACCCCAAAGACAAAACAACAAAAACAGTTGTTGTGAGTAATTGCTGCATCTCCTGGGAACTCTTTAGTCACCAAACATCAGCATTTTTTGGTAACCCTACATTGTTTTTCCACCAGGGATAGTGGAATGTGTTGTTTTTTTCCCCAAGACATTGCTGCAACCAAAACCAGGCACTGCAAAACACATGGTTTTTGTGTCTAACATTTAAACATTAACCACAGCTTTGCTGGAAAATAGTATTTAAACTTCTCCACTGCAAAATATGGTACAAATGTAATATACTTTATCTGTTGTTTGAAGAAACATATGACCCAACATTTATTCTTGGGTTGTTAGTTGTTTTGTTTTCTGAACCAAAGAATAAAGTTAAACCTATGTTTGCTGAAGTTTTTTGGGAAAAAAGACAGAGAGGAACCTAGAGTGTCATAGTGTGATGCATAGGACCGCTAACCGGACATTAGCATTCGACAAGTTTGGAAAGAGAATGTGATGGATTCAGCCCTGTCATGTGAGATCAGCATTGGTTTATTGTTGAAAATGACTGTATGCATCTCACGAGCGGAAACTAACACACAGCATACCTGAGCATTCAAAACGGACGCTGCAGAGGAATGCCAAGTGCTTCATAGTTCGATACATAGGGCCATTAACCAAGCGGCAGCATTTGACAAGTTCAGAGTGAGAAGATGTTGGATTCAGGCCTGTCATATGAGATCAGTGTTGCTTAAGGTTCAATTTGAAAAAGGACTGTGTGCATGTGACGACCAGAAACTTATACACCACAGTGTTTCCCAAAGATTGACAGTGTGTCTATGGGGGGAGTTTGTGTCACTCTATCTAATATCCGACCTTTCTTGTGGGTCCGTAAATGCAGTGCAGCAGGCAGAGTTCTTTTTCTCTCCTTCGCAGCTGAATGTCACTCCTGAGGTGGGTAATTGATCTGTTCATACGTTCACAGTTGATCAGGTCAATAGATGAGAGGAGATATTTGCAGATATTTGTTAGTGAAAGACAGTTTTAGGCCCAGCAGAATGAATGGTTTAGTTTCACTTTTAATGTGCCTGACGTTCTGCTGCTCCGCTACTGCTATAAATAACTCACCAGTGTTTTAAAACGACTCTTAATTAACAGTCCAGCTCCACTGAGACTATGGCAGGACAAATTAGACTATGGCGGCCATCACTGAAGGTCACATCACTGAAGGTCCAAAACTGATGCTAGGGATGTACCTAGAGCATCATAGTTTAATGTGTAGAATCACTAACCAAGCGTCAGCATTTGACAAGTTCAGAGTGAGAAGGTGTTGGATTCAGGCTGTCATATGGAGATCAGTGTTGGTTAAGGTTTAATTTGAGAAAGGACTGTATGCATCTAATGAGTGGAAACTGACACACCTCACTTCAGTGTCCAATGTGGCATGTGACAATTTGGAGTGAGAACGTGTTAGGGCCCATGATTTGGAAACTGTTTTTTTTGTTTTTATCAACAGCAGACAGACAGACAAGAAACATGGAGAGAGCCATTGTCCTAAACACTTTTTTAACTTAAGAGCTCCAGTATGATGCCTCTTGTTACTTAGATCAAGAAAAATATTAAAAGAAAAAGAAATGAAATAAAATGAAATATACGTTCTTCCCAAATACTGTATAAAATTTTTTATTTTTGTGGCTGCTAGGAAACCTTAACCACGATGCAGGGTACCCATCCGTCTTTGTGACTGTCATATCCTCTTGACTGCCTCCCACAAGTCATTTGATTTTGCAAGATGTTTTTTTAGGCATCTAACATCACGTCAATCCATTTCTATATCTGTCACAGCGCAGCTCAGATATGGCACATCGTTGCAGCTTATTCATGTTTTGTAAAGGCCTGTGGACACAGCGACATTTGTTAGTTTTGTCTGCTGATTTCTGACAGCAGGACTTAAAGCTCTGCAGTCTGAACTTCTCTTTCTCAGGTACTGTAGCCATTAATGTGCCAATAATGAAACCTTACAAATGCGCATCCGCTTGATGACATACACAATTTCTGAAAAGTTTGACCAGTTAAAAGTTTGGTCCACACTGGTGGGAACTGGCCTGAAGCGTATACTGAAGGAATTTGGACCCCAGCTGTCCTCTTTTCTGATTTAAATTTGCTGAAACCTATTGGCACGAGTGTTGAGTCAGTGCTCTAGTTGGGATTATTGTTGTGCTTTTGTCGTTAACAAAGCATGGAGGACAGCTCTTGATCTGCAACGTGGGAGCATCAGATCTAATCGTCAGACCTTATCGCGCATCTCCACATCTGATGCTCCATTTTCCGAGGCCCTCAATCCCCGTCAGAGCGTTTTGTCACAGCTTCTCATCACTCGAATTTAATTTAATCCTGTGTTTCCCCCTCCTTGCGCTCTTGTTTGATAGCCACTTTTGTTTGCAGCAATCACAGGAGCTGCGGCAGTTTTTTCTAGCAGTCTTTTGAGCTGATTAACCTTTTTTTTTTTTTTTACATCCCGCTGAGACAAGAACCAAGCACCAATTATAGAATTTTAGCCGCCAGTTGTAAAGTCCAAAAAGCAGTGTTGTGAAAAATCCCCTTAAATGTTTTTTTTCTCCCTTAATACCTCAGCTAGGCCCCTTTCTGAATCAATGGAGGAGGCTAATTGGCAGGTACTTTGTATATGTCTGGCAGGTAGCGAGCTCTTCTTCAAGTGACAATCGCTGATCGAAAACCAATTAAAGGCACAGACACCAGCGGCGGGGCCACGCGCCATTTGCCACCAGCAGGTTTATGGGAAGAAAATGGATATCCAATAGCACAGTGCCAGCTTGTTTTGAGTGTACCCGAGCCAGCCCCTGCACTGGAGGTGGGAATAAGACAGTGGAAATTGCAGAAGCTGCTGTGGCGTGAGGGGCAGGTCTGATGAGAAGAGGCCTCCCAGTGGTGGCATTGGTGCCTACAGAGAGCAGGAGATGGTGTCTGACAGGCAGCACTGCACACCAGAGGCTGTTTGATGGGCCTGGAGCATCTAACTGAACAGATTTGGCCCTAGCGGAGATGACAGTTGCAGGAGGAATTTTTCCTACCTATCGTGGTGAAATATTACCCTCTGCACTGATATGCTGCCGCACTATTTTTTCTACTTTGGCACACAGCGGTACCATCCCAGTCTTTTTCCTCTCTGTAGTTGAGAGTAAAGGTGTCCACAAATGGAACGGATAACACTTTGGATCAGTTTGGCTTGGGCGCATTTTAAAAAATCTGAAAAGGAAGTGGAAAAAAAGGCTTTTCTTTCTAAGGCACGATTGTACTCTGTGTGGGTGCAGACATTTTCTACCTCCACTAAATCACTCACACAGCCTCGCTTAACTCCAGACTGAAATTTACCTCCTTTTTTAAAAGCCACCAATAGTCTGAAAAGTTGTGTCGCTGTGCTCCAAAAGAAAATGGAGACATGCTATGATAGAGGATCAGTGGGAGCAGCCCAATACACTGTGCAATTTTGGGCAGTCCCAGATTAAAGATGACCAATGTGAAATAAACGTGGCAATATCTTCGGTCCCAACTCTTAAACGGTGGTCCTACGTTGCCCAGTGAGAGAGGTTCAAGGATGGAGGCTGTCACGGTCATGTGATCAAAAAATGGGTTTCTATTACAGATTTGCGCAAAATGTAAGAGATTTTTCAAAATGTCAATAAGACACAATTGCGAGATGACTGCGTTTCCACTGAGCGATGTTATGTGACTTCAATTATTGTGATGGATGTTCAAAACCATTATCAGCTTTTTTTCTACTGCAGCCACCGTACTAGCCGTCATCATTTCCAAACAAAGGCGACATAAGTGTGTTATGCGGGTGATAATGAAAAGGCAAGCCCCTTATACTTGGGAGTGGCCACGTATGAGGGATTTCTGGGAGGTGATAGTTCACGATTTCACAGAGGAATTGTGGATTCAAAACTTCCAGGTGATCCGCTCAACTTTAGAAGAGTTATGAGATGTAATAACACCTCTTGTAGCTCCTGCTGGATCATGAGGGAGACAGACTGACAAGCACATATTCATAGCATCCAGTGACCTAGAAAAGCCAAAAATGTGTTTTCATCCGAGTTTTGCGAAATATGGCTTTTTAAATCTCCTGAAATACCACCTCATGAGAGCGTAAACTGCCATTAATGGGAGTTAGGCATATTTTATCTATTCACAATTTCAAATTGTGCAATTTGAGAGTTAATGGAAACCTGCCGAAAAAAGGATTGGAATAAAATTCTGACAGTGTCAGAAATTTGGGCTGACCATCACACCATGTGACTGCTGTTATGACCCTCTGATCAGCGTGCTAAATGCAAATAGATGCTAAAACTTAAAGCTCTCTTTGCTAAACTGCTGTGCCAAGTTCACCTCTTTTTCTCCAGCTACGACCGTGTCCACATTCTCCTCCTTCTCTTCGTCTGAGTTTTTTTTTTCAACACTCATAGATGCCACTATAGCGAGGGCTCCATTTTTTTTTTTCCACTTTGACGCACACCAACAACGTTTTTGTCTTGCGTATTGACGTCGATGGACGTAGGTCGTAGCCTGTAATTCAGTAGGAGATGTCATTGTACGGTCTGCATACATTAATGTCGGGTCATCGGTGAGTGTCTGCTGCCCTAGTTTTTGCAGTGTGTTCTTCACCATCGGCACCAGTCAGCCCTTGTCAAAAGTTTGACTTGTCGGCAGATTCAGCAAGTTGAATCAAAGTAATCTGTTGGTGAGAGACATGACTGTGTTTGGCCGTTCAGCTCAGTGCACCAAAGAGAAACACAAATAAGGAAAGCTAACAAAGGACCAAAGTCTAGAGAGCTATAGATCGGAACAAACTTGTAATATTAGGAAGGACGTTTTTTTTCGCCATTGGGCTCATTAGCAGAAACAGATTATTATTGTTTCTGTCATTGTTCTCCTCTGTGGTAGATATCCTTTGCTCTTGCAACATTGGGTTGTGTTGCTAATGTGTCAACTGGCTGACTGGCATCTTGAATCCGTCCTGTTGTTCTTCCAGTTTCCCTTTTTAAATGATTAGTACATTTGACCACAGCCTGATGTTATGGAAAGTTATTTTCTCTCAAGCTGGTGCAGAAGGTAACATGCTGCAGCCTTTGTGGTGTGTTTAGGTGAAATGTTTTGGCTAAGACACAAATATTATATTTACTTATCCTCCACCAAATATCAAACTGCTGCAGTCATCGCCCCCCTCCTGCATGTGTGCATTCTTCACATTGTACACTTGTTCTTGTCTCAAACAAAAGCTCACTCCTATTGAACCCGTGTCCCAGTGTCTCCTTATGTTGCTTTGTATCCAGCTGCATGTGTCCGTGACGAGTTCACATTCACCATGTTCACATTCAAAAGAATCCTGTGGCAAAAAACCCTGTGTGGTGTTACTGCTCACTGTTAGAGAAGACTGGAAGAATGCTGGAGCTGCTCAGCAGGCCTGCACACACACAAACACACACACGCATGCATGTACACTCTCATCTGTTCACTCACACACACATACACACACAGTGGAAAATAATTCCAACATTTTTTAGCAGAGAGGAGAACATGTGGGGATACTGTTAAGGCAGTATTTACATTTTTTGGTAACCTTCTGTCAATTTCTAATATGATATTTGGAAAATCCTGCAAATACACACTCCAGCTGGCTGAACAAGATCAACACAAACACATCTAAACCTGCGCAAAGATACACACTTGTGTACACACAGTGACAGCTGTGGGTATTAAGTGGCGGTGTGATGGATGGGGTTCAGACAGGATGGCCCAGTATTTACCCTCCACTGACTGACAGCAGGGAGAGAGAGAGGAGGAAGGAGGAGAAGAGAGGAAACCAATGAAAAGAGGAGAGGGGAGAAGGATAGGGGAAAAAAAGGTGAAAAGTGGAGGAGAGATGGAGAGAAAACTGATGAAAAAAATGAGAGAAAAATGAGAAAAATGGTAATCAATAAGAAGAGGAGAGGAGTGAAGGAAATGTGAAAATAGCAGAGAAGGAAAAGGAAACCAAGGAGAGAAGAGGTGGAAAGAAAATTAAAGGAATGATTAGAGGGCAGAATGAAAGGAAATCAGTGAAAAGAAGAGGGGAGAGAAGGAAAAGGGACAGGTAAAAAGAAAAGAGAAGGAAAGGAAACCAATGAGACAAGGAGAGGAGAGAAGGAAAAGAACTCGATGAAAAGAGAAGAGGAGAGAAAGAAAGTAAACAGGTGAAAATGGGAAACTAAACCAATGAAAAAGGAGAGAAGAGATGGAGGTAAAAAGAGGAGAGGGGAGAAGGAAAGGAAACTGGAGAGGAAGACAAAAAACAGGTGAAATAGAATAGGAGAGAAGGAAAGGAAACCCATGAAAATAGGAGAGAATAGATTGAAAGAAAACAGGTGAAAATAGGAGAGAAGAAAAGGGAGCCAATGAAAGAAGAGGAGGAGATAAGCAAATGAAATAAATGAAAGAGGAGAGGAGAGAAATGAAAAGGAACATGACAGGAGAAGAGATGAAGTAAGGAAGGAAAACAGACAGATGAATAGAAGATCTAAGAGGAAAACAAAAGAAGAGAATGCAAAATGTGAAGAAAAATGGATAAAAAAGAGGAGATAGAGAGGGACAAAATAGGAAAGGATGTAAGTGAAGGGGAGAAAACATAAGGACACATAGAAGATGATTTTGGTGGGAGACACAATCAGAACAAGAGAGAAAAAGAAAAAAGTGCAGGGAAGGAGAAGAGAAGAGGGGAGGAGGAGAGGGAAGATGAAAGGAGGGAGATGAGAGGATGGGGGAGATGGTAGATGGGCTGAAGAGGGGCTATGTGAGGAGAGGAGTCAGGTCCAAGTTAGACCAGGCGAGGAGATGAAAGCAGAGGCAGCTAGCGGAGGTTAAGAGAAAGAGAGCGGCTGGATAAATGGAGCTGAAGGTTGGACGGAGGGGTGGAGGGTTTTCTTAAAGAGCCACGAAAAGAAAAAAAAAACAAAAAACAGTTATAGATTGAAAAATATTCCTCATGGTTGACAGTAACCCTGCGAAGATGGGTGCAGACACTCTCCTCACCCCCTTTAAATCCTTCAATTCCACAGGTCAGCGTCAGTCTGTGGCTGCCTGTCAATCACCCACACACTGCAACGCCAGCAGCCTCCAACTCAAAATGACAGGAGGAGAACTTTCTTTTTCTCCTCCTTTTGATCTGTTCTGATCACTTAAGATGTTCTCAGTCATTCACTCCTGCGTATTTAAATCTGCTTTTCTCTGATTCTTTTGCCCTTTTTTGACTTATCAGTTCCTTGATGTTTTTTTTTTCTCTTTCTCCACTTGTCTGTAAAATACCAGCTAAATATCAGCGGTTTTTATTCCACTAATTAAGAGCATGCCGACATTCTGCTGTTCAGCTTTGTTCACAGTGATCCCTGTTTAACTTTGATACCTGAGCACAATTGCCTTGGTTTCTTTCAAAAGCATGGGAAGAAGGCAAGGAGCAACCAAAAAAGAAATGACACAAAAATTGGCAAGAAATTCAAAAGAATAAAAAAATACATGAGAATTACGTGAATAAAAAAAGAAGAAATGGTGCATAAATTAATAATATATGTTCTAAAATAATAATAAATCTGCAACAAAATTATTTTAAAAAATTTAATTATAATAATTACCTAAAAATATAGTATTTCCCTCGTTTTTTGTTTTTTTTTCCCCCTAGAATTTCCTCGTAGCAGTTAAAAAAATTCTACTAATTTCTTGCAGTTTGTTGAACATTTCAAAGAAATGGCACCAATTTTCTTTGGGTTCGGAGGTTAAGTTCTTGTTAAAGGCTTCTAAAAGCAGCACAAGAAAAGAAAGTGGTCAAAAGATTAGGAGAGCTATTAAAACCTTTAAACAGCTCTCCTAATCTTTTGACCACTTTTAGCCTGTTGTACGGTAACAAAATAGGCAACACAACAACCAAACTAATTTGAAGTGTGCAACATTTGTTATTTTTATTTATCTATTTTTATTCATAAGCTACGGTGGGTTTGCTCTAAGGGCCACTTTATTGTCATGAGAGCTGCAATTAAAACCATAAATATAATTATTTCATACACAAAGTAAATATCATCAAAAATGCAATCCATTTAACCACTGTATGTTTACAATGTTCCATGTTTCAAGAAATTAGTAGATTTACAAAATTGCCTCAAAATAAGCTAGGGTAAAATGTCGTGGGTGAAAAAAAGCTTGGTGATTTTTCTTTTGTTTTTAATATTATTATTAATTTTTTTTAGAATTTGGTGAGCACTCTTTTCAGGCCATCTAGTTCAATTTTCACTTTATTGTTTTTGAAATATTGCCTATTTTCTTGTAATTTTTACTGTCTTGCTAATTCTTGAGTAATTTGTTTTCTTGCTCAGTTTTTTTTCCTATGTTTTTTTAAGAAATCAAGTGAATTTGCTCAGGTTTTAAAGGGTTAAAAGAACTACATGTCACAGTTCCTGGTAAACTACAGTCCAAAGTGGTCACAGAGCAATTTAATTTGGGTCAGCACCTCTCCTCTCTCCTCTCTGTCCAGCATGAGGCTAAATCAGGGGTAGGCAACCTGAGGCTCTAGAGTCACATGCGGCTCTTTAGCTCCTCTCCAGTGGCTCCTGTGTCTCTGACTAAAAATTATATTGAAATGAATGGCGATTATTTTTTAAAAAATTTCATTTTTTTTCATTTTCATTCAATTTTTCAATTGCAAAAATATGTAGCCTGTACACAGAATATGAAAATATATTTCATTAACTAAAATATGCATCATATTTCTGTGGCCTTGGTGCCTTTTCTGCTAAATTTTGCCAAATTTAAAAAAATGGTGGGTGGTCCTGGATCTAAAAAGCCTGACTAGCTATGGGTTTTAAATCCAAGATAGGAGAAGTCTCAGAGGAAAATGGAGAAGTTATTGGTGCATAGAGATAATAATAACAGTGCATGGATAGATCTTTTCATTTTTACCGCCAACGCTGCAAAGTTAATGTAACAAAAAATAATAAATAGTGGTCAAACATATTGATGAATGCTCATGTAGACCCATTAATAATATTGATAGGCTAGTTTGACTATATGTGTTGTGTTACCTGCGGCTCCAGACAGATTTTTTTTTGTTTTGGGCCAGAAATGGCTCTTTTGATAGTAAAGGTTGCCGACCCCTGGGCTAAATGAATGGCAGTGGTATGTTTCTGCTTGTCGGTAAAATAGGGAGGTAAAGAATAATTTTCTCTATTATAACTATGTCTTTTTTTTTCTTCAGTTAATTCTTCTCTCTCTGAGAAAAAAAAGTCTGACTATGGTGAAAAACAGTAGCTCCTGAGTCCTGTGTGCTTTTACACTACTTGCTTCATTCACCCATTCCCAAACTGGTGGCTGAGGCTACCCTACAATAGGCTGCCTGCTCCTCAGCTTGATACATTCACACGCACTGACACACCAATAGCACAGACATCAGGAATTTGAGGCTCAGTGTCTTGCCCCGAGCAGCAATCTGAAACCTGTGATACTGAGTTCACAAGGATATAAAACAGAAAAAAGCAGCAAATGTTCACAGTTAAGAAGCTGAAGTCGATTGAGTGCCTGTCGATTAACTGTGAATACCTCTGACATCAATCAGTCTATTCATGTAAATGCATTCACTTACAAGCCATTTCCATGTACAAATAGTCAAGTTAGCATTTTCACTTTTAAAAATGGTTTCATTGTTAACCCTTTGAATCCTGGGCGAACTGGTTTGATTCTGTCAACAACATGTGAAGAAGGTGGGGAGCATTTTTACATGAAATGGCTCAAAAATCCAATGAAATAAGTAAAACGTTATGAGAAATTGACCTAAAATAAGCACAAAAAACCCCCAAAACAACTAAAACATGACTTAAGAAAGTGTTGATACTTTATTTTTTTCTTTTCCCTGTGCCTGGAGATCAACAAAGTTCAATTTTTGGGGCGTAGCAGCAGGCAGCATGTCATGTGATAAGGAAGAACCAGTCATACCTGACATATATTTTTCCTTTTTTACATAATTAGCAGCTGATACTGTAGTGCAGGGCTACCTGAAGATTTCCACCCATCTCCTGGACAATATAAAAAGGCAATCCCCGGAGGAAGATTAGCTTCAGACTCAGGATTTTTAGTAACTATACTATGATACAGTGTTGGGGATGGCTTCTTAGCAACATCAGGTGCAACCTGCCTCCACAACCTTGAAAGCTGGCTCTTAGAGCCACTCCAGAACCACAGGCTGTTTTCACCAGCCAACTAGCTCCGGGCCTCTGTATTTAAATGACCTGTGTTATATAAAACTGGAGTTCCACTTTAACCTACACAGTCTACAGTGTGTAGGCTGTGTTTAGAGTAACATTAGCACTGTGTTAAGATCTGGTGACTGTGAACATCACAGCGTATGATTCCAATCATGCCTCTCATGAACACATTCAGTGAGCCTTCCGTCCATTTCTTCAGGTTTTTCCTTTCATTTGTCATCTGATTGCATTCCCGAAAACAGATCTCTTACAGCCAGACTGTGCCATTGAAGCATTCCACACTTAGAAATTTCTTCTTGTTAGCCAACGCACTACAAACTTGGAGCTACGGAGGCCCTGAGGGAAATGCTGTAGTATTCTGGAAATACTGACATGTTTTGGGAATTGTTGTGGTGTTTTTGGAAATGAAGTGTTTTTGGAAATGTTGAAATGTTTTAGGAAATGTGATGTTTTCTTTAAATTAAAGTGTTTTGAGAAATAATGTAGTGTTTTCGGGAAAGTTTGTTGTGTTTTGAGAAATGCAGTATCTTGGGAAATGTTTACAGTGTTTTGACCTTCAGGGCCACTGTATGGAGCTGAACAATGTTGGATTCCTGTGGATTCATTTGATGAGGCAGAAAATGACCAGTTTGACTCATTTTGCAATTTATTTAGCTGTTTATCAGCAGTTTGAAAAAGCAAACTGGTGGAAGACAATCACGTAAAAATGTCATACACACTTGACCTGTGGGGCCGTGACACACTCTCTGTGACACACACCAGACACTCTGGGTCGATTATGTATCATTATCACTCACATGGCATCCATGAATCCATTCTGAGGGGATACAAAGTGTTTGGATAATCTCTTCCCAACATTCATATTTGCTTACAAAGCCCGTGCTTGTTGTTCATCACACATGTGAACTTGATCTGCCCATCAAATCATCACATTCTCTCTCCAAATGAAAAACTGCCTGTCATTGTACTGCGTTAGCTCTGCCCGTTAGCATTTGTCAGGCTAGTTGTGATTCAGTATTCAGTTCAGGGTGGAAGCTGCCACGGGAGTCGAAGCTGCGTATATTTCCACAGATATTAAAATCTCCTGAAGACAATACCATATCAGAGCGGATCCGCTGATGGCCTGCTTTATATCTCACCGCGGACATCTTTGCCAAATAGCATTTCCTTTCATTGATACTGATACTGTGTACCGAGGGGATTACAAATTGTGATATAAGTCAAATAATCTTTCATAGTCTGAGCCCGGTGCAGGACAAAGCAGATTACAGAGGAAAACGCACGATTACATCTGGTTCTCCTCATCTGCCCATGCTGTTTATTTTCGGATATATGCCCCTCTGTCTGCAGCCATGTTGTGTGTTTAGCTTCTCAGAGTGGCATTTAGGAGAATTAGCGTACAGTGTGTGTGTGTGTGTGTGTGTGTGTGTGCAGTGCAGCTGTGTACCTACAGTACAGTAAGTTGCTGATGCTTGTACTCCCAGTCTTTGCTTTGATTTACGTCGCCTCTGTAAATCGTGTTGTGTTGAACTCCTTACATGCAGCCCCAGAGGGAAACAAATTGCACGCGTTGCTGAGGACAGATTGCTTACAGATGCCACAAGGTGCTTTATGATTCACCTCTGCTCCTTCATATATCAGTTGTTTAGTAATGCGAAGCAAAACAAAACAATAAAATACATGTCACGTTTTTTGATTGATATTGTTTTTTTCTGGCTTTGGTTTGAGATTTTTCAACAGCGAGCAAAACCCGCAGCCAGAGGCAGGTGAATAAAACAATCACTATGGAGTGACTCACTGTTGATAAAACTTCTTTTTGTCTTCAAGGATCTGCAGAGCAATGTCAGAGGAATGCAATAGCTGAGTATTATATCATGGGGTTGTGTTGCGGTGCCTGCCGCGCTTGGAGAGATGTAAAGATTAAGCAGCATCCTCGGGCTCTCGGTGTTCTCCATTCTGCTTATGGAGGCAGAATAACAGCTTGCATGGAAAGTGTGAGGTGGCTGGCGGAAGGAGAGGGTGTCTGAAGACATTATGCACAGTACACCGGCAGACACTGATGGCCCCAAACACAGACAAATCAATGGTGGTCAAACGC
The DNA here is from genome assembly GCF_026936395.1 of Plectropomus leopardus. NCBI lineage: Eukaryota > Metazoa > Chordata > Actinopteri > Perciformes > Serranidae > Plectropomus > Plectropomus leopardus. The sequence goes on along the minus strand of NC_142194.1, from coordinate 27,005,624 downwards.
AGAGCAAACCCGGAGCTGCTATACTGTCTGAGTGAGTAGTTTGGGAACAGCAGAGTACACGAGCAGGCTGAGTTCACTGGCAGCCCAACCCAGTGAGCATGAACGTGATTTGCACAACAACAGCCATGTTGTGGGTTTCTATAGAGGCATAATGCATTCACTTAAGAAACAAAAATAAAATAACAAAAAATAAAATTCCAGATTATTCAGAAAAACGAACACAGTTTTTGGCAGATGCTATATGCACTGGTGTCCCTAGTCAACAATGCTATGTATCCTACAAATGTCCTAAAATTCTACTAGTCTTAAAATCCGAGAAATGTCCCAAAATCCTGGCAACGTCCTGAAATTCTAGAAACATCATAAAATCCTAGAAATGTCCTGAAGTCCTAGAAACATGTACAGGACTGTTGCAACTGGCCCCTGGCCTTTTGTTATTTTGCAAAAGTGCCCCCCAAGCAAAGCAAGGTTAGTGTTCCTGTGGTAGAGCTTTCAACTCTGTCATACAGTTTTATCATCTAATGGAGCTGCCTCGTGTTTTTGAAGAGTAGAAGTTCACTTTTCACAGTTTTTTAGCACTTTTAGGACTTACCTATGAAACCTTTAAATGTAGCATATGTGCTTTGCAGAAATATACATACCAACATTTTAATCTGGTGACTGGCCTGTTTTTAGCTGCAACCAGCAGGTAATGTGCAGTAAATTAGTCCATCATATGGCTGGTTCCACACAAAAACATAAAGAGCCTTTCTGCTGGACCAGTTTGAGTTTAGCTGGGTTGTTAAAGGCCCGTCACAGCTGCAGGGGCGACCTGAACATCTGGACTGGTGGGAGTTGTACTGGTGATCCCATGGACCTGTGGGCTGGCAGTGAGTCCACTGACACCCACATAAAAACTTTAAAGCTCATCCCATGCTGTTTTATGTGGCCCACTCATGAATATGTTGTGAGCTCCTTTCATCATGGCTCTTTTCCTGCCAATTTCAATTCCACCTTTATCGGCCAGAGCAGAGTGGTTGTAGCCTATCGTGCATAAAACATGATCATAAAAGAAGTCCATCTGTTGACATAATGAATGATATACCTTCCCTTTTAAACACACCCTTGTGTGTTTGATCCTAAACCCATTTTCTATACAAATCAGCATTTGAAAACCTTTAAAATCCAGCTTTCATAATGATATTTACCCGTTCATATTCGCAGTTTGCTGGCTTTCTCTTGGACCCACATATGCGTCCTTTCTCATTCGAACACATCAGTTAACTAAACTAACAGCCGAGTAAATGAGATTTGCTCTTCACCCACATTCAGAGGTCACATTTTCCCATTTTGGAAGCCCATTTTCTCCTCCATCCTGGCCCGGCGCGCTGCCCTATGCCTGACATTGAGGAGCTGATAACCCCCATGTAAATACACGAGCTGCCAAGGGTTGGGCCAGAGATGGAGTCTCCATTAAGTTAGGTAATACAGCGCGACGCTGTTTAAACTAAGCTCCTCAGCGGGACTCTGCTGCAGTTCAACCCAAGCGCCTGCAGATTCCTCACCGGACCGGGCTGTAATGAGGAAGGAGTGCCTCCGAGGCGGGTGACCCCCGCCGATAACCAAATCTGCTCCACAGATCTGAGCAAGGACACAAAGATGAATTAGCTACGTGGAACTCGCAGTGGGGACGCAGTGAAATAGGCAGATAATGACATAACTATTCATTTGCCCTCATCTTTGGCTTTCCTTTCATCACTTGTGCCCAGCAGTGATTTTTTTCTTTTTTCCGTATGTGGAACGACATTGTGCTCAATTTCCTGCAGTAAGATGGTGATGAAAGAGAGAGGTGTGTGTGTGTGTGTGTGTGTGTGTGTGTGTGTGTGTGTGTGTGTGTGTGTGTGTGTGTGTGTGTGTGTGTGTGTGTGTCAGAGCGATGACATGTGTACAGTCTACCTCCGATGCAGTGTGTGCAGCTTCTTACTCAATCTGCTCTTTGGAATAACCTTTTCCCCCACTCTGTCTGATTGAGAAATTACATCAACTGCACGAGACGCTCGACACCAAAATCAATTCGGCACTGGAAATCATTTTCAATTTAGATACATTTACTCTGGCTCATCCACAGTCCTTAATCCGCCAAATCCCCCTTCTGCTAACGAATATTTCATTAAGTTGATTTCAGTGTTTTCTCTCAAAGGTCATAAAAATAAGCCACACTCTGCGATTTGTAACCAAAAACTTGTTGACTCGCCAGTTTTGTAAAGTAACACATTTATAAGATGTTGACTTGAACAGAATTAATGGTGTTTTTCATGCATGGCAAGACAGATTACTCCTTTTAGCTTCACTGCAGCCTTCACTGCAAAGTTTTCGCACCATCTTTCATACACTTTCCCCCCTTGCTGTAAACTTCTAAACTCAGCAAGCCGTCTGCATAGCAATGAGCGCGTGAATCAATGGCAATGTGAGGCAGCTGAAATTATGATATTATCTACAAGCGGGCAATTGTAGCGATCCGAATCAATCAATCACTGAGCGGCTTCCACAGGAAATGACTCAATTACCGCACCTGTCAAACCCACTGTGGTCAGACAGAAGAAGTCGTCGCTTTTTAAGTATTGAGCGCTGTGCTGAATTATAAAGGCTTGAGATCAGGCCGAGGCTTTGATTTTCAATCAGGGAGGGATAAAAGCATGAAATATTCTGGCCAAAAATGTCAAAATACTGTATGAGATGTTTCACGTATTTCAACATAAAGGCTTGATTCACCCAAATAACAAATAAACACAATTCCTCACTGATATGTAGTGGCATTTATTAATACAGAAGAGCTTGAAGTAGGCATATCACATTTTTGCAAAGATGTGGCCATTGATGTTTGCACTACAAAAGATAGGCCTTTGTGGTCAAGGGTGCCCAAGGCCATCTCAGGAAGATGTTCAAGTGATATGATCACAATGCATCTTTATGGACAACCTGATCACACTCAGATCACCCACCAGGTATAAATTTAATCAACATGTTCTCATCCCAAGTCATCACATGTTGCCGCTTTGCAGTGGGCTTTCGTGTATACGTGTATCCTTCTGCATCTGCTCTTTACATTCTGGGATGCCACTACTGTTATATCAACACAAGGGCATGATGGGAAGATGCTGCATATAGTTATATCCAGGCAAGAACAGCACACCGAGATGTGTAGAAATGCCCATGGCAGCAACAGTGGTTAGGTTTTGGGTAAGGAGGCACATGGTAAGGTGTAGAAAAAAAACACTTTCAGACAGGAAGCAACACGAGATTCATGCACGAAAGTCCAATAGTACTTGTTGTCGTACTAAGTCAAATTTCTTGAAGTTGAATAACACCTACATAATGCGGTTGGGGGTTAATTTACTCTTTCATGTATACGCCTCAACTGCACCTGAACTGGCCTAGGTAAACTGGCCTGGCCTGCACATGCTCCATAGTCTACATGCCGAAAAGCTCTCCATGTTGTCACCATTCAACATGCAACCCATTTGCTGCTTGTTTGGTATGTGACAAAATACGTCAACCCGAAGAAGGTCCAATAGCAACTAGTTGATGCCACCTACCAGGACGACATCAAACTTACTTCTGTCAATTCTGCCCCGGTACTTGTATACTGTGACAAGGACAGTTGTCCAAATAAATGGCCTAAAGGAGCAATAACCAAAGCTCCACTTAATGTAAACATACTGACTGTCTCTGTTGAAGTGTGCTCAGAAAGCGAAAAGCAAAAAAGACACTGTCGAAGAGTGAAGTCCAACATTTGATGAACAAGCTTTATTTAACTTAGTTTCTTAATGCGACTGCCCTGTTACTAACTTCAGTTTAAAATTGCACCTCAAATGAAATCAAGGCTGCAGGTGTCCTGCACATGTCCAAAATCACAACTGACCCGTTACCTGCAATTATATTGACATCAATTTTTGGACTCACACTCTCACTTCTCCATAATCCTGCCCTTTTACGCACAGCTGGCACAGCATGGAGGCCTTCCTTCATTATTCAAATATTCTGATACAGTTTCTATGGTAATTGACCTTTTCCTGTTAGCATGGTTAGAAAAAAAATATCAAGCTGATCTCTAACAGTGAGATCATTTGGATTTTTAGTAGCCGCCTTTTTTTACTTTACCAAATTTCCAAAGCAGAGTTGGAGATGAAGAGGCCACAGTTGTTTTTCTCACTCCCTGTCAGGATTTATCTAATTTAACTAGTAAAAAATGAGCATAAAAAGATTGCACCACCAGCTATTTTATGATTTCTGTCTTTATTTATTTTTTTTGCTGCTTTTTACCCACAGCCATTTCTCACCATCTAATGTCTTTCTGATGAGGAAATAGTCTGTAATTCCAGCGAAAAGTGTGGGAGGTCAATGGATTGCCTCGAGTCACAGGGACAGTGTTTCTGGAGAATGTGTCTTTTTCAAAAATTAATGGTATTGGGGTGGAGACAGATACCTTGAGACTGGACAAATAAAACTTTTATGCCTGTTTTGCTCTACATACTGTAATTGTTCCCTTAAGATGTTGGATTTGTGTCAAGATGCTTATTTGACTTAATGACCCAATCCCAGATGACAGTGCACTGTATTTCCCTAAATGCTTTTCATTTCCCCCACTTACCCCCCTGCTGAAATCTGATTTTAGCTCTAAACAAACCCAAACTGTGAAAAGAACAGTGCTGTCTAGCAAGTAAACATCCCCTGTTGTTTCCTAGTTTTTCAGCAGTTACTTAAAACAAGCAGCAGCCTCATAAATCTAAACATAATGTGGCAGAGTGGTTGAGTGACCCGTTTCTTTTGAGGAAACTAGGGGTAAGGGTCCTCCAGCCCTCCAGGTGCAGACACTTACAACTGTTTCAACCATTCATCAGTGTTAGCTAGCTAATGCTATTTCAACTCTGTGTTCAGTGTTTGCTATTTAATATGATTTAAACTACATATAACTCCCTCAGCCAACTGTTCAGCCACTTATTTATCCCTGCTATCTAACTAATACTATTTCACCTGTTTATTAAGCTTTCTTACTTTTAGCTAAATGTTTTAACCTTTTATTCATATGTGTTAGCTAACTCATGCTATTTCAACTGTTTTCTAGTTGCTTTTAGCTAACAGTTTTCACCGTTTATTCATCAGTGTTAACTAATGCTATTTCAGCTGTTTATCAGTTACGTTTAGCTAACTGTTTTAACCACCAATTCATCAATGTTAGCTAACTAATGCTATTTTAACAATGTATCACTTACTTTTAGCTAACAATTTTAACTGTTAATTATTAGCATTAGCGAACTAATCATATTTCAGCTGTTTATAAGTTACTTGTGGCTAACTATTTTAACTATTTAATTATTAGTGTTAGTGAATTAATGCTATTTCAGCTGTTTATCAGGTACTTGTAGCTAACTACAGTATTTTAACAGTTTATTCATCAGTGTGAGCTAACTAATGCTATTTTAACTGTTTAATTATTAGCGTGAGTGAACCTTTGCTATTACAACTGTTTATCAGTTAATTGTAGCAAACTGTTTCAACCATTTATTCACCAGTTTTAGTCAACTAATGCTGATTCAGCTATTACTTTTAGCTTAACTGTTTTAACCATTGTCCATTACTTTTATATAACTACTAACTTATGTATGCCCCATTGTTGGCTCCTGATGGCGTTAAGAGTAGCATCCCATTTCCTAGGTTAAGGATTCAAAACCTACCATGGCTGCATTTTGAAGGGTGGCTACTCAGTGGAGGCCACCCAAAGACTAGGCGTAGCGCTGAGAATTGGGATTGGGCCTAAATGAACGTTTGATGCAGTGAAGCTTTTTTACATGTGTGAAACCTAATGGCATAATGAGCTTGGTGCCATTTAAAATATTCCTGTGGGCAATATATTTCTATTATTCCACTGTGATACTCGGGGCCCACCCACTGCCCTCGGATGAGCAGACGGATGACTTCTCTGAGCTTTAACAGCGCCACATGCCCACAGGAGGCGGCTGCAGGGTGCTGCTCCTCAGCTAAAGGTTAACCAGGGTAATATCAGTTCCATTATCACCCTCGCTTCATTTGACTTCATTCATTTTCCCCTATGAGCGTTAACGGGTCGCATGTCGGCCTGTCAGGCCACGGACCTGGGGAGGAATTTACACCCCGCTCGGCCTGATGTAAATTCAGCTGGCATTTTCATGAGCTGCGGAGAGGAGCACTGAGCTGTCCTGCTGCTGGGGGGAGCAGACAAATGGATGGAGTCAACCAGCATCTGCAAACAGATCACAGCCAGGGAGGCCCTGATGTGATTTGTTTGTGAGTGTTTGCGGTCAGGGTACAGAAGGATTGATGAATATTTCTTTGATTAGAGCTAAAGCAGATTGAGAGGATATAGCTCACGGTCAGCCTCCTCCTCTCGTATGCTCAGTCTGCCCTCCTGGCTCTCAGACCAAAATACAGTCTGGACAATTTTTTTGTCAAAAACTGAACGACACGACATCTTTAAATACATCTTAGCATATATGTTGATCAGCAAGTCTGTATACAGATAACTCTTTGAGAACTGAGCAGATTGGCTTGGTTTCTTTCAAAAACATAAGAAGAAGGCTGAAAGAAAAAAATGAACAAAAAATTGCAAGAAATGAGTAAAAAGTACAGGAAAATTACCCAAAAACTAGTAATAAACAAAAGAAAACAAATTTTAAAAATTAACATAAACTAAAAAAAAAAAAACATTACCTAGCACAATGTGTTAAAATAATTCTGTAACATCATTTTAAATCTGTAATTATGGTAATTATTTTGTGAAAGCAACAAAAGTCAACCCTATAATTGTGTCACAAGATAAATATCGATCGTGATATTTGATTTTCGCCATATTTTCCAGCAAGTTACTGGGTTATGCATTCAAATGACGCAGACACCATCACTTGTATCAACGCAAAAAAATACAGCTACACTTTACCCACAGTTGACCCCATCTACGTTTACTATCTTAATAAATTTCTCAATACTTTCAAACCTGCTTCCTCAAATCTGCTGCTTAATGCTAATCTCTGTTGAGAAAGAGATAAAAGACTTGAGAGTGAAACTAGAGAAAAACAAGGAAGTTTTTTTTACTCTAAGTGCTACCAGTAGGCCTCATTAGTTCTTTCTGCATTGTTGTTGTGAAGGTTTGAAAGTTTATCATCTCCAGGTAGCGAGCGGCAGGCAGGATTTTCTCGTGTTCATGAGCAAAGTTAAATTCAGTCTGTTAATGCCACAACTCATTATTGTTATTTCACACATTAAAAAGCACAAAAACAACTTCCCTTTTACTCAATTTCTAATATCACTAATGTCCTAAAGCATCTATTTAGTCACAGTTAATAATCAGTAGCACTAGCAAAAAAACAAAAAAACAACATAAAAGCATAACCTCTTTAGCATATGAAGCATTAAGAGATTAAGGGTGCAGTGTATTAAAGACGCGTGGGTGTAGTTCATCATATCCCGTCATAAATACATATGATTCCCATAATCTCCTTTGCCGCGACTGTTTACCAACATCTGTTGGTTGATGAGTCACTTGTGTGTATGGAGACCTCGATACACCAAACACAAGTCGCTGTTGGCAGATGGGTTACAAATGTCAACTTTTCATTTAGCAGCCCTCGCGTCTTTCCAAGGGGAGGTAGCACTGATGGCCGTGTAACATTCTGTACAACATTTCCTGTCAAACACAGGCCTACAGGGTGGGAGTAATGCAGAGTGTATGTTGAAAAAGTATCTTCACATTTCCTTCCTGCTCATTACTGCCAAAAAACGTCATTAAATTAACACTGTAGGCTTAAATGGATTCTGCAGTCCATGTGCATCTGTTGTTAAACTTGTATTTATTTGTGCATGAATGAATGCATGAGCCCATCCCATGTATGCTTGCACAATTTCACATGTGCTAGTGCATTTCTAATGAGAACATATGGCAGAGGAGAGCAAACATGGAGTAATTGTGTACTTTACGAGGACGCCATCAGCGAGCCTCCTCTGCTTCACATCCTCTACATCTGTCGGGGCTCAGCGTGCGCAGGGTTCCCCTGCAGTATGCCGCCGCTTTGGCGGAAGCTTCCTAATATTAGCTTCTCCACAGCTTGTTCCCATAATGCACTGTTTGGATAGCTTCATTATGCCGTTGTTTGCCTTTGTTTCCCGTCGTGGACCTGCTCATCTATTGTGGTTGACTTACTTCCAACACGTCATAGTCTTGTTTGTCTTTCTGCTATACATTTCTCCCAAGTGCAATTACTGTTTTCAGTCATTTACTTTGTCCTTCTGCTTGTCTGTTAGTAGCTATAACCAGCAGTTGGTGCCAAGAAATGTCAAAATACGCTGTGCTTGTCTTATTGCAGAACTTTTACAAAAACACGATAAGTTTGCATCACAATGAGGTTCTGAGAAGCACAGCAGCAACCCATGGCTCAGGGTCAGAGTTAGTGTTCAACCCAGTTAACGGAATAACCGTTAACAGAATAATCATATTGATACTGGGATATGAAACTAGATATCATCTCAGAAAAGAAAAGGGGAAAAGGGTAAAGCTATATTTCTAATTATCATAATTACATATATAGAATTATGTTGCTGAATTATTATATTTTTTAAGCACTTTTTAATAGTCTTGTTTTTCTTTTTTTAAAAAACAATTTTCTTCTAAATTTCTCATACTTTTTTCTCATTTCGAGCAAATGTTTGGGGTCAATTCTCCTGTCTTTGTTCAGGGCCTTCCTCCCATGTTTATGAAAGAAATCAAGCCAGTTTGCTTATGTCCAAAGGGTTCATGGCAAACTGTTAACTGTCAGACAGTCAATAATGTCTTTATGTTATGCCAAAGTTCTGCTCGTCTAGATGTTAAGGGCTTTACATAGACAACCAAATCAGTATTGATCAATGACACCATGAATATATACCTACACAAAGTGCATCTCATGCTGTCAGACAGGGATGCAGCTGACCGGACAGTGTGCCACTTTTAATGAGAGTCAAACACTGGACCATAAATCAATGTAACCCCAGCTATCCAGGCAGCAGCTCCTCACTGCAGGTCAAAAAAAATGACCCAGACAGAGCGGGACTATTGGCATTCCAAAATGATCATGTCTGGGCCATGCTGGAAATCAGAGGAGTCTTTTCTAATCAATTCAATCTGGGCCAGCAGCACGTCCGGGGTGGAGAGAGAGAGGCCGAATAATCAACAGAGATGAGGCCCTTGTGATCTTTCCTTGAAGTGGTGCCCCAAAACATTGATCCCTTGTTTCTGCCTCTGGCAAAACACCAAAAATGTATGATAAATAAGCCCATTAAGCAGCAGGCTGCGCAGAGATCTGAGGACAGCGTAGACTTCTCGCTCTGCTGTTTTTGTTTTTTTTCACTGACGGACCAGCAGCACCTCAATGTGCAGACTTCCAGCCACAGCACAGTGGCGCCCTGATAGATATCCTCTGCCACCGCTGTTGCTGCGATCGCTGTTGATTTGTATTCAAATCAGCCTGCCGAGGCATTAAGATGAGATTCATTGTATATTGTGTTGTTTCATTTTACAGCCAACAAATGGTGCCGGGGCTGCTCGCTGGTCCTCTCCAGCCCGGCGCAGCGTTACTGCAGCTCAGAGGCTTTTAGTCGAGTCTATTTGCTCAATTCCACCCAGTCAAACAGATAAACTGCCAGCACTTTGAATCAGAGAGGCAGAGAAAATAGAAAACCAAAGCAGGTGTTTCAGAAAGGGAGATTTAAGAAAAAAAAGGTTGTGTGTCCATCTGCTTTTCTGTGGCAGTGTGTGTCGGTACACAAAAGGTTGTGTTTATGAGCCTGTGCGTGTTTGGAGCATATGTAGCTAAAAGTGTATGGCGTTTTATGTGCATATACGAGCAGGTTTGTGTGCCTCGTTCTAAGTGATGAATCACCTCAGGCCACAGTGTGCAGTACCTGGGAGTAAAACCACAGAATTTGTGATGGTTGTGCATGTGTGTGTGCGTGTGTGTGTGTGTGTGTGTGTGTGTGTGTGTGTGTGTGTGTGTGTGAGAGAGAGAGAGAGAGAGAGAGAGAGAGAGAGACAGAGACAGAGACAGAGAGATTGTGTGTGTGTGCGCGCGTGTGTGCGTGCCAGATCCTCACTATGTCTCAGTGTTTTAATAAGTTGACCCGGGGAGCCACAGAGGCTGCCAAGGTGGAGCTTCTCTCCCTTGAGATGACTTGTCACAGACGGAAAGACAGAAACACAGGCGGAATGCCAAAACCACTGGAGAGCCTCTGCTGCCCGAGTGTGTGTGTGTGTGTGTGTGTATGTGCGTGTGTGTATTGACACTGACTGTGTGTGCTTTTTTGTGAGGATTCTTCCCTCACCAATTTTTCTCCCCCTGCCCTTTCTCCTCTTGAAGAGGCAATTTTTCATCAGTGATGTAGAAAGAGGCACTTCACTTCTCTACCTATCAAATTTCATCACAGCGGGGAGAAATCATTTCTACAAATGATGCTGGCTCTTTATTGAGCAGCGTAATGAGCAGAACAAGCAGTCAAAGTCAAATTATTCTCCAAACTTTAACAAGTGTTGAAGGAAACTAGGGAGCAGTTTATTTGAATCGTGGCTCAGGATTCTAGCAGCTTTTTTGCAGAGATGAATATGCATGAGTGCAGTGATACAGTGGCGTGATGCTGTTGGTCATAAGCCATGTTTTTAGCACATGACAAAAAATAAGGTAAACTGTAGCTCAGAAGCCAGAAATGCATTAATTATTTGGAAAATCAATCAGCAGGTTTCCATCAACCCTCGAATTGCGCAAATTGAAATTGCAAATATAAAATAAGCCTAATGGAAAAATGTCGATTTAGAAAAAAAACTCTATTCAATAAAAGCCATATTTCACAAAACTGCAATGGTTTTTGCAAAAACTTTTTTCACTTTTATAGGTCACGAGAATTCCATAAAGACATACACTGTATGTCAACTGTGACACATACTTTCTGCCAACAGTCACAATATAATGTATATTTTTGCAGGTGCAAAATTAGTTTTGCAACTGTATTATCCAAAAAAAAAGATGATTACTAAATGTCTGAAATCTCAGTTCACTGCTCACTATTGAGTAAATCATTGAGTGTTCATTATACAAGGAGAGGTAAACGAGTCAACGAGGGAATGATTACAGGCACAACCACAGCTCTGTACAGTGCATAAAGCAGATTTTTCACAGTGATTTTGATCAAACATGTGGTACGTTCTTGCATTACTGAACCTGTAATACCAGCGTGGGTGTAAAAGCATCCTCAACACATTTTCCATCCATGTGTAAAAAGATGTAAAGTGTGCAACATGCAGTTGGCACTGTGGGGTGAAAGTCTCCAGGAAACCAGCATCCTTTTAATGAAGCTCTGCTGCGAAACCACTCAGCGGTTTATGTGCTTATCTGAATCAGTGTCACAGTATGCAATTATCAGTCTCTTGATTTGGGTCGCCAGGGTGACGAGGTGTTTGCCACTTATGTCTACAGAAACATTTATGCATTCACCTCTGAAATTGTTCACATTTATCTGGAAATGAAGATCTTGAGCATTGACCCATATGAGCAATGACCACTGTATTGTTTATGCAATGCTGCGCGATAAATATGTTCATCCAGCCAAACATTTATGCTCCTTCTCATTTCATCCTCTCTGCTCAAACTAGTTCTTAAATGTAATTCCTTAGTCCTATTCTCTAATTTTGGGATGTCAGACATCTGAAATTGATGTGACATGATCAGCTAGTTTATTTAGTGGAGAAGATGTATTACTTTAATGGAGCTGTGGGAACTATAAAAACATGTGGCTGTACAGTGGTGCAGTTTTTTTTGTTGTCGTTTTTTCTCAAAAAAAGAGGGAAAAAAGGGCAATTCGCAACTTTGCAAGAAATGCTTCATAAATTCCAAGTCATTAGTCGATTTAGAAAATTGTTTCAAAACCGCTACAGGAAAAAGTTAAAAGAGGAAAAAATGTTTAAAAAAAATAAATAAATAAATAAATAAAAAAGTTAGGGAAAAATGTACAGAGGAAAAACAAAAAGCCAGGGAAAATATCAGGGAAAAAACAAAAAAAGAGCTTGAGGAAACAACTCTATTCATGGTAAATTATAATAATCATAATAATTTAAAATTTATTTAAATATTTAGAATGATGTTACAGAATTTTCAAAATTTTCCAGGTTGTTTCTTTTTTTTAAATTTATTTATTACAATTTTTTACATTTTCACTAATATCATACTAATGTTTGGATAATTTCTTCTCTTGTCATTTAAAGCCATCTTCCCATGTTTTTGAAAGAAATTAAGACAGTTTGCTCTGGTTTTCAAAGGGTTAACAGGAGAATACAATAGTTTATTTTTTTTCAAGTTACTCCAACCTACTCTCTTTCCCAGGTTTTAACAAACACTGGCGCTTTGTCACACCCCTTGGCGTCTCATGGCGACACAAAGGGCAGACTTTAGTGTGTGCATGTGACACACAGCTGAAACACATTGTAACACATGGTTAATGTTGTGAAATGATCATTGAAAGGTTTAGGCACACAGTGTAAACAGTGTAAACTTTCCATTTATTTATTTTGCATGTGTGTCCCTTTGTGTGTCATTCTGTGTCCCTTCTCTAAATTTGGACGTCTTTGGGGATCCATGAACGCAGCACAGGCAGAACTCTTCATGAGTTCTTTTTTCCTCAGCAGCAGTTTGTGGAGTTTGAGTTTCAGGGTGGATGATTGATTGGTCAATCTGATCACAGCTGATCAGATCAAATCTATAGATGAGAGAAGCAGCTGCTACAGGGGCGAGTGAAGGTAAACGTTTCTCTGCTGAAATTTGATCTCTTTCATGTTGCTGACTCCTCTTTGGCTCAGCAGTAAATAACACACGACCTGTGTAACACTAGTTGCTCCATTAGCAGGTGAAACTTGTAGGTGGCACATGATATTATATTAACCCTCAGGGCCCGCTATAGTATTACACACACTTGTATCACTCTGCGCACAAAATGTGCTTTTCAATATCAAGCTATAGATTAATAATATTTTCTACTTTCATTGAGTTTGGTTTTAACCAACATCAGTCCTAATCATAAATATTAAATATTTATTAATTTTCAAACTTTGGACCCTTTAAATTACAGGTTTTTGTCATGATGCCACTATCTTTTTAGATGAAAGAAAAAAAACACAAAAAAAATAAATAAATTCTGAAATACTGCATGTTTAGAACATTTTTTTATCACTCCCTGGGTTATGTCAATGATTAGCAGCAACATTGATTTTGTTACATGATTATTTTTTGTGCAGTGTCAAATATTAACACTCATACGGCTCTGCACACAAATTTCACTTTTCAAAATCAGGCTATAAAAAGGCAAAAGCTTGGAATGAAACCCAGAAATAACACAGTGCATGTTTTTATGCTTTGATGGCTGTGGGGTTTAAAAATGTCAGTTTGAATGGGTTTCGGTGGTACCTTTTTTGCACTTAACAGTATGAATGTAACAGTTGTAACAGAAAAAATTATCAAAAAATGAAGAATGGAAAGCACGTAAAATGCAACACACAGTCCCAAAGGGTTAATGACACTTTCATGATGCTTACTACTAATGCAACTTGAGTTGGATTTAGCACTGTGACTTAGGCTGCTTTTAACAATGCCAGACAGTGACAATGTTTAGCAGTTTTGTGTAAATCAAACCAGTTTAAGCTGAAACACTGAATCGGACCTGCAAAAATGGAAAATCGACCCAAATCTTCCCAACCACACCATGTCATCTCCTTCAGACAGGCTTTATTTAGTCATTTAGGACACAGTATAGAGTATTGTGAAGGAGCTCATCACAGCTGATGAACCAGGAGGCCAGACAGCTGGAGTCATTAATCATTAATTAACTCTTCAGTGCAAAGTATCATGAGACTTTTCTGAATCTATACTTGTCTTTATTCATGTAGTGTCTGCCCCGCTGATGCTGTGATCTATCAGGGCTGTGTTTCCATATCTCTGTGTATAGTATATGTGTGTTTAGACCCCTGCACACCGGGAATAATAGAAATAATAACACAAACATGTGGATGTGTTGAGGTAATACACAGTTTGATAACACACTGCTTTATCTTTCCCTGCATTCAGTAAGTCCTCTGCTTGAATGCTATATGTTCCGCTCTTATCTCTCTCCTCTCTGCCACCTCAACAACCCACACATGGATCATGCAAGTTTATCTAGTGTTATTTAACCTAATCTCATGACTGATATATTTGCATGGATTTAAATAAAGAGAGAGCAGAGAATATTCTTGCTGTTCAGCCGCATGAGCCAGGAACTCTTCCGCGGAATCTCCGAGTAGCCAGATGGCAATAACTCAGTCTCATCAAACAGTAATTGGTTAGAAAGCACAAGGAAAACAATCCACCCTAGACTGCTAAGACCTTGACAACAATTGTTTGCATAATTTTCATTTTAGAAAGTATCGGCGGATTTAAGCCAAAAAACAACCGAAAGTGTAAAAACCATAACCTTTTTTTAAGCATTCTGCTATCAGAGGCATTGTTTATTGTGATTAACACTTAGTCACGTAATGTTGTTGTCTTATCCCGCTCCAATCTTTTGCCTAAATCCTACTCCTAACCTTCATTAAGCCACTGTCTTCTTTTACTTAGGTTTTACTTATCTGCCTTTAAGCTGTAATTGCTTTGGTGTTTGAACTTTACTTCCAAGGAATCACTTTGAAAGTGTGCAGCCAGGGCTTTTACATCTCTGGACTGACAGCAACTCCCACACCTCCAAACATGTGCTGCTCCGCTCAGAGTGCTCCAGCTACAAATACACTGACAGTTTTAACCAGAGCTGAAGAGTCAACAAGCTGCTAGGGTGGTTTTTATATGCAAGAAACAAGGAAATAGGAAGAAATTAGTCTTTTTAAAGCTGCACTAATAATATTTTGCCAATAGTGAATCAAATGACATTGTGTATTATGAGAGGAACCATGCACAGGAATACCACCACAAAAGACTTGAGCCTGACTCTGCAGTTCCCTCCAATATGTCAGATCTTTTACCCTTCGAAACCTGAGTAAAGTGGCTTCATTTCAAAAACAAAGGAAGAAGGCAATGAGCAGTTTAACAAGAAAGAATCCAAATATTAACGACAAATAGGAAGAAGAAATAGTAAAGAAAAATAGAAAGAAGGAAACAAAGTAGATAAAGAAAGAAATAGAAAAAATAGGAAGATGAAAATTACCTGAAAACTGGCAAGAGAAAACAACAACAACAAAAAAATAAGTAAATGACTGGAAATGAAAAAAAATTTCTCTACAATGATTTTAAATATATAATTATGGTCATTATAAAAATACCACCTCATCTGGCTCTTCTCGATGCGGAGGCGCAGCGGCTGTACTCCGAGCTCCTCCCGGATGACCGAGCTTCTCACCCTATCTCTAAGGGAGAGCCCAGCCACCCTACAGAGGAAGCTCATTTCGGCCGCTTGTACCTGCGATCTTGTTTAAGGAATTAACAAAAAAGTATTTTAAAAAAAAAATTAAAGAAAGAAAAGTAAAATAATAATGAAATGAAATAAATACAAAATAAATAAATAAATTAAAAAACAAAAAAATGTAAAAAGTGCTTAAACTTTGTAACATTTTAAAAATGTAATTGTGATACAGGTTTTCCCAAGTTTTTCGATTTTTCCCTAGACATTTTACCATAGCTTTTTATTTGTGCTTTGGTATAAGATTCTTAAACAAATTACGAAATACCGTTAAACTTCAAATATGAGCCTGGTCTGGATTAGCCTGGTGTGGCGACACATTTTAACAAATAAAGGCCTCAAGTAGAGGCTCAGTCTGGTTACCATGCAGTTAGTTTTTCTAGAACGTTTTTGGATGTATAAAACCAGGTTGTTGGCTGCTTAGTTAGCTGCTTAGATAACGCATGCAAACAGAAATGTTTAAACTTTTGTAAAAATGGACATTTTACACATATGGTTATCTTGGTAAGACTCTCTACAATTCAATCATTCAGTTATTTAACTGAAACCATGAGCACCAAAGAAGTAACACTGGCAGAGTAAACAAGAAAGATGCAAAAATAGGTTTAAATAAACAATTTGATTGCATTAATGTCTTTGCTGAGCAACGGTTTTGTTAGAAATTAGATTTAAAAAAAAGCGCCAAATATACACGCCTGTCCCAAATAGAAGCCTGTGGAGTTAAGGGATTTACGCAAATAATAGCCCGGGCTATTAATTGAAGTTTTATGGTAACAAATTGTTTTTTAATTTTCAAATTTTGGATTTCAAATTGAATATTAAAAGAACAAATAATACACAGATCAATTATTTAGATTAAATCCTTTGCGTTTGTAATTCATTTATTTTATTTATTTATTGGGGGAAAGACACAAACGTCTTTAAATCCAGCCTCATAACATGGCCTTCTAAGTTGTGCGGTTGATTCAAGTCGTCTAGACAAAGCTGGACCGAGTGGCCGATGACTGATGGCAAAACCTACTAATGTGCGACAGCGTTGCATCTCGTTGTCTTTTCTCATCTCTGTGTGCTTTTTCATCTTGTAAAAGCAGTTCCCATGCTCACTGTAGTATTCCCCTTGAGCATGCTTGTCTTCCTCTGACTGATTAATCTGCTTTTCTGTGGATTTTATCTTCTTTGTCTTTTCAAGCAAACTAGCTCTTGCCGCTCTCTCAGTCTCACTCCATTCTTCAGTTTAGTGCAAACAGACTTCTGTTGCTGCAACTACAACAAACAGTGGTTCTCTCATTTGAGGAAAAACCAACAGTGGGAGCTTAGAGGAGCAAATGGAAGAGCCTGACACTTCTGGGTAATGAAGTCCTTGGTTTTTCCCATTTTGCTGCTATTTGGGTCTACTTAATGGCTGATTGCAGCTTCAAGTTTTTGCTCCCTCTTGATACAAACCATGCAGACAAAAGCTTATAGAATAACGTGTCAACAAGAATTGCTACATGGCCTGGTGGTGTTAATTTGAACACTGTACACAATCACATTTTCAGACTGTATTTAGCAGTGAAGAATATTGGTTATGTACTCAGGATATTGCTTAAATTCTGATTTATCACAAGAGCCAAAGTAGAAAACCACCAATGACCAGCTGGGCTAACGTGAAATTACCCCCGCTTTGGAAACTCTGCTGTTGGGAGAGTTAGACCGCGGCATCTCTGGTGAATCACAATCCTTTTGGCTTTCTCTGATCTTTGAGGCAACAAAATGAGTTAAGACTTGGAAGAGGATTTTGAAAACAGCCAGAAACAAGAATAAAAAAGGAGCACTCTCGCTGGGCCAAAAAAAAAAAAAAACAAAATATCTTAGCCTTGATGGAAAGTTAAAGATGGTGCTGGGGCATTGCATCAGCTTTTTAATTGGAGTGCTACAGAATGTTGTAGTAAACAAAGTAGATGAAATTAGGAGAAGAAAACATGGCAAGTGAGTGTAGCCTTCGAAAACACTACATTTCAAATAAGCATGAAAGCTCAGGCGAGTGCAGTCAACACAGGGGCAACGGCAGCAACTGGAACAATTACATGCACCATGCAGACACACACACACACATTTGTGTGCACACCTGCCACGAGATGACAGGTAAAAGCGTGGTAGAACATCCTTAGTTCTCACCAAATACCATTAAAATCACAATGTTTTAACAATAGTTAAGATCCTTCCTTTCAAAATTCTTAGGTGCAAAAATGTCCAAAAGTAAATCTAGAGAGAAGTCTCTACACACTTAGATCCAATGCAAGTATTGATGAAGGACGCTTTAGGTCACTAGACCAACTGTCACCTGATTTCAGACCAATAGGTCACTCATCAAGACTAAAGGACGTGGTAGGGGTTTCATAGCATCTAGCTTGACCTGTACAGTGTGAGTAACACCTACACAGATTCATTGTATTTGCAAACATGCTTGGCAATGAAACAGCGTCCGATTCTGAGGTCTGTTGTAGAGTGCAACTCGGCCGCAAATTTCGATCCAAACCGGACCCCAGGCCGCATGCAATCAGGATTTTAATGTCCGCAACAGACTCAAGCTTGACGCAGTCAATAGGTGGATTTCCATTGCAGATTTGCGCAAAACATAAGCAATATTTTCAAAATGTCAATAAAACACAATTGTGAGAAGACTGCATTTTCATTTAAGTGATGGTATGTGACTTCTCTGACATAACATTCCAAACAGCATGGCGATTGATGTTCAAAACATTAGCAGCTTTATTTCTATTGCAGTCAGCACACTAGCTGTCATTATTTCCAATCCAAGGCCACGGAGGCGTGTTACGGAGTCAAGCTTCTTGACTTAACTCATTCTAGACTTTTTCTTTTAAATGGGACACAAACAACAGTCTTCTGGGTTACAGTCCTGTGATTCTTGGCCAATCCTCCCACCTCACGCATATTTACCCTCTCTTTTTACTATATCATTTGCAGCAGTTGAATTTAAATTTGAGTTAGTTAATGGTGCATTGAGCCCCAGTACATGATGCCGAGAACTACTTACTAAGCTGTTGGAAATGAGAATGGGTGGCTTTAACTGTGCAATTACAACTTATCACATAATGTGAGGATAAATCAAAACAAAATTAATCAGTAATAAGTGTTTTTGATGTGAGGAGACTATATGATAGCAAATCTCTCTGTCTGTATCTGTAATCTGTATTATCTGTGATAATACGGTATTTTGTCAGAGTTTAAGTATTTAGCAGATATTGTTCACTCCTGTAGTTTCCTTCACTCCACACTCGCCTTTATTTCTGGTCAGCAATCCTTTCCCCTCCTCTCTACAATCTGACGCTCACCTCTCTCAGTGTTGCACCCGTAGCACAACTTCCACAGCAATAAGGTAAACACGCTGTGACTGATGGGAGAAAGCGTGGGGCTAAGTATAGCGCCGGCTCTTTGTACTCATACCTTTCCAGGTCAGAGGGCCTCGGGGGATTACAAAAGCAATTGTGCACCTATAGCCCGACATCAAGTGATACAGCCATGTGTGCTCCTTCAGACCATTAGCCCCCAGTTTGTTGGCAGCTTTGCACTGCCGGTGTAATCATCACTGAACCACTCCACACACACTCCTATGGCCTCAACCTCTTAGCTAAGCAACGTCGTGTAAGTCTCAGATTTTTTCGTAGTTTGGAGCGACATCACTTTTCTTGTGTTGATTTCAAATGCCTTTTTCAAGTATTTAAACCTTTGAACCCAGGGCAAACTGATGTGATTTCTTTCAAAATCATGGGGCGAAATAGGCAATGAGCAACTTGACAAGACTTGTTCTACAAATTGCAATTAATGAGTAGATTTAGAAATAAAAATTGAAAAGCTTGGGTAAAACATCCAGAAAAAAAAAAGAAAAGAGAAAAAAATATATTTTTAAATGTTATTTTTATATATTTAAAATTATTTTACAGAATTATTATATTTTTAAGCACTTTTCTAGGTCATTTTGTTTTTTGTTTCACTTTCTTTTTTGTTTCATGTCTAGGATTTTTTGGACCTTTTTAGGACGTATCTGAGATTTTAGTGATGTTTTTAATTTTAGGGCATCTCAAGGATTTTAGGACATTTCTTGGATTTTAGGATTTTTCTTGGATTTAAGTACCTTTCTAAGATTTTAGGATGTTTCTAGGATTTCTGAACTTTTTTTTAGAGTTTTAAGGTGTTTCTAAGATTTCTGAACATTTTCAGGATTTTAAGATCTTTCCAGGATTTAAGGATGTTTCTCAGATTTTACGAGATTTTAGGGATTTTAGTACTTTTCTTCTTACATTTCTAGGCTTTTTGGACATTAGGGGCAGAGCTAGGACCTCTGTTGGGGGGTGCGGGAGATCCTCCACTAGCTCTATTTTGATGCGGTTTTCTGCACTCTGGCGGCTTATGTATACGAAAAGTACAAAAACAATTCCCAGTGTCAATCACTTTATTTTTATAATGAATTAGAAAATGGTTTGGGGGCCACACTTTGTGAAACCAGATTTGGCCTGTGGGCCATAAGTTGAGTGTCACTGCCCTAACCTGTACCCCGAGACATTCCTGAAGTTTAGGGTTAGTGACAACACTTCCACCTTTGCTTGTCATTATTAAAAGTCAATATTTAAGGAGCTAGATAAGGTCCCTGTCATGGAAACTTAAACACAGTGTATATAAGTGGCTGAACAAATGACTGATGTTGTTTGCAGCCTCAGTAGTGACTGTAGCAGTGCCTCTACAGGAAACTCAAGCCTTATACTTCTTTCAAGCCAAATAAAACTAAACAGCTAAGCTCCTGCTCAACACTTGTAGCTTGTAACTGGCAATGATTTATGGTCCCACTTCTGGGCCTTTTTCTTTCTCTCTCTGTCATCTTGTTTCTCTCTCTCAAACAATTCCTCTCATCTCCCACTCATGCTAGGAGCGGTGGCTGCTCTCAGCAGGGCGTCCATTTTGTAAGTGCTGCAGGAGTTTGTGGAGTGGCAGCTCTGCTCGCCGAGCTGCAGAGGAAGTGGCAGGATGGAGAGAGAGCGGGACGGAGCGCCAGCAGTAGGAGGGGGAAAAGGCAATAGTCCAGAGCGGAGAGAGGGAAGGGAAGCTCAGAATGATGCATCATGTCAGAGGAGAAAAGGGAAAGGGAAGAATGGAGTGGAAGCAGTGGAGGAGACCTGGCTGCCACGACGCTGGCTGATCAAAGGCTGTCATGTTGCCTTCAAACATCAACTTCTGTACAACGCCAGATTCCAGAAATCTAATTTAGCTGCGCGGATCAACGGCGTCACATTCAAGTCATGATTTAACTGTATGCCAGTGTTGGCTTTCGATTTCCTTTGATATATATTTGAGTAATACAAATTCCAACATGTTTGATCAAATCTTTATCCTAAAGTTTAAGGGGATTGCAATGGGTGGGGGAGTAAAAAAAGAACAGGCATGAAACTTATATCCCTTATTTGTTATTCATGCATAAGCTCCGGCTCCTCTTGCCTCATTCATATCATACTTCAAATGATTTGGCAATCAAGCCTCAGGGGGTGTGCTGGAGAGGAGGGGAGCAGAGACAGGAGAAATATTGCTCGGCGTTTCAGCTGTTCAGTAATTATTTCTCAGGCAGTAGCGAAGACGCCCAGAGGCTGATGAAAGACCAGTAGATCTTTGGGGGTCCTCTGAGAGCCTGTGTGCTCCTTGAGAAGTGCTCCATTAAGCAGGGCATCATGGGAAATCTCTGTCTCTGAGCTGGACAGTAGCCCGTGTGAATGCTCTCACCACCTAACATCTGAATATGCTCTTTTTGAAAGTGGATTTCTATCAGCGCAGCAATCAGAGAGTTTATGTTGTATTGGTCGGTGCTCGGCTTTTGTCCAGAAACTCTCCATGTTCTCATTATTTGGCATCTTAAAGTTGTTTTTCAGTCGGACGAGAGGCTCCAGGGATGGCAATGTTGATCTGTCAGTTAGTTGCTCCACTACTTTGGTTCAGGCTGAAATACTTGAACATTTATTTCGACGGATTGCCATGAAATTTTGTACACATATTCAGAGTTCCCAGATGCCAGTGACTTAATGTGAGTACCTGGCTTACTAACAGTGGAAAAAATCCAAATATGTTTCCTGCAGGGTAGTAAATAAGGTGTGAAGGTAGTTATGTGTCCACCAGTAGATATTTGGCAGTGCTGTTTCTACCTTGGGGCACGTGATGTGATTTTTGTTCATTTAGGATGATCTGTTCTGTTTTTTGTTGTGTTTGTTTAGATCAAGGAGTGAAATCCTTTTGAAACCTGAGCAAACTGGCTTGATTTCTTTAAAAAATAATGGAGGAAGGCAATGAGCAATGACAGATTTAAAAAAAAAAGAAAAAAAACAAAATAAGTAAAGTAAATAAAGAACACAACCTACAACAAAAATGCTTAAAATTGTAACAAACAAAAATTGTAACTCTCCTGCTTTTTCACTGATTGACATTTTAAGATGTTCAACCAAAGACTGTAGCCAATCCTCAACAAAAGAAAGGGAAGAAAACGACTGCTGGCCAACTATACAAGTTATCAACTATGGCAGGTCCCGAAACAGCTTGTTGCTATGAGCGATGAGTTCATACATGAACACAATTTCCTGCCAAACGTCTAACAGTTTTTGTAACATCATGGGAGACTTGTGTATGTGTGTTTTTGTCTGTGCTCTTCACTGGGTTGAAGTGGGTGATGCATTGTTGTCAAGATTTGGCAACATTTTGATATCAGTATCTAATGGGAGTTGTTGGACTGTTTGCTTGTTTGTCTCTGTCAGTCAAACCACATCCACACAGTCCTGATGAGGCACAGTAGCAGAGTTTTGACTCAAAAAGGCAGAAATCACAGATACATAACAAAAATCTCAAAATCTGAACAAATGAAGCCAAACTACCTGCATCGTAAGACTCACCCGAGCGAGTTAATGAATGTCTTCTATTGTAATTTGGGTGAACTGACTCTTATAACGCTTGATTTCTTTGGTTTTCTTCTGCCCGATATTACGGTGGATAACCACGTTATGGACCATTTCACCTACACTCGCGTCTGTCCTGCCCCACTTGTGGTTGTGGCTGCAGCATGATTGGCTCTCGTGATGTGAGAACTGTTTGAAATTTTTAGATAGTCATGCCCTCTCTTCCCACCACCAGCTTGGTCTGCATTGCAGGTATCCCAGCATGCTTTGCCCAGCCAATTACTGTCTTCCAATTCACAATCAATAAGAGTGAATTACTGGTATAGTCACATAAAGTCAGCATGCATGTCTTCAAGTCTCTAAAAGTCTTAAAATGTCTTTAATTTGATTTCAGAAATATAAGGCATTAAACAGTAAGTAAGCAGCCTTAAGTTTGAATTTGTGAGGTCTTAATTAACATTTATGAATCTATTTCTGATGATTCAAATCTCTTTACTGGAACCCAACATTGTCTTTTCACTGAAAACTAGCACATACCTGGCAAATTGTGGATTAGCCTAACTCGTTCTAATAACCATACAGTATACCCCTGTACGGGAACACACACACACACACACACACACACACACACACACACACACATATAGTATATCATAGTATATTCTATTATATTTCATGAAGAAAACTCCATCTGTCCATTCATCTCTGTCAAACTCTATTTTTCTCCTTGATGGGTTGCCCAATCTGAATCAATCTGAAATTGCACTTGGACATTGATAACAAGTGGAGACTAACAAAGCCCTTTATCACACTCAACCTCTGCCCGTGCTTGTTTTGTAAAAAAAACCCCTCATAAATAACATGTACTTGCTACTTCTTCTGCCCGTGATGTGAATGAGTGAAAATGCAAACAGCATCGTCACTCTGCCATTGTAACCCACATTGTGGTTGAGGGTGGAATTGGAGCTTGAATGACAGAAAGAAAGCGATATTTGTTCATTTTTTCACAGCAGTTGAAAACCTATGTCGTTGTCACATAGCATAACAGTGCACAAGATTTCCCAGAATTTAACCTCTTTGCAACCAACTTTACTGCTGCATTTTGACAGCGCTGCAGAGCAAACCATAACATTACAGCATCAGATGCTTTAAATTCCCAAAACAATAAGGAGAGATAGAGGGTAAGGCAGTGACTGACAGAGCAGATTTTTTAGCCTGCTTTAGTATTTTTATTTTTTTTTTTGCATTTTTTGCAAAGACTGCACTAATATATATGTCTGTGGTCTGCACAAGGTTGTGGCACGCACATCCCCTAAAGTCTGCATGTAGTTGCGGTGCACATACACACAGGTATTGACTTGTATACATATATTCCTACCTTTAATGCTTGAATAAGAAAAAGATGATTTGTCCAAGAATCTGTGATAAATTTGGTTTAAAATGATCCTTAAAAAGCATTCAATTTAGGTGTCTGATACCTGTAGACAGCCTGTTACTTTCATGTAGAAATCAAAGCAGATTTCCAGTATATATGTACAAAATATTCACTTCAAACAGAATCTGCTTGGTCCAAAGAAACACAGACCTGCCAGGTCCATTCATCAAAACATGGACTGTAAAGACAAGTTATTATAAATCCCAGAGAAAAGCCAGGCTGGTATCATCTGAACAGATTATTTCATTAAATACACAGCAAATAATACGGCTCTTTAATCCGAGATCTGACGATTTATCAGTCATAAAGGCAGTTTTTTTCATCTCTTTTGGTCTTTTTAAGAAACTAAAAAAACTACATGAATAATGAATTAAATAATTAATTGTGGACACCCTCTATTTTCCCCTCATGTCCATCTTTTCCTTAATGATGTGTACATTTTGTGGCAATGATCAAACATAACCAAAACTTCACCGGTGGTAGGCTTTAGAGCTGTAGTTGCTTTCTGTCGGATTACAAGTCTTTACGCATTCAGTTGGAGGGCCTTGACCAATCCGTTCATGAAGCACATGCTTGTTTAATATTCGCTGGATTAGTGCATACATGATCAAACCTCACCATCATACTAATGAGTGAATCATTACAGCCTCTGTTTTGTTGCAAGCAGCTGTATACCAAAAAGGGAAAAAAAAATGCTGGATTGTATGTGAGCAGGAAAACAAATGATGCCGGGAAGATAAGGGATCCATGTAATTAGAGAGAGATCTAGAGCGGGGGATCTGTGAGATATGTGAGAGTGGTGTACAGTGTGAGGGATTAGTTTGGATTAAAGCAGTGGTAAAGGGCTACGCTCTCTAACACTGTTCCCTCATTTGCCACAAAGGACTGAATACAGCCTGTTCTGAGGCACAAAAAAAATGCACTGTTTTTATCCTTTTGGACACCTGGAGAGAGTCGCCTTTGCTTTTATCTTTTCAAGCTACACTATCCCAAATGTGTGCTTCAGTGAAAAGGCTCTCTCACACCACCAGCATGCATCACCCAGGCCTTTAAATAGTGAGAGGAGATGCCAAGCATGTTACTGCAGGTGCGGTCTACTTGTGGTACACTGTGGTAGTTCAAGAATGTTCTCATTTTTTTGCTGTCATGCTGTGCTTTACACGCGGCTACAGTGTAGATTTTGTACCTTGCAGCCTGAGACAACACAAATGAGCTGGTGTCAGATTGAGGAGTTAAGCAAAATCCAAAATGCTGCTTTGCGTATTGGTAACGTCACATGCCTTTGAGGGGAACTTAGGGGAAAAAAAGACATACAACATCTATAAATAATTCATGCAATACGACGTCAATAAACTGCAAAAAAAGAACCCAGCATGATTATGCGTACTGACTGGGCTGATCTGTGAGGAGAAAGAAAGGAGAGGATACATTTGGTTGGAGCAGCATACTCTGTATTTCACTGTTAAAAGTTCAGTTCTGGAGCAAAATGATTTTTAATTTTAATGGAGTTGCCATGATCAGAGCGGGAGTGGAGTAAATCCAGGGAAATCAATTGCATCAGGTTCAACTCCAACTCCAAGTGATGCTAGTTTTTACTGTCCGCTAATAGCAAGCCATCTTGATAGTTCTGAGGGTGAAGACAGTTGGACAATCCGAAACAAAAACGGCAATCATTGCGTACTAGAGTTGTTTTGCACTATCCAATTTTATATAACCTGACAGAGTATGGATTGTTTTGCCCAGATGCCAATATAAAATGTTGGCATTGTATGTTTCTGCAAACCGCTGATATGTTACACTGTTACTTTTTATATGTAGCACATCAGTATTTCAAAAGTAACATGGTAAATGAGCTGACTGACTTCCTCTTTCTTTCTTTTCTAGTACTGCTCTCTGGCCTTTATATTTAGGTCATAATTGCTGATTGGTGACCCTAGTTTCTTTAGTGTATATATTTCTGGAAGTTACTTGTGCTCAGCTGAAATCCCAGTCCGTGTAACAGGGAGGAGGAGGAGGTGGCAGAGATTTCAGCCGGATCCGGCGGGAGTGGTTTTATTGCGTTCAGACCTGCCACCCTGGCTCTGCCTCCTCTTTCTTTCTTTTCTATTATTGCTCTCTGGCTTTTATACTTAAGTCATAATTGCTGATTAGTGACCCTAGGTTCTTCACTGAGTGCTTATCCTTTTCTGGAGCACAAGTTTCTTGTGTTTTAGTTGAATTCAGGAGGTGGAGGGGTTGAAGGAAGATGTGGCACCAAGGCAAGATGTCTGCCAAGCTGCAGAATGTTCAGACCAGCAAAATTTACTCAGTTTTACTCAACTTTGGCACAAACGTCCAATTGTACTAAATGATGAACAGATGGTGGTCAAAGGTCAAAGTCACCGTACCTTTGCATTCGACTCATTCTTGCAAACGCAATATCTCAAGAAATCGTAAAGGGGGTTTTCTCAAATTTGGCACAAACATGTCACGTAAAGTTTAAGTGCAACTTGTAAGATTTGCAGGAGCATATAACCTTTAGGTGGTAATTGTAGTTTTTGTTAACTGCACTTATACATTCCTGCAGATATCTATATAATCTTGTTATAGGAATAAAACTAGACCCTATAAATATGTCTAGCATATAATTCAAAATCTAATAGTCATTATCATTCTACTGTAGTTTGCCTCAGTGGGTATGTTATTTTTCTTTTTTCACAGTGATTGTTAAAGCAAATGTAATTGGACTGTCAAAAACAGAATGTCAGATTTGAATATAAGCCTGCTGTATTTGAAACGGAGAGGTGGAATCAGCAGAAAACAAAAACACATCTTAGCATATTTGTATCTGCTGAATGTTTTTTGGGTTGCCAAACCATATTGTCACTTCACCATCACAGTGACAGACTACATATTGCTGTAACTTCAGAAATAATCCCAAAGCAAACACGACCTTATCTAACCTTTTCTGGAGACGAAAGACGACAGTCGAGACAACATGTGACTCCGTCTGAGGGCCTTTGTAGTGTCTGACAGGAGCGCTTCACTTCACGCTCAGATGTGTAATACTTACTGAGAAGAGCAGCAGTTTCTTATGTGTCTGTTCAGTATTCCCCGCGCAGCCTCGCTGCCAGAACCAGCCTTAAGGTTCGCCCCCAGCCTCAGACACACAGCACGCTACTGATGCCTGCAGTTCTGCTCAGGACACGGAAAGAGGATGAAAAACACATACCCTGTCCCTGATGCCCTGCAACCTTGAGCTATGACTCATCTAATTTACATCATAATATCAAACACATATGTCATGGATTTTTAAATACCCTTCAGTTCATGTTATGGAGGATTCATCAGTCGCTGCAGATGTGAAATAAGAGAATAAGTAGAGGAAGCAAAGACTGCATGCATTCTGGTTGGAGAAAATCAGATTAGGGTTTCATTGACGTGTCTGGCTCTTTGCAGCCCTGGGAACACATGACACCACACATAATCTGCTCAAATAGCTCACAATAATTAGAAATATTTCGACACGCATCAGCCCCTAGCCCTCATTTTCTTTAAGCATCCACGTCAACATGTGCCAACATAGATGTAGCGCACACACGCATCCAGACTCAGCCTGACAATTATACAATGTGCATCAGCAGCAGCATAAGGAGCTTTGCACTGCATTTTAAGCTGAGTCAATGTTTTTGTTCTTTATTTTGATTATGACTAACTCACAAGTAAAGCAGATGTAGCTGAACATGAGCTCTGGGAGAGCTCTAATCCTCTGAGAAGGATCTTTGTTATTTCTTTCTGAATTCTTTGAACTCACTTCAAAACAAATGTGTTAATGCTGTTTTTGTAGCGCAGGTGATGCTGCCTTTTTATCCCGGTAGCATTACACAGAGCTTACAACCTTCTTGTAGTCACAGTTTACAGCTTCATTCAGGTCCAGTCCAGTCAATGGGGCCCTGGCTGTTGCTTACACTTTCACAAGACAATCTCTGAAGGTGAAGGAAGTTGTATTCATGATTTAACCTACAGTATAGTAAACACACAATTCACAAAAACACGCGTTTCCTCTTTCCTATAGTTTTATTTATTAGTTTAGATAGTTGGGTGTGAGTTGCAGGTTGTTGGAGATATTGGCTGTGGAGATGTCTGACTTCTGTTCAATGTGATGGAACTAGACGCATTTGGTTTGTGGTGTTTTAACCCTTTGTAACCCAGATCAACATAAGTTGTCTTATTTCAGATGCTTTTCACAAGCAGTTAAACAATTGAAACCTGAGCAGGTTTGATATTTTTTGAAAACTGGAACACAAAAAAGGGGAACAAGTGAGAAAATGCTAAAATGTGAAAAAAAATACATGAACATTATTTTTTAAGAAGAGAGACAGATAGAGAAATTTATTAGAAAATAATATATATATATATATATATATATATATATATATATATATATATATATATATATATATATATATATATATATATATATATATATATATATATATATATATATATATATAATTTAATTTATTAGAAAATAATACATATATAGAAGAATAGAAATTTAGAAATGTATTAGAAAATAATATATATATATATATATATATATATATATATATATATATATATATATATATGTATATATTCCAAAACAATAGGGAAAATGCCTAGAAAACCATATTTGTGATTTTTTTTAAAGATTTTTTTTGGCTTTTGTTGCCTTTAATGTACAGGAAAGCTTGAGCATGAAAGGGGGAAAGAGAGGAGGCGACATTAGGGTCACTTAGCCTTGAATTTGATATGTTTGATGCAATGTTAGCTTGGTGACCTAATATAGTTCTCAGTGAAAGAAAAGATTTGGCTGCAGAGGGGGTCTAAACAGCTCTTATTTAACAATGTACACTACAAGCCTCTCTGTTACTGATGTGTGCGATTTATGGCTCTTTATAAAAGCTTTATAAGCTGTAGATAATGGCACTAGTAACACTTAATAAAAAGTTTTCTAATGCTTTACAGATCAGTTTTTGAAATTTAACAAGAACAACTTGCAAGTTATAAAAAGAAAAATCCCTTTGGCTAGCGTTTATCTTCCTCTTCAGCACAACACTTGCTTTGTGTGTTTATCTAGTGCTGTGTCTGAAATAACTCCCTTGTGTATTCAGCCCATGCCTATATAAGAAACACTCAGTACTTTACTCTATCAGTATTTTATGTCATCACGAACAGCTCTAGTGTTGCAAAAATGTGGCATTTATACATTGCTTGGCTCTTAGTTTCATCAGGAAGACCATTCCAATAAACGTTTGCTGATGGCCTATCAGGAAAAAAGCCATTACCCTTTCTAAATTATTGTGTTAGCATTTATAACAGCACAACTGACTAAGAGTTTTTTAACTCTTTCATCCCCAGAGGTATTGACCCACTTAATGTTTTGCACCAAAATGCATATCCAGATTGTACATAGGTATGTGTAAACCTTGTTACATTAACACCAGGTATTAACAAAATGTGTTTCCAGTGTCCACATTGAAATCTGAATGACAAGCCAATTACTCTGCCCAACTTCAAAACAAACAACAATAGTGGTAGCCATTCCCCACCATTTGCTTTGCCATTGTTTCATAAATGGCTCGGTTGCAAGTTTTTCTTGTGTACATTTATGAGACCAAATTGAAAGCAGAAACTTGGCCTCGTCTTGACACTGTCCAAAAGTTTCCTGAATATCAACATTTTCTTGCTGCTTTCTTGCTAGTACCTTAGCGTGATTACGTGACTCTCTGGAGTTTGTACCACCTACAAAAACAATGACATTGACCCAGTGTGGAATTTTTGAAGCACAATAAAGTGTTAGCTATCAGCAGCTTATTCTGATTCCTGTATATTGTTGCGTTTAAAATATGATTTTCATCCATTTTTCTTGCTTTCCACAAACAGTATTTTAATGTCAGTGAGGACAAGCAGAGCACTTTCTCAGGCGTCACTCATCAGATACACTAAAGAAAATAGGACTGAAGCTTTTCCTGTCATTTAATATTTGTCACAAACGTCCACTTTGACTCAACATTGAACTGATTAGATCTTAAAAGATCAAAGATCAAGGTCAGTTTCTGTCTCATTTTCATGAACCTGCTCACTTAGGAAGACATTAAGGGTATTTCCTCAAATTTGGCCAAAACATCCACCCGGACTCCAGGAAGGCTGATTAGATTTTGGTGGTCGAAGATCACAGTCATCTTGACCTTGCATCCATCTTATTCTTGTGAATGCAACATCACAAGAAGACCTTAACTGAATTGCTATAAATTTGGCACAAACGTTCACTTGGACACAAGGATGAACTGATGAGAATATGTTGGCCAAAAGTCACTGTGACATCACAGAACATGCTTTTGAACATAACTCAAGAATTCATGCGCTAATTGTGAAAAAAAATTCACACAAATGTTGAAGAGGATAAAATAAAGTGATGACATTTCATAGACAAAAAGTTCTCACATCAACTTTACTTTGACATCATAATGTTCTGACTTTACATCTATATCTCTGGACCCATAAACTATTACATTTAAGATGAGTGTTCTTAGTTTTTCTTGGCTTTCACTAATAGTATTTCAACGTCAATTTCCTGTCATTTTAAAATGCTGCAGCTGGAAATCCAATCCAGCCAAAATATGGTAATAGCAGCATTTCAGGGTTGGACTTTAGCCATGACAGTTTTGTGGCAGCATTAATGAGGCTTGGAGAAGTTGCACTTTAGTGTTTGAACATGCAGGCGGACACAAGTACATTAGAAATGCTAGTTTTTTATGGAAAAGTTGCAAATTATGGTGAGAATTAACAAAACATGTTAGAAACTTAATTCCAGGAATAATTTTGATTTCCTTGGATATATTTTTCTGGGAAATGCAAGCATTTTGGTTAGAAATCCAGAGAAAAACCAGGATATTAGTTCCCAGGAATCAACCTTAGAACAGTTGAAATAGACAGTTCCAACATGCTGTGTACACACCCTGAGTAAGCCCTGAGCATGGTGACAGTCAGGCAGCTAAGTATTAAAGTCACTCAGGATTGCACTCAGAAGTCAAATCTTCACATCTGCTGTCGTCTCGGCTGTGTTCGGCATCCGGCCCAGAATTGACTCTTCTCTTTAGAGCTGATTAGATCCCCCCCCCCATATGCACTCTACATCTATCTGTCCCTTCAGAGTGGTGTATATGTATAGCTATTAGCTCTTTAAAGCATTGTCCGCTTCACTCCATGTGTCTAATCCATACGCTCAGCTGCTAATACCAGGAAAAAAGTGTGCAATATGCATACATATAATACAAATCCCATTTACCCCGTCACTGAGCATGTGACCCTGTCTCTGTGATGACCTTTACACCGCAAAACCAGACAAAAAAAACATTAAAGAAGATCTTTGGAGGCATTGTCAGTTTATCTCTGCATGGCATGCTATCTGGCCGCAATTCACAGGCATGCACAGAGAGCTATTTGTATGATAATGTAAAACAGACTCTGTGGACTGGCTGCTCTATGCGATGCCATGCAGGAGACAGCTGACATAAGCACTTATTGAATCTTGCCAACGATTCAGTGGAAAAGTGAGTAATGCGCAGGGATAGAAAAAGAGAATGAGGGAAAATAGCTGGTGCTGGTGGTTCGCCATGTAAATGGCAGCTTCGCGGGGCCCCTGTCTGCTTGCTTTTGGTCTTTTTAGCATTTAAAAAAGGAAGACTACAATAACGGTACATGATGTGAGTCTCTTGTGCTTGTTTCAGCGCTGAGAGTCGACTACAGTGACCAGATTAATGAGCAGCCAAGTCTCCATTCCACCCACTCCCACTCCCACGCAGTCTTTAGAAGAGGCTCCCAACACATTGTGGATGATGTGACATGATATAACACTCTCCCACCTCAATTCATATCTCTTTGTTGAGGTGCCTTTGAATAATGGGAATGTACATTAGTATACTCAGAGCTCCAAAAGCCTGTCTGGAGACATTACTGGCAAAATGTTTCATCCTGAGATAAAACACAAATGCATGGTGAGGGCCGGGTAAGCGGGTGCCATCAGTGCCAAATATGAGGCATTGATTAGGTGTAAATCTTTTGTAGCAGGTGGGAGCAGAGTACAGTGAAAATATATTCTGCTAAGAATCAGACTCTGACGGGTTTCTGGCTGCAACAAGTCCATATTTGGGGTTTTTAATTCTTTAAACTCTGGATCAACATCACTTTTCTTGTGCTGCGTCCAAATGATTTTCACAAGTATTTAAACCTGTAAGCCCTGAGTAAATTGGCCTGCTTTCTTTTGTAAACAAAGGCAACTTGGCAAGAATAGTTCTGCAAATTGCAAATAATACATAGATTTTAAAAATGATTTTATGACTATAATTATCATAATTATATTTTAATTTTTTTTTACATAATAATGATTATTTTTTTTAGCACATTGTTTCCAGGTAATTTCCTTGTTAGGGTTAGGGTTGATTGTTTTTGTGTTTGATTTTTTTTTCTTTTCTTTGAAATTGTTGATGTTATTTATTAAATATTTTTTTTAAAAAATTATTGATTGATTTATTCATTTTGTCATTTTTTTATTCTTTTGCAATTTTTAGGAATTTTTCTATACCTATATACAGTAATAATTTTCTTAATTATCTATTCAAAAATTTGTCACAGAAAAATATGTTTTTTAGCACTTTTATGAGGTCTTTCCTACTTTTTTCTTTTCTTTTTTTTATGCTTACGTCCTCGTAACTTTTTACTAGTTTCTTGTTACATGCTATTTAAACGCTTGAACCCTGGGCAAATTGATTTCTTTCAAAAACATGGGGGGAAAAGTAATGGGTATCTTGGTAATAAATGTTCCACAAATTGCAAAAAATAGTATGTATAATTATATATAATTATTATAATTGGATATTTAAAATTATGCTACAGAATGATTTAAATTTTCTAAGCACTTTCTCCATGTCTTATTTTCCCTTTTATTTACTTTCTTTTTTTTAATTTTATTTTTATTAATTTATTATTATTTATATTTTTCAGGTAATTTTTATATTCCTTTTATATATAGTATTCCTTACTAATTTCTTGCTTATTGTGGTCATTTCTTCCTTCGTTGCTCATCGCCCTCTTCCCATGTTTTGGAAAGAAATCATGCCAATTTGCTCAGGATTCAAAGGGTTAATGTTTTGTCAGGTTTTGGCATAAAATCACTTTATTGCACTTAGAAAATGATCATGTTTTGGCTTAAAATGCATGCTTTCGTTGCTCTAACAGCTGGACATGTCTGAACCAACGTTAAACAATCACCCACTCTTGTTAGTCTCAAACAGTGGTCTGCTGCCAGCCAACCATGTGAAATGAAATGCATCAATGTGCCATGTCTGTAGTTTGCAGTAAGACACAATACCAGCATTTTATTCTGGCGTCTGGGCTTTGTTGATGGAGGTTGATGGGGCCATGTTAAGAGGATAGGACCTGCAGACAATGGGGGTCCATGAAACCTTGGACAGACTCAACAAAACGTCCTTTGACAAGAAAGCAGTCTAGCAGTCTAGCAGCCAACATGATGCTGAAGCGTCCTCCAGCAAGGCTGCTGTTTTCTAGCTCCCATTGAACTCTGACCTGTCTTTTGGAAAAGAGCCTCACAAGGATCCAGAACAAATCACATTATTATTAGCTTTGGGTCGTGCTTCCCCGTCATCCTGTAAGTGGGTGTGCGAGACTTTCATGTCAGCAGTGGGAGAGAAGAGGTTTTTAATACCAGCGACAACAGCGAGCAGCCCAGGCTTTCAGCTCTAATACTCTCCATCGCTTCATTAGCAGGGGTAGCACGTGTGTGTGTTCAAGTGTGTGTGTGTGTGCGAGGGAAGGGCAATGTCTATGCTGTCACTCGGCTGCCATTATGCTTAAAACAACCCACACAGTGGCAGACAGAGTCAAAGAAGAGCCATTATTAATATTTCCCCTCTGAAATGAGCCAAAGAAGAAGAAGAGGCATATGGACTCCCATTGTCTGCCACCATTGAAGTCCCCTTTTTTGGGGACATGAAAAGCGGACACAATGATTTCTATTACCGGACCTTATCAGGCGCTTAGCCAAGAGATTAGCAGTGGTAATTCTCTCTTTTTTGGTGTAAAGGTCTTTTTTGAAATTCAGAGCTTATGAGTGAGAGAGGAGGAGGTAAAAGTGGGAAATGGATTCATTAGTGTGGAACAGGTCCTTCAGTCAATGGCTGCGGTTTGAAAACATCTTTATTATTCAGGGTGTGTTGCCAAAGGTAATTCAGTCTGTGACTTATCAGCGTCCTTTCAGAAACAGGCTTTACCAAAACCTTCAGAGGAGCCCCTTAATGTTCACCAGGTGGGAGTCTGAGGTTTGAGAGACAATCCGGTCGCTATTAGTTGAGTTTTAATGGCATGGATTTCACCGTCACCTGCAGACACTCAGGGGATGCCATCATTCAACTCAACAATGAAGCAGAAGGTGTAAATACAGAACAAGTCTATCAGTATATTTCCATGCAGAGTGAAGTTGAGCTACAGTTATGGCTGAATTAGACCATTTAACTGGACTTCTGTCCTTGTCTCGATATACAAGCACCTGGGCAGAATGATTTATTGACGAAGGTATGTCAGGCACCGCCATGGTAGGTGGTAATATGCCCCTTTCAGCTAGTTGCTATTAGACCTTCCTTTGGTTGAGCGATTACATCACGTACCTAACAACTTAGCAAGCGGCTAATGGGTTGCATATCAAACTGTAAAAATATAGATTACTTTTTGGCGCTGTACATTTCGTATGCTCTCTAAGCTTTACTTGGTACCTTTATCCTGTTTTGTTTTCTTCCCTTCTTTTGTTTTTCTCGGCTTTCTTCTAAGAAGTTATGCAGTTCAAGTTCCGTGTCAAAGCTCGCCTAGGCCAGTTCAGTTCCGGTTAAGGCATAAATTGACCCTCAACCGCATTATCTAAGTGTGTTAGTAAGACTTTGAGAAATTCGACTTTGTACATTTTCAGTCAAACTAACATGTTTACATGCAGTTTAAAAGTCCAGCTTTAGTTGGACTAACAAAATAATTCACCTTTTTCTAACACCATGTAAAAGTACTCACTGGCTTTCCCAAACCTTCAGAGGAGCCTCTGATTGTTCACCAGGTGAGACTCTGTGGTTTGAGAGGCGATCCAGTTGCTATTGAGTTGAGTTTCAATGGCTTGAATTTCACTGTCACCTGCAGCCGCTCAGGGGACGCCATCATTCAGACTCAACAATGAAGAAAAAGGCGTAAACACAGAGCGAGTCACTGAGCTGTGAGCGCCTTCCCCTGCTTATTAATTATTCTTCTTTTCCTGGCTTTTCTCATTTACTTTCTTCAAGAGATGTTCCATTTTGACTCCGCAGGACTGGAGTCAGCACCACTGTGTGTTTTAATCATGTTCCTCCTTCATCCATATAGACTGGGAGTCCAAGTGAAGCTAGACTGAGAGCAAGACCTGAGAGAGGTGGAGATTACCCCTGCACATTCTCCCAGGGATCCACAGCGACATACACACTCTGAAATAAAGGTGCTAACTAGATCCACATAGGGTTCTTCAACTTGCTCCTGTAGGAAAGAATACCCATTTTGTTTCCAACTTACACACTTTCAGAAAGATCTACCTACAACCCACCATAAATTGTAATACATAGAACCATCTGAAGGTTCCACCCAGAACCCTCTACCAGAGGTTCTACAGAAAACCTTTCTATTCTTCCCAGAATCCTCTCTGGGGGCTCTATCCAGAATCTATCCACCTTCTGAGGATGCTAACAAGAAGCCACCCGAAGGTTCTACTGAAAACTCTTATATCACGAGGGTTTAATGGAACCCACCCAGGGGACTCAACTGAGAACCCTTTTATATTCTAGGGTATCATCAGGAACCCATACAGGAGATTCTCCCAAGAACTGATATACAAGGAGTTTAATCAAGAACACAACCAGGGAATTCTACAGAGAACCTTTTTTTACATTCCAAGGGTTTAATCTAGAACCCACCCAGGGGATCCTACTGTGAACCTTTTTTTAATATTTTAAGGGTTTAATTTAAAACCCATCCAGGAGATTTTCCAAAGAACTTATTTATATTCTAGGGGTTTCATCTGGAACCTGCCCAAGGGATTTTAAAGAGAACCTTTTCATATTTCAAGGTCAGTCCAAAACCCACCCACTGGATTCTACCAAGAACCATTTTCATATTCCAAGGGTTTAATTTAGAACCCGCTAAGGGGATTCTATTGAGAGCCTTTTTATATTCAAGTGGTTAATCTAGAACCCACTTCGAGGTTTGATTGAGATTCCCTTCATATTTCAAGGTTTTAATCTAGAACCAACCCAGGGGATTCACCAAAAATCCTTTCATATTCCAAAGGTTAATCTAGAACCCAACCAGGGGATTCTCCCAAGAACCTTTTATATATTTCAAGGGTTTTATACAGAACCCACCCAGGAGATTTTCCTGAGAACTCATTTACATTCTAGGGGGTTCATCTACCCAAGGGATTCTGCAAAGAACCCTTTCATAGTTGATCTAGAACCCACCCAGGGGAGTCTGCTGAGAGCCTGTGTAATATTCCAAGGATTTAATTTAGAACCCACTCAGGGATTCTATTGAAAACCCTTTTATATTCTAGAGCCCACCCATGGGCTCTAAAAACTGTATTTGACTACATTACCCAAAGATGTCTGTTCCACCAACCATGATTTTATTTTTTTTTTCTAACAGAACTATTAGTCTTGCAAGGAACTCTTCAAGAATACTTTCTTCAGAAAGGGTTTTTCAGAAGCAAATGGTTCTTGGTAGAACCTTTTGGAACCTTTCTTTCTCAGAGTGTAAGCCTACATACATGCTTGAACATGCTTAGCACGTCGTGCAGCGGACCACAGTAAACTGTAATGACATGGAGAGTCAGGGAGTCCGGGCGTCCCGCTGTGATTGAAATGGAGACACAAAGCTGCGGGAAATTGGAAGCAAAGCTGGCGCTCAGTCTCACTCTGCCGCATGCAGCAAGGTTGTTTGACTCATGTCTGCTGTGTAAAGCGCCACCCTCGCGGTGCGTTAAGCCAATATCACAAACTCCTTTTTAAGAAGGGGCATTAAGCATTTAGTCCATCCTGTTTGCTCTCCCCACAAGACGTCCACCTGTTTTAATAGAGACGGCTCCACAGCGCAGCTATCTGCAGAAAGCAGAGTATCCCCGGGACAGATTGGCAGAGTTGTGGATCTTTTACCTTTCGGTAATTATTACTGCAGTTGTTTTTCTGCTTGGTACCTGTCTTTAGTCTCCACAGGGGCTGAGTTAGTGATGCGGAAACACCTGAGGATAAAAGTACTCTTGCCATCAGTCGCAAGGTGTCTATCAGTCGAGGGTTGGGTTTCCAAACTGAAGCTTGGGTCTGCCCTCAAAGATCTGCCAGTAATTAACACAGCAAATGACTGACACTCTGTCTGTGAGGGATAAGACTATTTAGCCGTATTAGAACCGAGATAAGGACAAGTTGCTAAAGCAGTGTGAGAAGCCTGACTGCTGTGCTTCATTGCATTGATATTTTGTCACTGCAGTTGGATTGTGTTATTGAGCTGTTTCTATCACACAGTTTTAGCAAGAAAAAAATGAAAATCAGTGGTTTTTTTTCCATCAGCTGATATGGGAATATTCAGAAGAAGCCACAAAAACACTGTATTCTCTAACAGTGCTATAAGCAATTCATGGTAATTTATGGCCAATCTTCAACAGTTAAATACCATGTTTGTGTAAAACGGTTTGGTGTTGTAGTTAGCAATGCATTGTGGGTTACACCACTTGAAGCAACAGGACGGGGGTCCTTAACAGTCTGCTGCTGTTTGAAATGACAGGACACTACAGTTTTTTTGGAAACAGAGTGTTGCATGGAATTTGGAGATCGGTCGGAAGTTTGATTTATTGAAGCTGGCTTGTAATTCTAACATTAGCCTGGTGCTTTTTGTTTCTCAGGAAATTTTCTTATAGTAATAATCGGCTATCAGTTCCCAAGCGACATTAAAAACTGTCATCTGGACAGCATTTTTTTCCAAGGAGGACGCACAATGCAGAGGATATGTGCTACACATCATCAAAACCTGCTTCATCAACATGGATGGGTCTTGCATTTGCAAATTAGATGATAGTTTTGACTTTTTTTTTTTTTTTGCCAGTATCTTGTTCATATTGCTAAGAATGTTTGACATCAAACTGATGTTCAACCGAGGCCAGGAGCTAGTCACATTAGCCCCTTATGTGTTTTTTTGGATTTCAGGATATTTCTCAGACTTCAGGAGTTTTCTTGGATTTGAGGACATTTCTCAGAATTAAGGCTGTTACCTGGGTTTCAAGATATTACTGTTATTTCAGAAAATTTTTGATTTTAAGATGTTTAGGATTATTTTTGATGTTTTGAGGATTTTAAGACATTGCTCAAAATTTTGGACATTTCTCAGATTTTAGGAAGTTTCTATTGTTTAGGACATTTGTGGGATTTTAGGACACCTTAGACTTTGAGACATTTTTAGGATTTTAGGACATTTCTGGGATAGTACGGCCTTTCTAGGATTCTAGGACATTAGGGTCTTAGCTAGGACCTCTGTCGGGGGGTGTGGGGGATCCTCTATCGGCAATTTTTTATATTTTTTTTGATGCCGTTTGATGCACTCCGGACCCTTATCTATACTAAATGTACAAAAACAAATCCCAGTGTGAATCAGTTTAGTTTTATTGTGAATTATAAAATAGTTACAGGACCAACAGGCACGCTTTCACTGGCCATAAGTTGAGTATCACTGCAATAAACATTTACAGAACATGAAACCCTTTGAAAAGCCCCAGTCACACGGGCTAGTTGGTTTCAAACCCAGGTCCTTCCTCTAACCACTGAGACATTCTGGCACCCTGTCTGCCCTTGGAGGACACACTCCCTTTCACTCATTGGGAATGTGTTGAGACACAGTGTTTAACCGCGCCTGAACTCCCTAAACCTCCAGGCAACACCTCTCATCGAGTCGCCATGATGTCTCACAAAACGAAGAAAGAAAAAAAGAAGAAAAATCCCCTCCTCTAGTGCTCCACGTCCTCCTCCTCCATCACGACACCTCCGCATCCAGCCCGCCTCACCTCTAGGGACGTTGTATTTGCTAATCCGCCCCTGAGAGCGAAGGCCTCTGCCGGCCGCCAGCTTGTATATCCCACACCATTAACAACATGACAGGAGGAGTTAGCTTGAGTGGCATGTTTATTGTTCTGTTGACTGGGCCGTGCTAATGAGGCCTTTGCGCTGTGCTGGGCCAGCAGGATTACCCCGCCATCACAGGACAAGCACAAACAAGACCCACTGTCACTGACCATTTCCCCGAGAGCACACACTCAACACAGGGGCTGCACACATGAACACACACACTGGACTTGTGATGCCTTCAGGTGCTTGCTACTGCTCCCAGGCTCAGGAGCTGCAAATGCAAAGTCTGCATTTGGCAGTTACAAATCCAAAGTGGCACAAAGTCATTTTGGACGGGCTTTTATATCAGAGGTCAAGCAGTGCTGCTCTGCAGTGTAACCAGAAAATAAAGAAGAGAAAATTAGCATCACGCAGATAATTGATGTTTTAATAATTTATTAACTTGGAAAGACATGCAACAGAGCTGCTTTGGAAAAGTATTATCTTCTAGTCTCTGTACTTTGTGTCTTTAGCTTTAGCTGTTATGATGTGGGGTTCTTCTAAGTAAATTGTATGTTGATCAAACTGTTCAGGACTCTGATCTGATTGCTCAAAAATGGGTCTGATGTAGCAAGCATGGAGTCCTTTGGAGGTATTATCTGATGGGAGGATCAGTCAGGAGCCCCGACCTCCATTTGGTGGATGCATTTATGTACCAAAGCTATATTTTCCTGCATCAAGAACCATGGAATTTTGGTGTTCAGTTGGTATACTTCAGTAACATAGAGAGTCTAACAGCAAAAATAGTTCTATAGGGAAGCATGAAAATATGGATTATAATGAGAACAGGGCTGTGTCGTGTGCGGATTACACTTGTCCCCTGGGCACAGATATGCATAAGGTCCAACCACCTCTACCACATAGGAGCACATTTTATTGTGAAGGACCCAGCACATCTTGGGCCAGAAGTGTCGATGGTATTGCTGTGGACTTAAAGCTTCCACTTAACAGTTAATTGTTAGCATTAGCAGAGAGTTAAACTATAACAGTGGTATGAGGATTCATCTATTGGAAACAAACTAACAGCTCTCCAGTTCATAGACTGCAAAGATTTCCAAGTCGTACTGGTGCCCCATGGTCACAAAATGTGACTAAAAGGTCACGGTCTGGAGCTCTGCAAAGCCCTGCTTTTTGTGTGTGTGTCTGTGAGAGGCAGAGAGCCTGAGGAAAGAGCAGGAAAAAATGAAAGCAAGTCTAATGTGTCTCATATTGTCCTTAGCTGCAGCACCTCTGTCTGAACAGTCTGTCTGAGCTTATGTCCCACCTCCCAGAAGCCCAGTGTGATCTGATTGGTCAGCTGGCTCTCTCTTTGCACATTCTACTCTGTTTCTTACATTGTGATGTCACATTGTTACGGATGTAAAGACTGAAACTCAAACGAGCTGTTTCAGGCAGCTCAGGAGCAGAGAGAACTTCCTTTGGACCTTTTACAAGTACAAAAATGCTACACAAAACAATAAGGAAAAGGAAAAAAACCCACAAAGCATAATAGGTCCCCTTGAAGCGATATTTTCAAATGTTGGGAAAACAAAATTGCAAGATGACTGCATTTCCATTGAGCGATGTTATGCAACTTCTCCTCTGGTGATAACATTCCCAGAAGCATGAGCAGCTTTATTTCTATTGCAGCCTTCACACTAGCCGCCATTATTTCCAATCCAAGGACATGTAGGCGTTTCATGCAAACAATAATGGAAAGGCGAGCCCCTTATACATGGGACCAGCCGCGCATGAGGGATTTCTTGGAGGTTATAGTCCATGATTTCACAGAGGAATTGTGGATTCAAAACTTTCAGATGATCCTCACAACTTTCTTTTCAAAATCGTGAAAAGAAGCAGATCCTTATGCATTAAGGGTTTATTTTCCTGAACTAACTGAACTCCTGAGTACCATTACAGCCCTAATTGAGAAAAAAAATGCACTGATTAAAAATAATTGATAAATAAAAACTTTAAATTGAGTCTTTTCTCTCAAGGACATTGTATATTTTTCTTTTAATTGCTATAAAAGGACTTAGTGATTTAATTTATTATTTTATTTATTATGAGATTACAGACTTGTTAAGTAGTTGCAGAGTGCATATTATACATCAGCAAGAGTATTCTGAGGTTTTACAGGAGCAGAAAAGGGATGGCCTTGTGGTACTCGAGTGAAGAAGTAGCGTCAACCACTTATCAAGATAAACCGAATGTAAGAAACGGTTACAAAGGGGGATGGAACTATGCAATTTCTTTTGCTGATTTTCTGAAATTTTGGTTATAATTTGAGTTACATTTGGATGGAAACCTTGCATTTCCTCTTAGCCTGTCTCCCTCCCTGCACCTCACACACAGATGCACACAGTCTATTGAATTCACTCAGCATTACTCAGTGCGTGTGCATCTTGACAGACATTGAAGTACCTGCGGCGCCCTGCCTCTAACAGCAGCCTGGTGATTTACAGTTTGTTCTGCTAATCGTCAGCAGCGCCCATGTTAGCCTCATTAGTGCTAATGCTACAGCTGATAAAAAGGGGCCATTGATGAACGGTGGTAATGAGAGTACTGTGGGCCAGGTGATAAAAGTTGCTGCGACCTGATAGTGCCTCACCTGCAGCAGCAACTGTTTGTGGGAATGATTTAAAAAAAGAAAATCCTAATTAGAAGCAATGTCCTTTTTCAAAGGATTTGTTCATTAATTAGATCATTCAAAGAGCGGTCAGGAAAATGTCAGGGTAAAGAGTAGTACTGCATACATTTTACACTTTGAAAATGTGGCTACTCAAATGAAATAGTGGAAAGTAGACATAGTGCACAGGGTAGCATGTAGGAAGTAATTTCAGACACAGCCAATCTCTCCCACTCCTGCAGCTGGAGCTGTCCAAGGTCCTGATCTCTCTGCAGTGTGTGCTAGCCTCTATAAACAGCTCTGCTTTCAGTATTGCAGTGTTGTGTTTCCCACTAACTTTAACACCATAATAACATGGGCATTGCTTGTACCTGTAAGCTTCTCCAGTGAATATAGTCATTATTATGCACTAAATGTATACAGCACTTTTATTGAAGACACACAGTTGAAAGTGCTTTGCATCAAACTGCTTTAGTGAAACTCAGTCTGCCTTCTGTTCTCTGCCTCTTTCTTTCCACAAATTAAGAAACGCATGCAAATTAAGACTTAATTAAAATGTTAACCAAATTCTGCAAATAGAGAAAACACAACCATGGACATAAAAAATAGCTCCATACAATACAGTATAAACTGTTTCCAGGGGACACTAAAAAGTAGGGTTGTTCTTATTTGATGTTAAACATCGGTATCAGAGCCAATCAAGGCACTTCTTTTTTTCTGATCAAGAAATATTAAGTTTATAGAGCAATTCAATCTTTTGTTTTATGGCAGCTGTCACATGTCTTACTTTAATGCACAGCAACATGGACTGCACCTTTGTCAGCTCTCCTCTACTCAGCTGTGTCTGTCTCCCTCACGTCTGTTAAGCTCTGTGTGTTAGAGCAGGGACTGATCCCCGTCCGCTGCAAAACACTTTATATCATAAACAAAAATTGCAAGAGAGTCTGATATTTTGTGTTCAACTACAGCACACTGTGTTTCTCTGCCCTGCTCTGAGGAGGGGAGGAGAGCAGTGGAGACTCAGCACTTGCAAATACACGTTCTGTGAGCAAAAAGGCAACATGGCTTGTGTATAAATAAAGAGTAATTTGCCCAAAAGATGTTAAGATAACGAAAATAAACACTCGAGGGAATACAGTTCATTCAGCCAACTCAGGCGGAGCAACAAACACTGGAGAGCCTACTCTCTTAAAGGCACAGACACTCCCCTGAGACAGGCCAAAAATATCAAAGGGAGGGTTTGTCATTTTTTATACTAACAAAAATATAATTATAATAAAATTGCTAATGCATTGCAAGCATGATCAGGACATCCCTACTAAAAAGTGATCAATCCCAGTGTTCACTCTCATGGTCTCATCAAGTGCATTAGGGTGCTCTGGCAGACTTTTTGAGCCCCTTGCAGTGTTTCCTCTAGGATTTTTTTTCAGCAGCGGGGGCAGGCTCTCCGGGGAGCCGTGGCGGCGTAAACAAATGACACTTGACTGCACATTTTAGTTTTATGCCCAGCATAATGCCCCTTTTTATTGAATGGTTGGCATGAAAATCGCTTTTTAAAGGCCGAATGTAAAAA
This sequence comes from Plectropomus leopardus, assembly GCF_026936395.1. Classification (NCBI taxonomy): domain Eukaryota; kingdom Metazoa; phylum Chordata; class Actinopteri; order Perciformes; family Serranidae; genus Plectropomus; species Plectropomus leopardus. The sequence goes on along the minus strand of NC_142194.1, from coordinate 26,962,327 downwards.
TACATCATGGCGTGTATATCGCTTAATGCTATCAATTAGTTTACTCACGTTAGCGACACTGAGTTGAGTTGGCACCGGGCCCAATTAACTTAAGCTACGTAACCTTAGCTGGCCATCAATATTTTGCGAATGTTTATTTAACTAATAAAATCTATTATAAGTTTTCTTAAGCTAATAAGTCTACCTTTTCTCCGGTAAGTTGCACGCTATTTTCAAGCCGACACTCCTCTGACTCTCCGACCTGATGCCTGGATGCGAGTAGCTAATTAACGTCGGCACCAGTTAGTTCTGTTGGGGGGTGGGGAGGGGGCGGTGGTATCTACCCCAAAGAGTAGATACGGAGCAAGATAGTTATCTGCCTCAGCACTCGCGACACCCAACGCAGTGCAGGACTGTGTTGTGATGCGGCGGTGGTGTATTTGCAATTAAAAAAAAAAAACAACCAAAAAAAACGACATTTGAAGGAGCGGCGGGTAGGATTTAGGAGTGGCGGGCCGCCACTCCTAAATGAGTGTAGAGGAAACACTGCCTTGTGCACACTTTCCAAAAGACTTTGCCTGAGGGAATTCCTTATAATTCAAAACGTTGTGACATTACTATAGGGTTACCAACGATAGCTCAGAAGTGTTTCTCATATCATGTGTGCTACTTAAAGCTCATTTCTCTGTTCATTTTCTGTGTTTTCCCTGTTTGCATCATTTTGTCTAAATGCTGCACGTGTGATGTCAAATGTCTAATTAGCAGTGTGGTGAGCTCTCAGGGCTGCCGTATTTTTCCCTTGTTTAGTAGCTTTGTTTATCGTAAATAAGTATGGTGTAGTTGCTCCTGACAACTCTGGGAGTTAAACAGTGAGTTAATTTAGTCTGTAGTTTTGGGTGTTTGCCTCCTCTTCATTCCTTTAACTGTGCTCATCTGGATGCCAACGAATCACCATTGCCCCTGAATTTGTCTCTGCAATAGTTTCCTGTTCAAGCAGCTATATTGCTGCAAGATGCATCTTGTAGTCATCTTTCATCTAAGCCAGTAACTGCATGTGAATCCATGCAAAGAACATGTAATAGACCAGGGATACGCTACTTGCTTTGCTTAGGGACCACTTTTGCAAAAATGACAGGAGGCTAGGTACCAGTCCCAGCAGCCCAAACATGTTTTAAAGCTTTTAGTGTATTTCTAGGACTTGGTGCTTCTTAGATTTTAGGCCATTTTGGGGATTTTACGACATTAACTTGGATTTTAGGACACTAACTAGGATTTAAGGATGTTTTACGATTTTGGACATTTTAATGACATCAGCACGTTTTCTTGGATTTTAGGATTTTTCCAGAATTTTCTGACATTTCAAGGATATTGGGACATTCCTCGGTTTTCAGAGCATTTCTAGGATTTCAAGGCTATTCTAGGATTTTGGGACATCAAGGGCTTAGCTAGGACCTCTGTCGGGGATTGCGGAGGATCCTCCACAGGCCCTTTTTTTAAAAAAAAGCTCTATTTTGATGCAGTTTTATGTACTCTGGCACTTTATGTAAAAGTACAAAAACAATCCCCAGTGTGATATTTTTTTTAGAATTGCAAATTAAATTTGGGGGCCACCCAGTACCCTATCAGAAAGCCAGATTTGGCCAGGGGGCCGTAATTTGAATATCACCGTTATTGATAATGGATAATCCCTGCGCATTTCTTTTTTTTTCCTCTCAATTTTACAGACTGCAAGTTCTGTCTGCCTAAAAAAATACAAAAAACACTGACAACTTTTTTTGTAAATGTACTGCACCTGGTCCCTGTCCAGAGCTTTTATACAGAGCACATCTCCTTCTGTTCAGATGCACCAACATGTCTGTTAAAATGCCCCCCTAGTGAGTAAACAAGATGGAGCCTGCAGCGCCTGAGCAGTGTTTCAAATTGAGAGCTAGCAGAAGATGACAGCTCCTTTAATGCTGCTCTTAGACATTCATTATCATTAAGATGTTGGTTTCCATACCTGCTTAAGTAAGCATTTATCCCCAAGCTGTTAGGTTTCCTTCAGCGCTCTCTCTCGCTCTCTCACACTTCTCTCTCCCATTGCGGGCAAATTTGCAACCCGGCTTTGCGTCAGCAGTTACAAAAGGAAGGCACTTTTTTATACTTTTCTTGATGCTCGTCCAAGAAATTGATGTACGGGATGCATCTGGGTCTTTGGAAGAGGGAGAGAGAAAGAAAGGCTGCGTGTCTGAGCCTCTGTGTGTGTGTGTGTGTGTGTGTGTGCGCACTTTGCATTCCTCCAATTCCCTCCTGTTTCCCAAAGACTATTACTCTAACTTTTCATCCATATCCAGTTGACAGAATAAAGACATTTCATTAAGGCTATCTCTGCGCCTGGGCCTGTTTAATGAAATGCATACCTCTGCAGCCAGCAACACTGCTCTTTGTGTGTGTGTGTGTGTGTGTGTGTGTGTGTGTGTGTGTGTGTGTGTGTGTGTGTGTGTGTGTGTGTGCGCGCGCGCGCGCGCATATGTGTCCTTAGATGTGTGTTTGTGTGCATCTCATTAAGTGTCATTTGGGTAGAGTCGCCTTCACTTTTTGCAGTTGTAGTAAAGTCTATTCTATAGATACATTTTGCAGGCCTGTGTGCAGCCCCTTTAACCCCTTTGGGTTTGTCTGCACATGTCCATTTAATGTACTTTGATGCCAGTGTTCTTTGAGCTGCTCTCTATAATGAGAAACTATGTCTCTCCAGGCTTTGGATTTATAACTACATGGCTATCTGCAAGATACTCGGCTGTGGAAGTAATTAATGTAGGGCTTAATTGTCCAGCGAGCGTCTCCTCAGACCTTGGATCCCACCTTCACCGCAACCCTGAACTCTAATAACCCCACAGGGACGACCCAGCACGCATCTCACACCCAGCAGAGGCAGCGGCATAATTAGTCTGCAAACATGGCCTCACACACCCACGCAACCAGGCAAGATTTCAATGTGGAAAACACCCATTCAATCAAACTCAGTAATGTTGAGACTGTAATGGACAATGGTGTCACATTCCTCTTTACGGACGTTGACTCATTACCCGAGTGCAGTTGGGGTGTAGGGAGGGAAGCGGGGAAGGGGGGGAAGGGGAGAAAGGAGGAGTGCAGCTTTGTAAATTTAAATGTTTCTGCTAGTCTGAAACATCCTAAAATCCTCTAAAGGTCCTAAAATTCTAGAAAACATCTTAAAAATCCTTGAAGTGTCCTAAAATTCAAGAAATACCCTAAAATTCTTGAAATGTCCCCAAATCTAAATAATTTCCTAAAATCCTAGAAATAAAAAAAAAACAAAATGTAGAAACATCCTCAAATCCTAGAAATGTCCTAAAATCCCAAAAATGTGCTAAAATCTTAGAAATATCCCAAATCTTAGAAATATGCTAAAATCCAAGAAATATTCTAAAATGCTAGAAATGCCCTAAAATTATAGAAATGTCCTGAAATTCTAGATCTGTCCAAAAATCCTAGAAATGTCCTAAAATCCTAGAAATGTGCTAAAATCTTTGAAATGTCAAAAAAAAAAAAATCCATAAAACATGCTAAAGTCGATGAAATGTCCTAGAACCTTAGAAGCATTCTAAAATCCTGGAAAAGTCCTACAGGCCTAAAAATGTCCTTAAATCTCAGAAATGCCCTAAGATTCTGGAAATTTCCTTAAAATGCTTGAAATTTCCTGAAATCCAAGACACATCCTAAAACCCCAGAAACTTCTTAGAATCCTAGAAACGTCCTAAAATCTTAAAAAATAAATAAATAAATAAATAAATAAAAACGCCTTATAGTCCTAGAAATGTCTCAAAATCCAAGACTTGCCCTAAATCCGAAAGATGTCCTAAAGTCCTTGAAAAATCTTAAAACCCTAGAAACATGTATTTGGTGCTAAGACCAGTCCCTGGCCTCTTGTCATTTTGCATAAGTGGCCCCCAAGAGAAGCAAGCAGAGAGTTTCCTTGGGCTAAAGAACGCCTTGTACGTTGGATGATGCTGACCAAGCTATCTGATATGATGCACTGGGAATGAAAACAGGCTGGTTGAGGACAGATATATGTATTCTCCTGTGCATACACCACAGTAAATACTGTTTGAGACAGAGATGATGACTAGATGCAGTGTACTATGAGAAGCTGGAAAGATTGTGATTATTGTTTAGTTTGCTACTGCTGTGAATGCGGTTCACTATGGGGTTTTTTGTTTGTTTGGGGGTTTTTTATGCCAAATAAGCCCGAGCCATTATTCCATCATGTGAAATCCTAGTGGATCTTTGATAAGAGAATGTGATGAAGACCGGCCATGAAACACAAGCCTCCCACCCTCAGTTGCCCTTTTCACTTGCACATTACACATCCACTCTGTCCGACATCTGCAAAAGGCCACACCATATATCCCTGTCCACTTTTACAGCTTGCCAATAAGAAATGAAAGTGGCTCGAACGCTCGCGAGCCGCCTAAGTGAAATTTAGGTGTATCAGAGCTATAGGAGGGTGTGTGTAGATATTGACAGAGGTGCTTGTGCCTCTGTCAGCAGTGAGTGATGTCCCTTGCCGCTGTACTCGCATTCAGGAATCTATCAACGGCTAATAATTATGTGTACATTTACGACAAGGGGCCCGGGTTTAATGGATCGATTCGCTCACAGTCCAATTCCCATTCCGCGCATGGATTTCCTGCCATTTTCATGAAGGATTTTGCATCAGAAGAGGTCTCTCTCTCCCTCCCCTGAACCTCCCTCCCTCATAACACATGGTACTCACAAACACAGTGCTGCCTTTAAGAAATTATACCCAATCTGTGATATGTTTTTCACTCTGTCTTGCTGTTTTTGCCTCCTGTAGAAAGATAGTGATAGAATGTGTTTCATACAACAGCAGAATCCTCGGATTTAACTTGACATATTGTTATATGATGTTGATTGAACTTGACATGTATGATGTGCTAACACAGTAGCCTATAAATGGCTTGCTCCCATTGGTGTGTGTCGCCAAAAGTAAAGATTTTATCTCCCATGGTGCAACATGCTTTGTGGAACATTATAACCAATCAAAATTGCATATGGGCAGGCATTGTGGTTGCACTGGGGCCCAAAGTGTGGAGTGGCTTGTCATGAGAGCAGGAACTGCAAAATGTTTTGGCTGGAGACCGGCCCCTTGAGAGCAATTCAGATTTTCATTTCAGAGAGATGACTGTGTTACAAGAACAACCAACATATTCTCATCCCAAGTCGTCACATGTTACTGCTTTGCAGTGGACTTCAGTGTCTACATATTACGTTTAAGTTATCCTTCTGCATCTGGTCGTACGTTCCAGGATCACGTTACAGTGATGTCAGCACATGCACATGGCAGGATTATACAGCGTGGTGTAAAAAAAAACCATTCACATTCAGACGGGAAGTGAACACTGGATTCCTGCATGAAAGTCTGGGGTTTGTTGGTCCCCCCTGCCCTACAGGCTCCTTCGTGCTCCTAATATTACATTGTTTCCGGTTTCAACCTGATGCCCTTCTGTGGTGTATCATGCAGACGTGACAGGTTCCGTCCACATGCGTTTTTCAGATGATGCCACCTGTCTGCCTATCAGGCTGATGTGGCAGGTGCCATCCAGTTGTCCTGCACTGTCTAATATCAACACATCTGGTTCTGTCCACTGCGTTCTCAACTGCTGCTGTCCAGAGGCGTATCCTGCGCAGGTGAAAGGTGTCTTTCAGGATCATGTGCTGACAGCACAGTCAAATCAGCAGTATTTTGCAAATTCCGAATTAGGGCAGGTTGGAAAACTCACATTGAATTGAAAGCATTAGCTTTTGTGGTAATCCTTTGAAAAGGCAAACCAATCTCCATCATGTTTTTTTTCTTTTCTTTTTTTTTTGTAAATAGTTAGCAGCATGTAAAACAAAATTGTGTACTTATTCTACATACACTATAAAAAATACAAAAAAAAGCAATTAAATCCATAATTAATTATTTTCCTGTTGCTATTCATCATATACAATTATACAGTGATGATTTTTGGGTAATATGTCTGTTGATGTCCAAAGTCTCGTGACTTTGGACATCAACGTGATCGTGTGACAAGAGGATACAATATACTGTATACATATATATATATATATATATATATTTATATATATATATATATATTTTATGTGTGTTCACTTTATAACAACTAACTTGGCGTGCACTCAGGCCCATCAGAATAGTCACTGGTGTCCGTTGTAACTACCTTTGCCACAGAGAGGGACTGTCCTGTTACTAGCAAACCCCTGAGCTCCCTAAAGAAATTTGGCCTTTTCTGCACTGTGAAGTAGTTCTGGCTGTAGCTGCCACTGATATGTAACACAGAGTTCACCAGAGACTCCCCCTGCATCTCGGTCAAACTTTGCACTTCACCGCTCAGGGCTTCCGTCAACATCGGAGCTAGAGAGGCCAGCCTGCCAGAGTTCATCAGGCCTCTGCGCGATTGGCAGAAATGGAGAAAGACTGCTGCGAGTGACCGGCGACCACACATCTAGTCCCATGCTCCCACTGCTGCTGCTGCTGCTGCTGGACTGGCAGACAAAGCTGCTGCCACACTCTGCTGACAAAAATAAAAGCAGCAACTTGCAGACTGGCGTGTGAGGACTCTGAAAGTGGGCATTATGTTCAACATTGTGCTTGAGGTCAAGTTCGGAGGCATATCTCATAAAGCGGCAGTATTTACTATTTTGCTGTGGCGTGGTGCAGGTCGACATACATCTCGTTATTTGCGATAAAGTCAAAGTATTGACAGCTCACAGAAAGCGCTCCCACCTCCAGCAGCATTACCAGGCAAAGCTTTTTATTGCAGTGTGAGTCAGTGGTGTGTGACTAAGGTCCTGCAGTGTGCCATTACTTCTGTCTGCAGCACAGTCACCACTCTGTAACTATAGTGGACCTATCTGTCATCTTTCAGTCAGTGCAGGATTAAGTCTGGATGGTTATTTCAAAGTGAATTGAAACGTAACTGCAGCGAACATAAAATGACATGATTAACTGCTCGATGCGGGTCTGGATAAATAATAGGTAAGCTTCAAGGAAAGTCATATTGAGCCATGAAAGGCCTCAGCTCTTACTAAAGCTGCTCACTTACTGCACCAGGGTATGTTGAGCCCAGCTTGTGATCTTCTGACCCTCTTGTAGATTAAAGAAATATCTAAAGGATTTTCTCTTCATTCACATTTCCTACATCTCATTTTAAGCCTAACTCAAAAGTTCTACATCACATTATCTATGCTATTATCTATTATTCTGTTACGCTTTGAGTGGCTTCACTGATCATTCTGCTTTATTACAGCTTAGCTGTTTTTTGGACAGCTTAAATCTATTGGTATCATTAATATAATATTCACTCTGTTAACTCTGTGAAACCTGAGCAAATTGGCTCAGTTTCTTTCAAAAACATAAAAAGATGGCAATGAACAACTAAAAATATATGGACCCAAGAATTAGCAGGAAATTAGTAAGAAGTATGGGATAATTACCTGGAAATTATTAATAGATTTGAAAATAATAATTATAATAATAATTAAATGTTAAAAAAAAGAAATGGCCTGGGCAATAGTAGTTCTGTAATATAATTTTAATAGGTAATTATGGTAATTGTAAATATAGTTTTTTCCATGGCTTTCTTATTTTTCCCCTACACATTTTTCACTAGCTTCTTTAAAATAATTTTCTAAATGTATTAATTTCTTGCCAAGTTGCTCAATGCCTTTTTACCCATGTTTTTGAGAGAAATTGAACAATTTTATTCAGGGTTACTTGTGAAAGGCATTTGACAGCAGGAAGAGAAAAGTGGAGTCACTCCAAGTTTCAAAGAGTTAACAAAATTGCTGGAATCTGGAGAGGCACAGAAATCCCTCAAAAGCAGTCCACAAACCAGCACTCAGCCAGTACAGGTTGTACACTGAACCCTGGTTAGCCAGCTGTATGCTGAGGAGAAAACAAAGACTTAAAAATTCTTACCCAAACTGCTCATTCCATCACAGTTTGTATTTCCATGGCTGGATTAACCAGTTTTTAGGCCTGAGGGCAAAAAAAGGGGCACCATTAGCTCCCTGTTCTATCCCATCTCTGTGAAGCGTTTACAGTGTAGCCTCTTTTCAGTCCTGTTTCCACCAGCTATGTATATTTAAAATTAAGGGTTAGGTTTAATTTGTATTTTAGATGTCACAGATATAAGTTGACACTTTTACCCTTTCAAAACCTGGAGCAATATCACTTTTCTTGTGCTGCTTTCAGACAAGTAAAACAAGTATTGAAACCTTTAATCCCTTAGCAATCAGCACGATTATGTTCAAAAACTTGGGGAAAAAAGTAATGAGCAACTTGTTAATAAGTGTTTCACAAATTGCAAGAAATTAATACTTTTTTAGGGGGGGTAAAACCGGTAATTATAAATATTATTATTACATTTTTAAATTTATTGTACAGAATTATTATTCATCTTTAATCACTTTATTCAGGTTTTTTCCTTTTTTTGTTTGCTTGTTTGTTTGTTTTATCAATTTTATGGAATTTTTTTGTGATTTAAATTATGTTACAGAAAATTACTATATTTTTAACTTTCTGTTTCTTTTCTTTTTTGGCAATATTCAGGTAATTTTCTTCTTTCTCATTTTTCTATTTCTTTTTTCTGTTTTTTTTTATTTCTTCTTTCTATTTCTTGTTAATATTTGGAGCAATTCCTTTTTTGTTGTTCATTGCCTTTTTTCCATGTTTTTGACAAGACTCAGACCCAGACTGCTGGGGTTTTAAAGGGTTAAGTCAGCAGCTTAGTCACACGTGTTTGCTTACTTTAACCAAACACTCTCTGCAGATATTTATTAATAGTGGGAAACACCATGAAATCTGCACATACCCCCAGCTAACGCCATGTTCATGGTAGAAAGGGTGATGAATCCCCTGCCGTCTGTTTCTCTTGACTTGCTATAACTGAACAGTGATGCAGTGCTTTCCTCTGTCGAGCACGTCTGTGAGCACCACAAACAAAATCACTCCGAGTCTTGCATGGCTTGTTGAGGTTTTGCTTTGAATTCACGCTGTGTCGTGTCTCCCTCCACCCTGATTCATCATGAATTTGCATATTCTCAAATTTCAAATTATCTCCGCTTTTGTTGGAAAATCTCGGCGGAATTTGCATAGCACAATTCCAGTGACTCATCTCTGCGTAATACTGTGCTCCTAAATGGAAAATGCTGCTTTAGGCTCCAGATATTGTAGCACTAAAAAAAAAAAAAAAAAAGCCTCTTGCTGGAGTTGATGGTGATAAGCCTTTGCTTCCCACCCTGTTGAAGGAATTGAATCCATGGTCCCGGTGGCCAAGTCTTACATAAGAAAATGACTGGCTGAGATGCCTATCACGCCCACAGTGCTGACATTCTCTCACTGTGCCATCCTGTCCTCTCAGTCTTATAGTACATGTGTTAGCTGATTACAGGCCGATTCCTCTTCTCTCACTTCTCTCATACGTCCTCTATTCTGAGGGAGGTTTGAGACAAAATTGCTAAAAGTCACTGCAGATTAGTTTCGCCCACTAAGCTTCGTGATTCTCACCTTGGCATTGGCTGCTGCAGTATTACACTGGCAATCCACATGCTGCTGTATCTTCAAGACAGATGATATGGGCGCATTTAAGCCTAGAAGTTAACCCTCTGAAAACTAAGTGAATTGGCTTGATTTCTTTCAAAAAATGGGAAAAAAGTAAAAAAAACCAAAAAAACAATGAAAACAATGAGAATTACCTGGAAAAATTGAAAAAAAAAAAAGATAACTTTGTAAAATAATTTAAAATATATAATTTTCACATTTTTCCCTATTTTTCCCTTTTCCCTTATTTTTTCCAATTCCGGCTTCCCTCCATTGGCTCCCTGTCCATTTTACAATTGACTTTAAGATTTTACTGATCGCCTTTAAAGCTCATCAGGGTCTAGGTGACATAACAGAAACACCAACCACTTATGAGGCAGTGCAGCCTTACATCCTCAGTTCGGGCCTCTGGCTAAAACTAAAGGTGACCGTGCCCTTTGCCATTGGGGCCCCTAGGCTCTGAACCACAAAAGTTGTCTAGTAGATGGTGTCGAAAGTTCGTACAACTATAAATCATACAGAGAAACTGGGACTAAAACACACACGGAGGGAGTGTGACTTCATTCTCAGTGTAGGAAGCCATTACTCCACCATATCTTTACAACAGCAAATACTTGTGTGCTTCTGTATTAATGTTGTGAATGTCTTTTGGACCTTTGCCATTGTGAGATAAGGTGTTTGGCCTTGCCGGAGGCTTGCGCTCTCCGAGGGCCCCTCTAGTTGCCTTTCCTTTGTTGTCGTCTGTACAAAAGGTGCCCGGCAAAAGAGTGTGATCTGCTCTCACTGGACCGGGTCGGGTAAAGGTTGAATAAATTAATGACAACATGGAAAGTGGAAATAAAATTATTATATTTGTGCATTAATTTCACTTACAATAGACACGTACATATGTATGCCATATATACCAGTGAATCTCAGTTCACAGTCTGCGGTCTAATCTGGCCTCCAAAGTGTATTAAGTGGCCCTCCAAACATTTTCTAGTTTGCAATAAAAATACAATGATTCACACTGGGGATTGTTTTTGTACTTTTAGTATACATAAGGTGCCAGGGTGCATAAAACAGCATCAAAACAGAGCTTGTTTATCAAGAAAAGTGCCAGTGGAGGATCCCCCACACCCCCTGACGGAGGTCCAGTAAGACAGAGGTCCTAGCTAAGCCACTAATGTCCTAATATTCTAGAAACATTCTGAAATCCGCAAAACGTCCTAAAATCCAACATCCAAGAAACGTCCCAAAATTAGAGAAATATCCTAAAATCCAAGAAATGTCCTGAAATCCTGAAAAACGTCCTGATATTCTAGAATTGTCTTAAAATCCTAGAAAAATCCTAAAATACCAGAAATTTGTTAAAAATCCAGAAACAACCTAAAATCTTACAAATGACCAGAAGTCCTAGAGATGTCCTGAAGTCCTAAAAAAATGTCCTTTAGTCCTAGAAACGTCCTAAAATCCTAAAAACATGTATGGGGCTGCTGAGACTGGCCCCTGGCCTGCTGTCATTCTGCAGAAATGGCTGAGTATCCCTGAAGTCCACTGTTTGTATGTGCATGTATGTGTGCATGTATGTGTGCATGTATGTGTGCGTGTATGTGTGCGTGTATGGATTTATGTTGTTACTGCACCTCTACACGTTTTGACTTTGATCTCAAACATTTAAATTAGCATATTAAACCATTTTCCAACATTAAAATAACTCTGCAGATTCAATCCGAGAGTGTTTCCACCGGCTATCAAAAGCCCACATCAGTTGAACTCTGCTAATTACATTTCTCCCACTGTGAGTCTGGCAGGTCTGAAATTAAAAAAATAAAAAAAGCTGAAGCAGAAACTCTGCCCGTCTGGGTGACCTGCTGGTGGAACGTGGCCCTATCTCACCGCTGCAGATGCTCGCCCCTTTTGAACGCCCGTTCTGCTTTTTGTGTTGCAGTGCCGTCGTTCTGGGGGCTGGTAAACTCTGCCTGGAACCTGTGCTCAGTGGGGAAGAGGCAGTCACCAGTCAACATCGAGACCAGCCACATGATCTTTGACCCCTTCCTCACGCCCATCAAGCTCAACACAGGCGGACGCAAGGTAAGGACACACAAATGCAAAACACAGCGTCTGTCCTCGGCAGGCCTCGTGGCTTTGTTGACTCTCTTTGGGTCGCTTCTGATAGACGTTGCACTTCACCGCTCAAGTGACGGTCGCTATTGTGATGCTGTTGTTTGGCTGCTATTGTACTTTGATACGGTGTGTGTCCCCCGATTGATGCTCCTGACTGCTGTTTGTTTTGGCACACAATGTGAGCTGTTTGTCCGACGAATACTCCGCTGGAGATAAAATCCCAAACAATTCGCCCATTCAGAGACGCACAATGGTTGTGTTCTGGTTCAAGGGAAGCCTTGACTTTATCTTAAGGGCTTTGCAGATGAAATCCGGCAGCCTAACAGCGGATTACTCAGGCATATTGTTTATTATGCTCTCCTGTACAGTTGTGGAGCAAGGACAGCGAGGATCGCAATTCTGCTCCATCCTGTGCCATATGACAGCAGCTAATTGGGAAGCCTTCACAGATGGGCTGCTTGCAAAAGTGCACGGTTGCATGGTGAGATTAATGTAATGATTAGTTTATGTTTACATGCCAGCAGTTAGTACAGGGTTAGCCTCGGGCAATGATAGAGCATATAGGACGCATTGCAGTTTACCACCTATGGCAGACTGGAAAGATCCAAAAATAGCCCCACGTTGTGTCCTTGGACCCCTGCTTGATCAGATTATACTGTTGGAGGACTTTAGTCATTTGCAGTCAGAGAATATAACAGAATTAGTAGGAAAACCTGTGATTACAATAGTCACTCATACATTTTCTCGGCTGTATAATATCTACTCTAAGTGAAAATTAGATTGAGCAATTCCTCTTTTTGCACGGCCTCCCCCGCTGCTCCCTCAAGGACTTCACTTTGAGAGCAGCTACCCTGCAGTGTGTCCGGAGTAAGGACATTGCTCACAGTGGCACAGTGTTATTGCTGTTAAGACAAATCCGAGAGGAGTGGAGAGGAGTTGAAAGTGGAGACAGTGTTGTTTTTCCAACATTAAAGGACGATTCTCAGTGTCATCGCTCCAGGAAAATGCTTTTGGACGAATCAGTCAGAGATATGCCACCTTGAGACCGTCATCACAGCAGCATTTGTTTTTTGGCTGAAACACCCTAAAACGACCTATGCTGACATTTTCTTGACAAGTGATTTCTTGCAGTTGTGATCGCTGTCCTCTGCAAATAGCACCAAAAAGACGCTATGATGTTTCTATACAGTCGCATCTACATCAGGGATTCTTAACTTGCAAAGTGCAGGGGCCACTTCTGCAAATGAGGAGGCCAGGGGCCAGCAGCAGCAGCCCCACACATATATACAGGGGTGTGTCCAGGATTTAAGGACACAAGGCTTAGCCCGAACCTGTCAGGAGGTCCATGGGATCATCTCCTTGTACTTTTTTTTTTTTTAATTAACAAGCTCTATTTCAATGCTCTTTTTTGTAGTCTAGGACCTTGTGTATATTTAGAGTAGGGCTGCACAAATAAGTAAAAAAAATCTAAATTTCAAGATGGCCAAGAGGAATATCCAAATTGCAGGAGCTACGATAGGAACAACACTCCCCTTTTTTAAAAAAAAAAATTCAAATATTTTTTTTTAAATCTAAATGACAAAAAATAGTGAAAAAAAACTAAATCTCAATATATATATATATATATATATATATATATATATATATATATATATATATATATATATATATATATATATAGATAGATAGATAGATAGATAGATTTTTTTTTAAATAGAAGACTTTTTTATCAAAGTAGTTGGTAATTAATTTTCTGTCAATTGACTAATTGATTAATCAACTAATCATTGCAGCTTTACTTATTTAAGCTGTTATGTGATTACATATGTAACAAGTCATACTTTATTTTTGCAAAAATCCTCATTTGTAAAGTAACTAAAGCTTTCAGATAAATGGAGTGAAGTAAAAGTAAAAAGTGGCATGAAAAGAAAGTGCCTCAAATTTGTAATTAACCCTTTGAAACCTGGATTGACATCCACTTCTTGTGCATTGTTTAGACGCCCTTTAAAAGTATTTAAACCTTTTGAACCTTAGCAAAAAGGGTTAATTTTCTTTTGAAAACACAGGGAAAAATGAGCGACTTTGCTAATAATATCCTGCAAGTTGCAAGAAATTAGTAGATTTAGAAAAAATGTTTTTATAAAAAGGGAAAAATAGCCCAAAATCTTCTTTTAATGATATTTAAAATGATTTCTATCAGGCTTTTAAAACACTTTTTCCAGGTCATTTGCTTGTTTTTTTGTTTTGTTTATTTAATCATTGGTTGCTTGTTTGTTTGTTTTGGGTTTTTGTCTGTTTGGTTGGATTTTTTTGTGCTAATTTTCAGGTCATTTTCTTGTAATTTTTACTAATATTTGGGTCATGTCTTCTGAATTAACTTAATGCCTTTTTTTTCCATGTTTTTGAAAGAAATTAAGCCAATTTTCACAAGTTTCAAAGCTTTTAGTTACATTCCACTACTGAACATAAATATACATTCTTTTTAATTAGTTTCACAAATAACAACAGCAGAATTTTTGCTCTCCAAATGATCACATGACAGCACACATTAACACAAACCCAAGTTCAACTTTCTTGTTTATCTCTGAAAAGTTTCAAGAGTCCAAAAGCCATTTTGCACTCTTCCCTCCTCTTTAGCTTTATCTCCCCCTCTCCTCCCGTCTCTCTGCAGTGGCCTAAATGTAATCTGTTGTGTCTCCATCTCTCTGAGCACCTGAGCTGTCAGCCGGCGAACACGAAGCTGGCTTCACCTTGTCAGTGCTGATTCATCCCCGCTCTGTCTCTGGCTGTTTGGCAGCCAGTCAGCCTTGGCCAAACACGCTACGGAGACCGGTAAAGAGCTCCCGCCTCGGCTCGCCGCCGCTCAGCTCGCCATCTCCACACAGAGAAGAGCTTAAGCCCACTTTCTGCCCACGAGGAAAGCAAAGAGAGAAGATTAACCCCTCCCCAACACCCTGTGTCACAACAGCCAATCATTGAAACTGCGTATGGAAGATGAACTCCTGGTTTAATAGATTTTCCGCGCTGCCCTGCATTGTGGCAAATGAATAGTTAAAGGAAATTTAATTGACCTCCAAAGAGAAATTTTAATTAATGACAGGGAGACATGCGAGGCCGTGCATGGCCGACTGAAGGAATCACAGTTATGAAAAAGGCACCATTAATTGAATATTTACTCTGCCATAGATGAGCTGCAATTACTTGAAGAGATTTTAATGAATTTAATCACTTAGCCGGGGAGGTGAAAAAAGTGATTTCGGAGTCCTCACTCTCCCGGTGAAGTGTTTCCTGCACATTTATGAAAAGCGCTTATGAAACAGGATTAGATGTCTTTTGTTCTTTTTTTTTCCCCCGCTGCTTTATATTTCAAACTAAATGCACGGGGAATCTATTAGCACTGCGGAATCGGTGGCATTCTCCACATTTGGGGGACGTGGGGCTCTCTCCTGCTTTTGTTCTTGCTCTTTGAAGTCAGGTGCATGGAAAAAAAATAGCATCATGAGCATCAGTGCCAGGTGGTGTATTCCATAAAAAAGGGATATTTAGTAATGATGTCTCGTTAATGGTATTCTGAGTTCAGCAAAAGTCGTGCTTTTAACGTTTTTAATCATATTTTGGGCGCTAAACGAGTTCCAAATGCTTTTGTGACAATCTGTGACCCTTCAGAACACCAGCAGGGGACTTCAGCTTGTCTCCATTCTTCTTCTTCTGTTTATGAAAAAACATCTTCCTGTAATCCTGATCAACTAGATGAGGAAATCTGACAAGCATGCAGGTGTGTGTGTGTGTGTGTGTGTGTGTGTGTGCGTGTGCGTGCGTGCGTGCGTGCGTGCGTGTGTGTGTACCACTGGCAGCCCTGAATCTGCCTAATTACAGTGAGTGTTAGGTAGAACAACAAACAGCAGGCTCTTGGACAGCAGCTGTACTTTCACTCTGGAGGGAATAGCCACATTCTCAGGTTTGCCCAGCTGGACGGCCAACCACCCAATCAGATATCAGCCAGCCAGTCTCTAAAGCTCTCTCTCTGCGCGTGGCTTTAATATCCTGTGTTTGATAGCAGGTGTGTGGTATCACACCGAGTGTGTGAAGCTTTCGGCAGACCGGTGCAAGTTCTGCTGCTAGTGTTGGGTCTTTTCCAGGCTGGCTCGCTGCAGATGTTTGCAGCTAGCTCAAAGGATCCATACATGTGCTCCTGGACCCGTTGATAATAGTTTTTGGCGATGAGTCGCTGAAGCAGATGCACTGTAACCTGGATCCAAGGGGTAGCTTTCACAACTACTCGTTTTTACTTGTCACAAGGTTTTAATAGGTGTTGGGGTGGGTGGGGAGTTTGCAGAAACTATCTTTATTTAATCTACCGTAAAACTTTAATTAATAACCGGGGCAATTATTTGCTTAAATCATTCAACAAGCTTCTATTAAGGACAGGCGTCTGTGTGAGACCAGCTTTTAATTCCTTTCATACAAAACTGTTGCTCAGAAATAGGAAATACAAATGGTATTATTTAACCCTCAGAAACCTTTTGGCAAATTTGCAAAAAAAAACCAAAAAAACCACAAATTTGCTTTTTTTTAAAAAAGATTTTAGGACATTTCTAGGATCTTACAACACTTCTCTGATTTTAGGACATTTCTCAGAATTGAGTACATTTCTAGGATTTGAGGACATTTCTTAGGTTTTAAGACACTTCTAGGATTTTAGGATGTTTCTCAGATTTTTTAGGATGATTCTAGGATTTAAGGATATTTCTCAAATTTTAGGACATTTCTAGGATCTTACATCACTTCTCTGATTTTTTGCATTTCTTGGATAAATAATATTTATTTGTTGCTGCTTGGTAATTATCTTGTCAGCTCTGAACTATGTTTCATTTTTTCTTGTTTTTATTGTGTTATTTAAAAAAATGTTAAGCACTTTTTTATTCTGCATCTGTGAAAGGTTATGTGACATGTTTTAATCTTTTAACTGTCTCTCATTGTGAAACTTCTTGAAACTTCCAAGGCTTGTTCTTGCATGCTCTTGGATCTGGAGTGTCCTCTGGCTTGTGGGGGTCACAGTCAAACTCCCGTCATATACAAATGTTTGCTGCTGTACACATGAGAGTCAATAGGCTGACAAGTATAAGTCTGCAAACACAAGCTCAGTTGCAAAAAAAAAGGTGGTGAATGCATTACAATATGTAAATATTCAATTATGCAAATTGAAGATTCAAATTAATTAGGCACAAGTTTGGGTTGGCTGAACCTGTGAGGTTGTCGCAGCATTACAAAAGGGAGCGGGGCCATGTGTATGAAAACCACAATTACCATCATCTGACTGAGGCCCGTTCTCACTTCTCAAGGCGGGAGATTGCTCTAATTGCCTCTGCTATGCAGGGGCCTTGAAGCTGAGGGATTCTTCTCATGTCTCAAGCTCCACAGATAGCTGGACGTGTAACAGCGATGTCGGAGCCAGCGTCCGTGGCATATCCATCTGTGGGCCTGAATCTCAATTACAAACTGCTCAACAGAGGGACAGAAGAAAGAGGGAGATGGTGGGAGGGGGACAGAAAGGAAAGAATCAGGCCACAGTGCAATAGGTGTGTCCCAATAATTCAAAATGCTGAACGCTGTAACTGCAAAATTCTTAAACTCTGAAAAAAAAAACATTGTCATCATAATTGCTGTCATTAATTTGCTTTGACTTGTTCAAACACAACACTGTCAAAGCAGAGATATATCTTGAACTTAGGAGCACATACCTTGCAACAACCAACAGCTGGTTGAAGACAGATGGTTGTTTTCACGCAGTGGCTTCCTTTGGGAGCAAACACAAACTGAGGAAGGTAATTACTCAGATTGATTATACTCCCAGAATCAAGTGTGGATGCATCAGAAAATTGTCCGAGTCGGGCATCTACTAAAGGGCACTGAGGGACCTCTGCTTCTTTGGAAAGTGCAGAACAATTTTCCAACTTGTGGCATTATTCTATCACTTTCCATCGCAACTTTGAAGTCAAATTGCTTTTTTGACCTCAGAGCCCCTATGTGTAGAATTTGAAAATTGCAGAGAGTCCGGACAGGATGCACACACACTGAATGCACACACTGAGTTAGCAAAATAAACTGCATTAAAGAACTGCTACTGCTGTACAATCTAAAATCTGCAGATACTGTCAAACTGGTCCCATGTGAGAAAATACCACAAATTTAATGCTTGATTATTTTATATACTGTATGATAAAGAAAAGATAAAGTGACCTCAGCATTTTATAAGATTTAAAGGATTTTGGGACTTTTCTAGGATTTAAGGATGTTTCCAGGAGTTTAGGACACATATATGATTTTAGGACTTTTCTAGGAGTTAAGGACAATTCTCAGATTTTAAAACATTTAGAGGATTTTAGGATGTTCCAAAGATTTACAGACACTTCTAGGATTGAAGGACAATTCTAGAATTTCAAGGCGTTTCTTGGATTTAGCAACATTTCTAGGATTTTAGGATAATTTTAGGATTTTACAACATTTCTAGGATTTTACAACAAGTGTAGTATTTTGATTTGTTTCTCAGAATTTAGGCCATTTCTTAGATTTTAGAAAGTTTCTGGGATTTTAGGACACTTCTATGATTTTAGGATGTTTCTAGAATTTTTAGAACATTTCCAGTAATTTCTCAGATTTTAGGGCATTTCTAGAACTTTGGGACATTTCAAGAATTTAAGGACACTTCTATGATTTTAAGATGTTTCTAGAGGTTTAGGACATTTCCAGGATTTTAGGACGTTTCTCAAATTTTAAGACATTTCTAGGATCTTAGGACAGTTCTATGATTTTTAGGACGTTTCTAGAATTTTAGGGTATTTCTAGGAATTTGGGACGATTTCTATGATTTCAGTATGTTAAGCATGATTTTAGGACAAATCTTGGAATTTAGGATGTTTCTCATATTTTGGAACACTCCCATGATTTAAGGATGTTTCTAGGGGTCCAGGACATGTCATGGATTTTATGACATTTCTAGGAATTTAAGATATTTCTGTCTTTTCCTAGATGTTGCTAGGATTTTGGGACATTTCTTGCAACAGTGTGCCTCATTTATGTGTTTTTAATAGTTAGTTTTTGGACAATAAATCGGGACGAGGAAGGTTTGTTTAACATTGACAATACTTGTTCGTCAATCTGAAAAACAGTGATGTTTAGATCTGATGAAGGTTCCAAGTAGTTAATATGGCTTGTACATGGACAACCATCCACCTCATCATTTATACTGCCAGTAACATTCAAACCGTCATGCTTATGACTGTGCGTATTTGGAGCTGCTATTTGATCTCGGTTTAAGCACCACATGGATCCAGAGTTCAGCAGTGCACCTCGGGGGAAACATCGGTCTTGAGTTCAGAGTTGATTTAACAACAAAATGAAACTTGTGATTGTCTGTTCTCCACATCTATCTGTTGTGTGTCTCCTACCCGACAAACTTCAATCAGCTGCATGTTTCCTCTCAGTATGTGGTTTGTATTCCCTCCTGGATTGCTTTCGGCCTCAACACGCCGCTGCCATGCCTCTGCGCTTGCTGGGCTTGGTTAGAGTCGTTAGATTAGAGGAGTGTGCGTTTAGACTGTGTGTTTGGTTGAAGGAGTGAGATAGCTGTGGTGTGTATAGGGTGTGTACAGCAGCATATGGCAGGATGATTCACAGAGAAGTGGGTCAGAGTTAGTATTTCTGTCGTCCTGCAGTCTCACAGGACAAACATGCAGGCAGGGGAGGACTCTGACACTGCACAGCAGGATCCACACAACTGCCACCATCTTTGCTTTACAAATAGCTCTCATGGCAGTGATTAAAGAAAGAAAACAACTCCCTGAAAAACTAGAGAAGAGGCAATCAGAAGGTTTTCCTGTGATTGCTGTACACAGAATATACCAACTTTATTTATGTATAAAGGATGTGTGATTTTCCAGTGTTGAGAAATCAAAGTGAGTCTCATGTGATGGGCTGGATTCTGTATGTGCAGCCCTTCCAACTTGTTTGAAAACTTCTCCCTCTCTTCTTCACATTGATGGATCCTTTCTCAAAGAGCTGGTAATGACATCTCGAGGGAGGACGCTCTGCATGCTTGTGTCTCGGGGTTTAGGGCTCAGCTGACAGAGCCTACGCTGGCATGTTCCTGAAAGAGAAGTGGTCATAGCAACAGCAGATGAAGATATTTAGTGTCCTTATTAATGCATTTGACCACCTTCTGTAATTGCACATTTTTGTTTTAGTGCTCTTTGTATGGAACTGAAAGTTTAAAGTTCAATCTAATGATTTTTTTTAAGATTTTTTTTTTTTTTTTACTTTTGTAATTTAAACAGTCTGCTTGTATGTCCCCTTTGTCTTTTCTATAGCGTAGGGGATTTATACTAATTGTGTATTTTTTTGCCCAACACTTCTACAAAGTAGCAAAAATATGGCCAGACTAGAGGAGCACAGACCTCTGCCAAGGCCATAAGCCCCATCTCAGAATGTTAACGAAAATGTACAAGTAGCTCTTTTCACAATCCAAAATTTAATTGGTGTTTCCTTGGCCCATACTTTGCCCTTCCACCAAGTTTCATGAACATTGAGCCAGTAGTTTTAGTAATCTTTGTGACAGACAAATGAATTGATCCAAACCAACTGAACTGAACTGCACTATTCAGTATTTTTATACTAACAGTGAATCAAATAATATTTAGTAACTTTTAGTCAGTGATTGGCTAGAAACACAACTACGAATAAATCATAATATTGCTCCATTACTTTCTGGATTTGTAAATGAGCAACTGTTTGCTAAAAAGTTTGCTATATCGCTTCATGAGCTGTTAATAAGTCAATATGTTTACACCTTTTTATGTTGTGCACATTTTGGCAAAAAGATTTATTAATGCTGCTGATGCTAATGCTTGTTATACAATTAATATGAAATTGGTGCAATTTAATAATTTTCATGAAACTTCAAGAAGACATGGGTTTCTTCTCCTTATAAGATAAATAATAGCAATGTTAGCATCATTACAGTGAATTAGGAAACAGTCTCATCCATAGCAACAGAGGACTCCCCTATACCTCTCAGCTGGGTAGGCAGCTCCGTTGTAATTCCTCTAAATGCTACCTGTGTGAGATATATGGCTCTAATAAAACCATATCAGGCTGGTATAATTGATGAAGTCATGCCGGTACCCCTTGGGACTCTCTGTAAGTCTTTATTGCTGACGAAGACAAATTATTTAACGCAACGAGGTTGCTAGACTTCCTGGAACTTAGACAGGCGAGTCAGTAATTAGAGTGCAGTTACTGGCAGGCCTGTCACACCAACAATCCCTCACCAATGCACACACAGATATGCACAGTGGGTGCGGTGCAAACATTATTTGGGTGGGGTGTGGTAGCTGGCAGCTGGGAAAGAGCAGACAGCTTTCTGAAAGACTGGCAGATAAGATGAAAGAAGAAACATGGGTATATATTCCAGAGCTGTAGATACCGGTCCATCTACTAAGCTCCGCAGGTTTGGAACGGCACTATTGCTCCGGGAAAACAGACAGAGTAGGAGAGGAGTATGATGGGAACAAGCACAACTGCAGCTGGAGGCTGAAAACATTTCGACAGTGGACACTGTAATATGATTGTTGGGGAAACCCTCTACTGCTCCAGTTAATGATAGTACATACTGATGGAAAATTGAAATCTTTGACAATTCTGTAGCATCCAGTGATGACAAAAAGCTGTGTGAGCTGGTGATTCAGTGACTGAAGAAGAACTCAGGAGACTTCAATGAATTACACACATAGACTGTAAATAAAATGGATGACACACCCCCACTTACCCCTGCTATGCTGAAGTGAGGTTAAAATATCAGAGATATGGGCGTTGCCATCTTTCTCTCTGCCATCTTGTCACCTTTTTCTAATTTATTTCAATTTGTGGGACATTTTTTGCCCAGTTGGTCATTGCCTTTTTTTCTACCCATGTTTTCAAAAGAAATCCAACCAAGTGGCTCAGGTTTCAAAGGGTCATAGCTTGTGAAAGGAACGCAGCACAGGAAAACTGCCATCGATTCAGGTTTCAAAGGGTTAATTTATCTAATTCAATTTATTATATTTCTCAGAGCTTTCTCTGGAGCTACAATAGGCTGTCTAGCACTTCTGCAGTGTTGCATTGATTTTGATACTTCTTTTTTTTTTTTAAATCTGTCTCTCCTGAGACTGCCAACTTTATGAAAGTACAATATTAAATCACCGTTTCGCCCCTTTAAACCAAATAGCCCGTCTGCATATGTTTTATTATGTCTAAAGCAAGCCTTTCAGATTGTAAATTCAAGAGGTAGTAAAACTGTGCCTATAGGACTGTCAAAAAAGCTTTTGTTCTGCTTTCAGTTCATTTTCGGTACTTGATGTCTTTATGCTTATCAATGGTTTATTTAACAGGATTTGACCTAAAAGTAGTCAAATCATCCAACATCAGGGCCTCTCTCAGCTGTGTCCACTCATGCTCCCACACCTTTGTCTTGCATGACTGTCATTTGAATCTGTATGTTTTTCGCTACTTATCTCTCATCCATCACAACGACTGACGGCCAGCCCGGGGCCCGCCGTCATATATCCGTCAGCAGGGACAAGATGGATGAGAGTCCACCTGCTCCATCACTCCTCTCTTCCACTCACACACCCCCTGTGTTTCTCTCACTCCCTCTTTCTCCCATAATCCCTTATTCTCATCAGTCATTTCACTCAGGCCTCTAGAGCCTCCTCGGACCCTGATGGTGGAGTAATGACAGTCCTGTTTGTATGGGCTTGCTGTTTCAGTGGGGAGAGGAACATAATAGGGAGTCATTTTCCCCAATGGCACCTGTTTTTTGTTTGAATCCTGCTCCTGGTATTCATAAGATAGTGGGCACTACAAAACAGCACTTAGTCTCAGTCCCCAGATGCATTACTGTCTTTTGTAGAAAAGGTGAAATGCTTAAAAGAAAGAAAGCTCTGCTACCTTTTGGTTGGCAGCACTTCTTTCTGGATACCTGTTTTTTCTTCTTCTTTTTCTCACAGCTGTGAACAAGCAACAAGTTAATTTCCTGCTCAAGTCCACATATTTAACACACTAAATTAATTCAGTTGCTGTTTGCCAAAACCAGTTTGACATTTCACTAATGCCAGCCTCTGCAGTGGAGCATGGGTGTGAGGAATCAGTTAGAATCAGCAAAGGTGTCCTCATAGTCAGCATGGTGAAAATTATTTTTGGTATGGTTGTTGGTTGCAGTAAAGAAGATGTCCTAAATATTGCTCAGTAAATATTTTTGTTGTCTTTAACTGTCTCTTAAGGTAGAAACTGTGCTTTCTCTAATAAAGAAAAAAATCCTAGCAATTGCTTTCTTAACTCAAAGATCCCTTAAAAGCTGCTGCTGTCAAGTACATGTGGCACCAACCCCCTACCTCCTAACCCAGTGACACTCAACTTACAGCCAGCAGGCCAAATCTGGCCCCCAGTAGGGTGCTGGGTAGCCCCCCACCCATTTTCTAATTCACAATAAAACTAAACTGATTCACACTGAATTGTTTATGTACTTTTAGTATGCATAAGGTGCCAGGGTACATAAAACAGCATCAAAATAGTTTGTTTATCAAAAAAAGTGCAAGTGGAAAATGCACTGCACCCTCCAACACAGGTCCTAACATCCTAAAATCATGAAAGTACATTAGCCAGTATGTAGTATTTAGTAATTTATTCTAAACATTTTGCAGCGTGCCATTACTCTTCTTCTGTTTAAACGTAAAATAAGTGACTTTTGTTTAAAATAAAATAACTTTTTGTCATATTTGCTGGAACTCTAAGTATATTCTGACAGTAATATGTGAGACAGATATTCTGTGAAAAAATCAGGGTCCTCTGGCTCCTTCTTGTGTTCTTAATGTAATTTGCTTGGCTGAAAGTCATCAGAGCAAACGAGTCTCAATTACAGTGCCTATCACTGCTCATGCACACCGCTTTCGCTCTACTGCCAAGAACATCTTATATTGCAAAGACAAATTAGTAAACAGAGGTAGGCCGAGGACAAAAAGCTTGTTTCCCTTTCACTTCTGTTTACTTGTCTTTGTTGTGTACACTGTTGTTAGCAAAGGAGGGACGGGCAGTTTTTTCACTGCTGGTGGTTGTTTTTCAGCCATTGTGTTTGCAAATTCCTTCTGAGGTGCTGAAGATATTGAGCTTGACTGAGTGGGAGAATTCACTGTGAGGGCGGCCTGAGCAGTGATTGGCATGCATGAGAGACTTCTCCTGAGTCTGATTGGTTGTCTTTGTTCAGGTGTGCTGGGATCTTGTGGATGCCTTCAGGAGCACTAGCAGGAAGCAGCAGAAACCCCCCCCATATTATCAGCCTTTGGTACTACTGTCAGGATACCGTGACAGTTTCAGCACATATAATAAAGGTTTTCTTTTATAAAAAAATAATCTACTGAACCTGGTAGTTGTTCACAGTGTAGGCTTTTGAGGTCTTCACAAATGAAAAATTAGAACTACAAAACGATGCTAGTGTGCATGAATATTTTATTTTTATTTTTCAAATCCTGATCCAGATTTGCATGCCTCCACGGCAGCAATAGCCGATGCCAGAGACATTGTGTTTTCAGTTTGTTCGTCCATCCATACAGCCGTACAGCCGTGCCGCCGTCCACCCATCCACCCTGCCCATTCTTGTGAGCTTGGTATCTCAACACCCTTTAAGAGAATTTCTTCAAACTTAGCATAAGTGTCCAGTTGGATTCAAGGATGAAGTGATTAGAATTTGGTGGTCATAGGTCAAAGGTCACGGTCACTGGGACTTTGTTTTGCTCATTTTTCTGAACACCTCATAAAGACCTTGAGGAAATTTCTTCAAATTTGGCACAAACATCCACTTAGGCACAAGGATGACCTGATTAGATTTTGGTCACCAGCTGTCAAAGGTCAAGGTCACTATGACCATGTCTGTCATATTCTTGTGAACTAAGCATCTCAAGAACACCTTGTTTTTGAATTTTATTCTTTATTATTTTTTTTAAATTTGGCACAAATGTTCAAATGGATTCAAGGATGAACTGATTGATTTGATGGTCAAAGGTCAAGGTCACAGTGAACTTGCATCCATCTCATTCTTTTGAAAGCGATATCTCAAGAACACCTTGAGGAAATTTCATTAAATATGGTACAGACCTCCACTTAGATTCAAGGATGAACTGATTAGATCATGGTCACCAACGGTCAAAGGTCAAGGTCACTATGACCTCGTCTGTTTCATTCTTGTGAATGCAATATCTCAAGAACACCTTGAGGGAATTTCTTTAAATTTGGGGCAAACATACACTTGGACTCAAGAATAAACTGAGTAGAATCTGGTGGTCAAAAGGTCAACTTTAAAACTAAATTCAAAATGGAATTCATATGCTCAGATTTTACACAGTTGTCTAATAGGGCATAATGATGAAGTTCCAACACTTAATGTGTAAGAGGTCAGAGGTCACCTATGACACCATAATGTTTTGCAGAAACACTTTTCTGACTATTACTCAACTTCGTAAGTCAGGAACAGAAGGGAAGATATTTGGACTGACAGTGAATTGTTGACAGTAATCATAATCAGCGTCCCATTCAGCATATAATGGTACCCTACCTTGACCTGAAAAGACTGTCTGACTGTGAGCTTTACTGGGACACATACAAATTGAATCTTTCATACACTATTTCCTGAAAATCCATACATTCAAGTTACTTTAATGGCCTTGCTTCTTCTCAGCCTTTCCAGTGAATGTTCCCTGTGAACACTTGCCAAATGTATTATTGAAGTACCTCTGTTGTAAGTGAGCGACCGCATTACGACAAACATTTCTGAGTCTTTCATAGGTGCAAAGACCTCAAGTAAAGGTCGCCTTCTCTCGACTAGAATCCTTAGGAGCCCATCCTGTCCTACAGAGCTGCATTTAGCGATACTGATGACATAATGATGCATTTGGCAACGCTGTCGAAGCTGTAGGGATGCACTTAAGGGACTGAGACAGTGCCGGAAGGGTATTAAATATGAACGCTGCTGTATTGCTAAAAATAATGACATTCCCCTTTTACCATATGAAATATCGACGTGTCTGAGGCCACACACAGCTCTTACAGGCATTACCAGGACTGTACATACTGTAATTGTGGTGATCAAGTCACCTTTTCTATTCAAGATATATTTGACCCTTTAAAACCCAGAGCGATATCATTTTCCTTGTGCTGTGAGGTTTCTTTGAAGACATGGAAAATGAGCACTGTGGTTCGAAATATTTCTCAAAGAAATTAGAAGATTTAGAAAATAACATTATTTAAAAAGCTAGGGCAAAGAAGTAAGAAAAAAACAGAGGAAACTATATTTCTAATTGTCATAATTACATATTAAAATTACAAAAGTTACAAAATTATTTGAATCATTTAAGCACTTTTTCCAGGTCTTTATAGACAATATAGAAACAAAGAAAAGAAACGACCCTAGCACATGGGGTGTTTTGAATTTTAGATCAATAAAAATAATAATAATAATAAACCGTTGAATAAACATATTCAAGCAAATGAAGGGCGTTTCAGGGATATGTACATTTTCCACTTTTTCCAAATTTTGTTTTCTGACACCTCATTAAAAAGATAATTCTTTTCATTTCAAAGATTTCATTATATCTTAAATCATAGATATTAATAAATTATATCTTAAATAATGGATTTCTTAAATTCTATCATAAATCATAGATTTCATAAATTATACCAGTTCTCTGACTGAAGCCATTTCCATGTAACTGCTTTTCTAGCGACTGAACTCAGTATTCCAAACAAGTATTTTGTTGTAAAATTTGTAGGTGTTGAAAGTGATATACCAAAAAGAAGCTCATCCCACTTAAATGTAATTGTCATCCCAATTTCTTTTATCTTTGTTTCTTTATTTATAGATTTTCATTTATTTATTTTTTTTGTTTAATTTTTTTCCTACAGATTTTCAGGTAATTTTCTTGTACTTTTTTTTTTCAAATTTCTTCTCAAATTTTGGGGTCATTTCTTCTTTAGTTGCCTTTTGTTGCCTTCTTCCAATGTTTTTGAATTTTCCAAGGAGTAATAGAGCACATTTTCCAGAAGTTAAAGCTTAAGACCTACAGAGACGTACACTGTGTGTGAACTGTAGACATTTTTTATGAATGTATAGAATCGCTAAAGAGAAATGAAATTTGGTGGCTTTTACCATTCACTCAAAATCTTTTGAGCACCTTGCCCTCTACCTTTTTCACTCTCCAATCCCTCTTTGTCACTCTTTATTTTCCATCCTTTCAGAATAATTACTGAATCTCCGCAGGCTTCCTGTGTTCTCTATCAGTCATTACTCCTGTGTTGTCTTATAGTGGATGCCCCCCCCCCATCCTCTCTATCAGTTCAATAGTTTTCCATTTTATAAGGTTAGCGCCGACGCAGATTGAAATACATTGCAGCAGCTCTCCAAATCAAATTGCGTGTGTCCATCTTTTTCAGCCCTTATGCACAAGCAGAAAGGGATTCATAATGCCTCATGCTTTTATCTCAGCCTGAGTTTTACCATAACTGAAATGCTACGTGTTATGCCTCTCTAAACGCGCATCCACTCGGGGTGTTATCTACCTTCCCTTTCTCTTTATCCAATCCACCTGACTTCGCCTGCTCCCTCGAGGCGCTCTCGGCTTTTTCGGGGAACACAATCTGTAAAAAATTGGAGACCCGCTTTTACGCTTCTGGTTTCTGACATTTCGCACTGGCCCTAACAAGCTCTTTTTTGCTATCAAAATTACTTTACTATGCATGCCGACTTGAATATTTATTCAGCAAGACTTTGCAGGCAATAAACTCCAGCAGCATCTCCAAGAGACTTTTCCAGTGGATGGACTGTTTCGCTAAATGGTGTTTTGTCACAGCGTGGCCTTTTCAGGGCAAGAAAGCAATACTGGGCTTGATTAAGATGTAGATAACTGCTGCACTAATCAGCGCACTTTCCTAACCTCCCTCCGTCTCTCCTCCTTCTATTCTCCCGCTCCGTCTCCGTTTACTGTAATGATGCTCAATGTGAACTTCTCCTCTTCCCCTCCCCTTTCATTTGGGCTCAGGCCATTATGGCAGATAGTGAGTTAATGAACAGCAAATGGGAGAGGAGAATGGTATTAATCATCTCTCGGCCTGCCGTGTGCTCTATTATCATTCAGCCTCTTTTCATCTCCAAGTAACCTTTCTGCTTCCTCCACCTCGCCTCACGAACATTACCTGATGCCCGCCAGTGCTTTAAGGTTCCCACCGGTCATTGAATATTTCTGGAGCATTAAGGAACGTTTAACGGGAAAGTGAGGGAATCTGATCCGCTGTCTTGGGAAGTCTGAAAATATCGAGGAATGTTACAGTTAACATCTTTACAGGAATGTACCAGAATGTACAGTATTTTTAGCTTAGGTGAAGACAAAGCCAGGTTTTTACATCTATGCATGCCTCCTATGTAAAAATACACCAATCATGGAGCCAAAAACAGGCAGGCTTTTTGCTTTTGCTGTTGGGTTTTTCACTATCTCCTCCACATGCAAGATGTGACAAATTGGAAGTGACAACTGAAATATATCAACTGTTTCCTATTTTCACACCCTCCATGATTTCGTCCAAAATTAGGCACTGAAATTCTGCACAGTCGCTGTCAGCTGCCATTTGAATCTGACCCTCACAGCATGTCCAGTGCAGCTCTAACAAAGACAGACTTGAGGCATTTTCATGTTCAGCAGTGTAATTGACCCTAAGCCCTGAGTTAGTGCTGCTGTGTCAGACAGCGCTCTGCTGTTAAAGCCCAGATCTGTGTTAGAGACAAGCTGCAGTTCAGTCGCTGAGAGCAAGAGCTTTTCATTAAAGGATCTATCCAAGATGAAAAATTACACCAGCAAAAAAATTATTTAAAGTAGCACTATTTTTTTGCCAGTTGGAGGCAGAACACCACATGCTTAATATCACGAACATAGTGAAATACTTTAAGGCAGGGATTCTCAACTTGCTTTCCTTGAGGGCCACTTTTGCAAAATGCCACAGGCCAGTCACAGCAGTTTCTGGATTATAGGACATTTCTCTGATTTCAGGAGGTTTCTCGGATTTTAGGAAGGTTTCTAGAATATTAAGGCATTTCTAGGATTTTGGAACATTTCTCCGACTTCAGGATGTTTTTAAAATTTTAGCACATTCGTACGATATTAGGAAATTTCAAGGATGTCAGGACATTTCTCTGACTTTAAGACATTATTAGGATTTTAAGACATTTCTAGGATTTTAGGACATTTCTCAGATTTTGGGACATTTCTAGGATTTTTGGATGTTTTTAGGATTTCCACACATTTCTAGGATTATAGGATATTTCCAGAATTATTTATTTTAGGACTTTGAGTGCCATGAAAAATGCAATTAAATAAAATAGTAGTAGTAGTAGTAGTATGCCTTTAAGTCATAGTTATAGTGTTAGAGTTAAGCTAAAATTGCTTTTTGGCATTTTTGGCAATTGTGATGTAATTTGACTTTGAGTGCCATGACAGGCGCCAATAAATAAAATCTATTATAATTATTTTTTTAAATAATGGTACGAGTAATAATAATAATAATAAAAATAATAAAACAATAATTATAATAACCTTTTAGTCAAAGCCATGGTGTTGCGGTCAAGCTAACATTGAGCTTAACTCTTTCAGCTTTTATTAAACACCCCTTTCAGACCACAGAACATTGTAGCTGCTGACCACACCCTGAGCACACCCTTGACCACCAGAGTTAAACACAAACAGGAGATCTAGAGATTTCAAGTTCAAGTATTTCCATGAAAATATCAGTTTTTTTTATTCCACTCGCAGTTGAGGGCAGAGTAGACTTCCAATCGATAGCCAAGGATCTTGCCTGTCTGGGAGTGCCGCTCTCACCCCCATCACCAAGTCTGTCCGTCAGTTCTTTTAGAGCTAAATTTAATTCTCACTCCTCAGTGTGTGTCTGCATGTGTGTGCGTGTGAATGAAACCTGCACACCCTTATGTGTGTCAAAATGTAGCCCGCCAGCTCTCCATCTTCAGGCCGGGGAGGTGAAGGACGGGGTCGGGGAAAGAGTGAGGGGCCTCGGGGTGGACGTGATCCCGCTGCTAATGACGATCGGTGGACTCATACCAGTCTGCAATCTATAGTCCTGTCCTGCTCCACTGCTGTCCTTGGTTGGCCTACACCCCGACATCCCATAACTCCATTTCTTTGGCATGATATAATTTCTGTCTGTCTGTTGTCCTAACAGTTTCTTTCTTCTCCACATTAGACTGCTGCTTTTCTATATGTGGCTACTAACTACACCATGTACTATACAGTATATACTGTATGTCTCTGACTTGACTTAAAGTTACAGTTCACCCTTAAATCAAAAATACATATTGTTTCCTTAAAAATATGCACATATTAATATTTTTTAATCAGTAAGTTAGTAAATAGTAATGTATATATTATAGATAGTGAAGCATCATGGGAAATGTATTACACAGTGTTCACTGAGTTTGACCATACATGGGCTAGAAGTCACAGTTTGTGGCCTCTGATGTACCAATTTTGATTGTACTTCTTTTTACTTTAAGTTCCCAAACTTCATGTAAGAGTAATACTAAATTACACCTTTAATGTTTTTAACCCTTTACCACCTGGATCAACATCACTTTTCTTGTGCTGCAGTCAGACCCCTTTATTTCAACCTTACAGTCCCAAGCAAATTGGTTTGATTTTCTTCAGAAAGATATGGGAAAAGGGCGATGAGCCACTTGTCAATAAATATCCTGCACATTGCTAGAAATTTGTTTGTAGATTTAGAAAATTAGATGTAAAAAAAAACCAAAAAACTATGGGAAAAATGTCTACAAAAATTAAATATTCATAACTATAACAGTAGTACTTAGTAGTTAGATCTTTATTTCAAACATGCCAAATAAAATAGGAGAACAAAATAAAATATATGCAAGAAGTGAATACTGAATACTCAAATCATACCCTCTTACAGTAAGTATATATTTTGAATTGATTTTATTGAATCATTATATATTAGGCATTTTTTTTACTTTTTTTGTGTTGTTGTTTGCTGCCCTGCCAGCAGAGAAACACATGGGCAGCAGGTGATCAGACCAATTATTGTTTTTAATTTCTTTTTCGATCTGTTAGTGTGCTGTATGCAGAGAACAGACACGTAGAGTAATGTTCAGATGAAAGGTGAAACATGCCGCGGTGTTACCTTGACTCTCAGGTTTCTCACCGCCTACTGAGATCAGAAACAATGTGGGATTGTTATGCTGTCATCTCCTCCTGCAGAAATACTCTGTGAAGTGAATACTACAGTGCAGACATGTATCACTAATGACAAGTGAAGGACAGAAAGCTGCTCACTCCTCCTGTTCCTCCCCTCCATCATACCTCAAATCTCATGCAACAAAATGGAGGTTATTTTCCTTCCCAGTTTCCACAGTCGCTGTCAGATTTCTCCCTTTCTTATTTCTGTCTCCTGCATTTTCAGAACAGTGATACAAAGCGGATAACTTTTACTTTGAGAGGTAAACAGCAAAAAAGCCTTCATTATGCTCATTGACAGTAATTCATTTCCCGTTAGGGCTGGGGCTCAATTACATGATATGAGACTACATTTCCTCTGAGATTTTGGATATTTTTTGGATACTATGTTTTAGTTCTGTAATTTTAAGGCTGCATTAACCCTTTAAAACCATAAGCAACACCACGTATTTATTGAGTATTTGAACCTTTGAACCTTGAGCATATTGGTGTGATTTCTTTCAAAAACAAAAATGAGCAACTTAGTCAGAAATGTTGAAATTAGTACATTAAGAAAATGAATTGGGGGGATCATCGTTCCTTCTTTTGTTGTCCATTGCCTTCTTTCAATGTTTTTTAATAGAAGTTAGCCAATTTCCATTTTTCAAATGGTTAATCCAAAGAATGATTGAGATTTTTTAATGTGTTAATATTTTGTGAAAGCTCCAATAGTTGACCCTACAATGTTACCGCAATATCATTGTCAAGGTGTTTGGTATATGTGATTTCCTGTGTATCTCCCAACCCTGTTCCACATGTGAGAAGAATCAGGCTAAAAGGAAATCTGTCACGGGTAAAATGCCGACACCGACCAAAATCGAGCACTCCCCCACTCTGTTTTGCTTTCTGAGCTGTACTTCATGTGCAGGGAGCTTCTCTGTGTGCAGCACACACTGCATGTGAAGTGTCAGCAGTTTACAGAATATACAGTCCCCCTCTATAAAGTAAGGCTACAAGATCACAGGGATGTTCCCTGCTCCTTGATGTTTGCTTGGTTCTGCCCTTTTTATATTTTTTCTCAGTAATAAAGTCAGCTCTGCCTCACACAGTTTACCGCAGTCTTAAGTAGTTAAGAATACTTACCTCTGAAATGCCACTATGACTAAGTTGCTGTTCTGTCATAAAATGCAGCCTTTAAAACAAGTGAACAAAAGTAGATCCCTACTGGCTGCAATTATTCTCAAATTACATACAAGTGCATGGTTCTCCTCTCTCATCAGTTTTATGATGGAAGATTAATAGGCTTAGTTATATGATCTGGTTTGACTAATGCTACTAAAATTGGATTCACTGTATTGTTCATAGTGTACTGCTACACATAGCATATGGTGTCTGCAGTCATCCCAGAATAACACAGCACTGCCTGGATGTCAAATGGGAAAGCCATATATATGTGCTATTTACTGCGCTGTGCATCAACCCACATTCTTTATTTGAACTATGTTTAGCTATGGACTACACAATATCCATGTGTGCTCCTCCATACATTAAGCAGGGTGGTAGGAAGGGCTAAATGATCAAGCTGCTGCTAGAGAGAGGAAGAGAAAAGGCTGTTACGTGCAGAGTTTTAATTTATCCAGATGTATTCATTCATCTGTGATGATCATTTATTTACCATACAGTTATTCCTTCAGGAACTGATTGAGGGATTATACTTCATCCAATATAGCTATCCCATGTGTATTTTTTAGTGAAACACACAAGCTAACTTACTGATTCTGCGTAACCCTGGAGGACATTCGATGCATTCCCCTGTCTTTTTTTATACCAGCAACAGCTTTAGCTGGAGGCTTTATAGTTTTTGAACTTCCGTCTGTCCCGCTCATCTGAAATCAATCCCTTTGTAGAGGGAGTTTTCTTGAAATTTGACAGAGAACCAGTTAGATTTTTGTGGTCAAAGGTCAAAGTCACTCTGACTTTATGTCCGTCACATTCTTGTGAATGCGATATTTCAAGAACACCTTGAGGGAATTTCTTCAAATTCGTTAAAAAACGTCTACTTTGAGTCAAGGGTGAACTGAGTAGGATTTAAGGTCAAGGTCACTATGACCCTGTCCATCACATTTTCATGAAGTCAATATCTCAAGAACATCGTGAGGGAATTTCTTCAAATTTGATACAAATGTCCACTTGGACTCAACAGTGATCTGATTTAATATTGGTGGTCAAAGGTCAAGGTCACTGTGATCTTGCATCTGTCTCATTCGCATGAACATGATAACACCTTTAGGTAATTTCTTCAGACTCGTCACAAACATCCACTTTGAGTCAAGGATGAACTGATTAGAACTTGGTGGTAAAAGGTCAAGATCACTGTGACCCCATCCGTCCCATTTTCATTAACGCAATATCTCAAGAACAACTTGAGAGAATTTGTTCAAATGAGGCACAAACGTGTCTGAACTAAAAAAAATACACAGACTAGAAAATGATGGTCAATAGCTCAGTGGTGCTGGGTGAACTACTATGACACACACGCTTTCTTCTGCATGGTCATACAGTTGGTGTGTGTAATTTGGTAGAAAGACAATAGTTCCTGCATGGAACTGCTCACAATAAGATCTGTGGATTATCTTGAGAAACCGGGTCATGATTTCTGGAATGAGATATTGCTGTTGAATTTTCCAAACATATTATTTTGGGGCTTTGACCATTACAAGATGAGTGCCATTATATAGAGAAGGCATGCATCTCTACGGGCAAAATCTCCAGCACTTGGAACTTCACACCAAAAACAATACAGATTGATAAACAGCACTAAACTTGTTTTTAACTTTATGTTTTAGTCATGTTTCAAAGCTCAGCAGTTGCCTTGATGAGTATAATGTTATTACCATAGAAAATAACTGATGGCTTAAAACAGCAAAAATAACTAAAGTACTAA
Source organism: Plectropomus leopardus (assembly GCF_026936395.1). Taxonomy (NCBI): domain Eukaryota; kingdom Metazoa; phylum Chordata; class Actinopteri; order Perciformes; family Serranidae; genus Plectropomus; species Plectropomus leopardus. The sequence goes on along the minus strand of NC_142194.1, from coordinate 26,928,363 downwards.
AACAGAAATTTTCCTTTAACATCACTTCCAGCATTGGAAGCATACATTGGCATTCAACGTAGACTGGGCAGAAATGTGGCTTTGATGTTACGAGAATGGCTGTGAGATCAGGCATGTCACTAAGGTTGTCAGGTGTGAACACATCAGAACAAATCTAAGCTTACATTAGCTCTCAGCAACACAGGAAGGTAGGAAGATCTGGCCACTCGGAACCCTCAACACCACTCAGTGTGAATTTAACACTTTGCATACAAAAAAATGTACAAAGGCAAGGGAAAGAGCATGACATGCAGGCTGCAATCATGTTTATCCGTTTAGCCGGATTATCAGCGGTGAGGCAGGTTGATAAGGAATGGTGTCTGTCCGTACTGTAATGCCCTGTGGCTTACACTGAAGCCAGTGTCAGCTGTGAAGCGTTCTGCTCCGTCCCTAATTAGATCAAACTGAAGGCATGAAGTGTGTGTGTGTGTGTGTGTGTGTGTGTGTGTGTGTGTGTGTGTGTGTGTGTGTGTGTGTGTGTGTGTGTGTGTGCGTGTGCGTGTGTGTGTGCATGTGTGCGTGTGCAAAGGTTTCTCGAGCCTCCAGGGGAGTAGGCATCTAAAACATTGCTTTGACTATCACCTGGTTGAGTATGGTTTTGCTACTGTACAAAAGCCGCCTGTCTTCCTCTGCCTTCAGCCATTCCTCCTCTCTTCCTCAGTTCTCTTTTTACTGGTCAGGGCACTGTTAGTTAGCCAGCTGTGCTGCACAAGTGTCACAGATGGATGCCTATTAGAAAACTGTTGGCTGAAAAATGAAGCCAGTGCTGTATTGGCAAAAATTGCAGTTCATCAAAGCAAAATTGCTTTCCTAGGATAACAAAGTCTGGACCCTGTTGACCTTATATCTATTGTGAAGTTTACTTAACATTTAGCTGTATTTAGTTAATTCTGTGAAGTTTATGCAACTTGAAAATGACAGTTGAAATGACCTTGTTCTTTCTAAGTGATAGCAACTTCAGTAAACCAAGTTAGTGTGATTAAACTTGATCATGATGATAGTCTATTTGCCAGCCTATGCAGCCCTATTGTGAACACGGAAATATTGAGTACCCCCAAGTCTTATGTGAAATGTATAGTAAGGGTCCTTAAGATTAAGAAACTGCCAGATGCTAACTTGCATATGTTGGGCAATTCTTCAAATCAGTTATAAATTGTTCTATATTCATAAACACATTAATAGGACAGTTTACATTTGCATTCACAGACCATTATACTGAGATGATTTACAATTGGTAAATATTGGTAAGAAAGGCAAGCATTATGGCAAAAGAAATAGAATAAAGTCATGTTTAACAGGTGGGACACACAAGTCCCTAAACAGGTTTTTTAAAGCAAAATTGAACCCAAAATAATCAGAACAGAGAATTACATGTACACTAGTTACACGAGTTCTAACAACTGGTAAACTTTCAGAAACCGCTAGCTCCGTTAAGACCATCCTGATCACATGAGCTCAACATTCTGTTTCTCTCCCCGTCTCAATCTGGACTTTCAGCCGACCCAAACAATTTCAGTCCACCAAAGTCTGGTCAAGCCAATCAGGAATCTGCTTTGTACATGAAAACATCAGCAGCCAATCAGGGACTGCGTTATAGCGGATGAAGTAGCATGCAGTTTCCATCGGCATGAAGGTAAGTAGGTAATGACTGAATTTTCTTTTTTGGATGAACTACTCATTTAAGGGTGTGAATACACAAGGACAGGAGAACAAAAGTATTGTTGCCAAGTATATTTTTGCATAAAGTCCAGGTAAAAACCTGGAGCTGCCATTACTGTTGCTTTCAAAACAGTAATGGCAGCTCCAGCAGCAAGAAGTGCTAGCTTTATCATTGGCAGAGTAATCACAGCTACAAGTGAAGTTAAATCAGTTTTAGAGTCGATAACAACAATCAGCAAGCGGCGTGATCCTAACCATGTCTATCTAGCACTGACAAAGTTGTGTGATGTTGTATGTTGACTGTCATCATATGTAGTGACACTGAGAATGTCGCGGCACTTCTTCTGCCACTAGACGGCAATACCTGTGACCAATCACACCTGAAGCACTTTTTGCACTTACTAAGGGTTTTTTCCTTAAGTCTAAATTCTTGCTTGTGTTGTACGTCGCTTTGGATAAAAGCGTCTGCTAAATGAAATTGTAGAATTGTAGAATTGTAGAATGTCACTGTCAAGCTAAAATGACGTCAAAACACACCTTGTTTTGCAATACTGCTTAATTAAACAAGAACAAGAGGGTGCACTCACAGTTTTTTTGGAGGAAAATACTTTTTTGCTGTTTTCTGACTGGATTTGGCCAAAGCTTGATTCTGTTGGTGATAGAAAAGATGTTCTCTGGTACAAATACAATGTAGTAGTATAATAATGAAATAACATTATACTGGCAACACCAGTGTATCGTAAAAATCTCATGGGGAGTGTTGTCGACAAGGTACACATATATAGAACAACTTCTCATTGCAAGTACATCAGCATATTCAGCATATGAATTTAATACGTCCAAATTGTTTTATGGGAGCATATGACCATCTTTACACTGATGCTCATACCAAAAACAAGTGTTGAGACTTAGTGAACCAGAGATTAGATATGATACAGGACGGCCGCTGTGAGTAACCAGGGCCTTTTTATTCACAGTGGTTACATGCAAGCTGCCATCTGCAACATGAAAGACATCTCTCAAAAAATAATAATTCACCACACTTACGATTCATGCATTAGCATGCAGGAGCAAATTTATTTGCAATTTGGAGGAACAATCATTTGTGAGCTGTGATGCTGCCACCATTTGCAATTTACATGTAACGACTGCTCACAGATCACTTTTGTGAAATGGGCCCCTGATTCATGAGTTTGAAGGTTTATCAGACGCTGCACGGTGGTTTATGATTCTGTGAGACAGGATTTTACAACTCTGGAAAGCTATTACAGTGACACTCATTTCATCCCCATCCCTATCTGTCTAGCGGGAGCCTTATCTCCCCAAAATGTGCCTGGTTTTGATTGGCCAACCTAGTCTCTTACTGGATGACACCACGTTGCATTGAGGCAAAAGTTGAGCCAGGGTAGACTTTTTCACTGGATGGCCCTGTGTTTTTTAGTTTCATTTCATATAATAAGCTTAAAGGGTAGTTCACCCAAAAATAAAAATTCAGTCATTATCTATTCACCCACATGCCGATAGAAAGTTGGTGTGTGTAAACACACACCACACTGGAATGATTTATTGGAACTGATAAACTCTTTGGCAGACACATTTTATTTATTCATTAAAGGCTGATGGTTCATATAGCTGTGAATTTGGATTGAAGTCATCAGGACTCATGAGAGGACTGAATACCCTCTACATATTTTGGACTTATAATGTGGGCAGCAGATATGTCCAATATGAGCCTCCGAAGACCTAGATCCAGGTTTTTACCCGGACTTTATGCAAAAATATACTTGGCAACAATACTTGTGTGTGTTCTCCTGTCCTTGTGTATTCACACCCTTAAATGAGTAGTTCACCCAAAAAAGAAAATTGATTCATTACCTACTTACCTTCATGCCGATGGAAAGTGGGGTTTAGTTTTATAGCCCACAAAACACTGGTAGAGGTTCACAGGGAAAAGGCATGGCACTTATCTCCCAAAAAATTGAAGCAAATGATGACCAAAATTCAAACGTTTGAAAAAATATACAATAAAACCACAAAATGTCTCCGTACTGCTCATCTGAAGTAATCCAAGTGTCCCGAAGCCCTGATGGGCCGAATAGTTTAAAGAAATGTCACACTCGTCATGTTTATAGCCTTGTTGTAGCCTGTAGCTCCTAGTGTGGGGGCCACGTTCATGTATGCATGCTCACGTGAGACAAACAAGAGCTCTGCACGCCAGTGTTTACAAGCCTCCCCCACACACAGTAGTTTTAAGTCTGACAAAGGGACCTGTTGCTTGCTGCTAACTCCAAAAGTCTTTTTCTATGTGTAGGGGAGGCTTTCAGGTATCATGTAAACTCTGGCATGCAGATACCATGAGCCCACATTAGGAACTACAAGTAACAACAAGGCTAAAACCATGATGCCAGAGTTTTTCAAAACAATTTTGCACATTGGGGCTTCAGGACACTTGGATTACTTCGGACAAGCAATGTGGAGACATTGTTGGTTTTATTATTTATTGTTTTAATGTCTGAACCCTGGTCACAATTTAGTTCAGTTGTTTGGGGGATGAGTGAGAGCATGAATGAATGAGAACAACGTTTCCCTGTGAGTGTCAGCAGAGTTTTGTGGAAAGCTTTAGCTGACTTTCCATCGGCATGAGGGTGAGTGAATAATGACTACATTTTCATTTTTGGGTGAACTATGCCTTTAAGAGTGTGAATACACAGGCACAAAAGAGCACAATATTTCCCAGGTGTGTTTTAGCAAAAGCGGATGTAGGTGTTGGGAAGTTCATATTGGATATGTATGCCATCCACAAACATAAGTCCAACATGTTTGCAGTCCACTATTGAGTCCAGATAAATTCAATCCACATCGCAGCTATATGAACCATCAGCCTTTTAATGAATAAATAAAATGTGGCTGTCAAAGAGTTCATCCTTGATTCCAATAAATCATTCCAGTGTGGTGTGTGTTTACCCCACAGCTCCAGGGGGGTCGATCTGTAAAACCTACAACGAAAACCTGTCTCAGCCCGCCTGAAGGAACAACTCACCCAATAAAAACATTTGGAATTCAGCGGGAGCTGAAGCAATGGATATTCTAAGTGAATCTTAAGAAGCTTTCCCTCCCTGACATGAATTAAGATCTGAGGGAAACACAGAATCTTCATGGTTCAGGTGATTATTTTGGCATGAGAAGAGCCCATGATATGTGTAATTTTCTAAGCTCGAAATATGAAGATTTCAAGCTTGTCAGGGCGTACTCGACAGTACAGTACTCTGTTGGCAGTTGAAGTAATTAAAAAGTGAAGTGCTGGGAGTTGGCTCGGAGTTGCTCGCGGCTACTCCTGCATCTGCCCTCTGCTGAAGAGCACATGTCAGGACTGTCATTACCGCCCGTGAGTGAGCTTGTTAGCAGCAAGGTCAGCAGCTAAGGGTTAACAGGAGAATGAGGAGCAGCAGAGAGGGGTGGGAGGTCAAAAGCAGGAGTCGAACCCGAGAAGTCAGAGCACTAATGGGATACTCAGTTTGGGCTGCAACGCACTCTTACAAACACGCGGATCGATCGGATGCCATGAGGGTTTTTTTCACTCACTGGATCTAAACAACACTCTCTCTTAGCACTTGATATTATGCACTAAATGTACCATGTTATGTAACTCCTGTCTGTGGAGGTGTCTATGACCTTTTGCACACCATCTCCCTACACCTCTCCCCACCCACATCTTTAACCCCCAACCTGTAGAGCCTACCCGCTTCTCTCCCACTCCAAAAGAGCCCAGCCTACAATGGGAGGTTACAGAGCTGCAGAGAGACGGATCGAGGCAAACATGCAAAGTGAGTGAAAGCGAGAAGGTGGGATGCCGGTAAAGGTCGCATTTGCCTCCCCCCCCACTGCGTTGTCACCCCCTCCCCTCCCCCCTTGCCTTTCTCATTAGTGCTGCACGCCGCAGAGCGGAGGGAGGGAAAGGTAAACAACTTGCCTTAAAGAATACACTGAGCCTCGAGCCAAACCAGCCTGCAGAGACTCTTAATGTCCCGCTTCTGTCTGACTGAGCAGCATATGTTGTTTACATGCTAAATTAGCAAAATCTTGTGAATTTCGAAAGACGGCTACAGTCTGCTGCGTCGATGCTGTAGGAAATGTGCAACAGCAGCAGAGCAGGAGATGCCAAATCAGGAGGTGAAGCATGACTGTTGTCAGTTTTTGGATGGGTTGTGATAATACCAGTCGTTTTCTTATGATTAGCATTAATGATTCCAGAGTTCTCTGCTCATCACTCTCAGAGGTTGAGCCTAAATACCATTAATATCCTCATTTTCGGAAAAAAAAAAGGTTCTACCTGCATTCTGAGATTGAGTTTGAGATATTGAGCTTACTCAACTTAAAAAAGTGCCTCACATATTGTTAATAAATTCTCACAGATTAAAAATCTATGAATAACTCAATATTGACAAAAATGTCAGATAGAATTTTATAATTCTATGAGCATGTTTTGCTTTTTGGTGTAAACATGGTTTCTTTTTAAACCTGATGAAAAACAAAAGTCTATCTCTGGTTCAGTTTCCTGTAGGCAAGCCAGAAAATGAAATTACACTATAAGCAAACAGGCTAAGAGACTGAACTTGGTGACATGTTCTGTTTGTCCATTGACGTCCTTTGCACCGGTTGCTAATAACTAGGGCACAGGAACACATAACAAGATGATACCCAACCGTGATTCTTTTCCTAAACCAAACCTACATTTTACTTTTATTAAGTGCGTCATGTAATGATGCCCAACCATGATTCTTTTCCTGAACCAAACGTTAATATCTTAAAGTTAAGTAGGTAACATGGCAACACCCGACTATGTTTCTTTTCCTCAATCTAACCTAACTGCCGTGCAACAATTCATTCACTAATTTGTAATATGTCATATGACCCGTTGTAAAATGAAAAGAGTTCTATTATTTTGAGTGGTGATAAGTTTAAAGCCACAGAAAAACCTTCAACCTCTGTTGATCAGTGTTTGCAAATTTTGTAGTCACTCTGTCACAAGTGCCTATGTGGATTCACTTTGCATGGCGGTCTGTGCAGCCCTGGCCCACTCTTCATTTGTCACACTTAGGAGTAAAACCTTGAGAGTGCAGCGTGCTTTAGGGGCCCCAGCAGAAACCAACCTGACTGCACTTCACTGCAGATTAAAAGATTGATGACTGTAGTCAGGGGAAAATGAGCAAAACATAAGATTTCCATTTGACTCCATAAGACTCCATTTGACTTTGGCACACGGCCTGGACAATTACACCTAAGGTAGGTTTTCTTTGGCCGCCTCCGCTGGAGTTTTGGGAGGTTTTGCCGTATAAAAGGGAAGCATGAAGTGATTATGAAACCCTCCTGAGGTCCGGCGAATAATCTAGGGAGCAATTAATTTGGAGTTGAGGGCTTAATTCTAAGTTTGACCAGCGGCTACATGTCTTGGTAAGCCCTCCGTCAGACCAATGTGGCTCTTTGAGAGTGTGAGTAAACAAGGTCACTTTCCCCAAACAGGACAAAATAGCGCTAATCCTCTTTCCTACGGCTTTGAACACTTTCCATAATTTCAATACCATCACATACTCTGTGTGCATCCAACCTTAAATCAATGCTCAGAGAATTAAAAGCCTCCAGATCTGATCTAAAGCCTTTTGTTTTGCTAAGATGATGAAATGACCAAGAACTCTTCCTCCCTTTCCTTTTCCACCCTCCTCTAGCTCCTCCTCCCTTTCCTCTCCACTGTCACTGTTAATTGCTTCCCCTCCACCTGCCTATACTTGATTTCCACCTGTCTTATTGTGTGATGTGATTAAAATGTAAAACGCTGCGGTGGATGGGGCTGCCGGTACGCTTGGCTCTTCCATCATTCCTTATTGCGCTGGGCCTCGGCTGTTTGCAGGCAGCACTCGGGAGCACACGGGGAAGATTGAATGGTTCTGTGGCTTAGCGTGCTATTTCCTCTAATGCACGGCGGGCATGAAGGCTATCGGGGAGATTAATACTGGTTTGGGCTGTTTGTAACACTGGCATTTATTCTCTCCAAAGTCCCAACCACCGGAGGACACTTCTTCATTCCAGCCCGTGCCAGGCCTGTTTACCCATCAGCTATCTGCCTCTTGCCTCGCCGTCTTATTCCATCCTCACCTCTTCTTCCTGTGGGTCTTTCCCACTCCATATGTCCATGTTTGCAAGTTTTTCCAATATGATGCCCCCCCCACACACTCTTTTATCTTTTACTCCCTTCTCTAAAAGCCTTTTTGTTTGTCTTCGCCTCCAGGATCCCATGCAGCCCCGTCTTTTGGCGGATGCAAGAAGAAAAAGTTCAGGAAATCCAATAAGGATTAAACGATGCAGGATGGTCATCCTCTGGGGGTCTAGCAAGAACCAAATAAAGACTAGGAAACTGAAAACGTCTTTTTTATGATTTAGAATTATAGGGTATCTGAGGACTTGAGCACGCACACCTCTGTCAGCTCCCTGAGTCATGAGAGGTGGAATAAAACCTCATCAAAAACACCCTCCCCAGCCTCCTTCATCTGCACATTGCATTGCCCACGTTAAGAATGGCAGCCTCCCCTGAATAGGTAAACAGCACAGAGAGGCCCAGCTGAGTTTTAATTCAGACTGCTGAGCTAAATAAATTTGTCTGTAGAGGTGTCAGCCACATCACAGCGCGCTGGTGGGGCCAGAAGCTGTGGAATCAGTTCCACACACAAACCCTCAGACTTTGTATCGTTTCGTTCATTTTCATTTCTCACCCCCTACCAAGACCCATTTCTTTCTGCAGCGCAAGCATCCTGCAAATTGTATCCACCCCCCCACCCCTTTTGAAAATGAATTTTTGGAAAGTTCAAGGGTACCATATATATATTGTTCCCCCAATGGTTTCAATTTGTGGCCATATTTTCCTTGGTGCTGACACGCGGGTTGGTTTAGGTGTCAGGGCACAGTAGAACAGACATTAAATCCCTTGCTGTTTTCTCATCAATCAAGTGTGTGGACCCTGCCAAGGAGGCACGTGTTAACAGATTTCACTCAATATTGCCTCGCACCCAGAGGGTAGCACTCACGCTCACTTTTTTGAATGCTGACTGAAAAAAAGAAAGAAAAAAAAATACACAAAAACAATACAATCCAGCTTTCTACATTTGGCATCAGAGGTGCTGCTGTGCAGTTTTATCCCTCTTATAACATGATAGGAAGTAGTAGTTAGTAGTAGTGGTAATAAGAATATTCACTTATATTGCTTTTTGGAATCAAACCCTTCTAAGTTTTTTTCATATTTCGTTCGAAGTGTTGTATTGTAGGCAAATGGACTTGCTTGAGTTTCTTAAAGATGTTTCTCCTCTCATCCCAGCGGCCTCTTCGATTCTGAACTGAAGAACTGAGAAACAGAACTGAAGAAGCCACTTAGATGAGAAGTCTTGTTGCCTACGTTATAGCACTTAGAATTACCACGACATGAATGACTGTGAATTTTCACCAACTTAAGCCATACCTTGGTTTCTCTGGAAACACCTTGGGGTTCACGTAATACCTGGAATAATAACAACAAGGACAAGCCTAAACCTATACTTTACATTTACCATTTTGAATCCTCTGGGCATCTTTTTAATAATAGTTATTCGTTAGAATTAGTGCACTCTTAACTGTGAATAAAAACGAATGGCCAAATAGCATTGTTTTTGCATTGAAGTTAGGAATTATTGCCATGGACAACCTGACAGTTTGACATGCCACTGTTGACAGTGAGTATGTTAACAGCACGATTAGGCCATTCAATTGGACTGCTGTCCTTGTCCCAGTATACAAGCACCAGGGCAGAATTGATTTATTGACAGAAGTATGAACGCCGCCACGGTAGGCGGCGATATGCCCCCTTTAAGCTAGATGCTATAGGACCTTCTTCTGGTTGACGTATTATGACACATACCAATTATGTTACCAAGCAGCAAATGGGTTACATACTGAATGGTGACAACATGGATAACTTTTCAGTGCTATACATTGTGTTGTCTACGCCTTACTCAATACCTTTGTCTTGTTTTGTTTTGTTCCCTCCTTCTTTTGTTTTTCCTGGCTTTCTTCTACGAATTTATGCTGTTCAACTTACGGGTAAAAGCCCAGCACAGGGACTATGGAGCATGCACAGCACGCCAAGGCCAGTTCAGGTCCAGCTGAGGTGTATACATGAAAGAGTAAATTGACCTCAAATAATGGTTTGTCAGTACAGCCTCGAGAATTCAGATTTACTGTGATTTAGTCAGACTAACAAAATAATTCGACCTTTTGTAAAACCCTGAAAATATACTGTGTGTGTGCCTGCATTTGGCAGGTGGCAGGTGCTAATTTCAGACCCTTACCTGGGTATTGGAGTTCTTTTTCTTTAAAGCTTCTTCTTGATCAGCTGTGATTTGGCCTGTTCCACATTTGTACATTGCTTTGTTCACATTTATATATGTCTAAAAATCCCTCCACAGCTTTTGGAGGTCAAAGTACAGTCACCGCCAGCGATTATTATAGCTTGCATGCAACAGCAAAAGCTGGCACTCGCCCGTCATTTTTCACAACCGTGTACAACCAAAGGATTCTTTAGAGCAGACACTCGGACACACACTCCGAGAGTTTTCACCATTATCACCATTTGTACCGCTCACTGTGTCTTGTCCTTGTTTATGACAGCAGGCTTTCTAAGCCACTTTTGAGTGTAGTAGTTTGGAACTTTTTACCTTCAGTGTTCAGACAACACTTCGTACAACTCCATTGGTTTGAAACATAATGAACCCTTTATAGTTCACACTCATGTTGAGTTATTTCCCATCTACCCATGATAGCTAAGAGCAACAGAGAGGACCCCAGTTTCCCAAAAAGGTCTCGAATTCTCAGACTAAAAATGTCAGTGGACTGGCATGATTACAGAGCTCAGTTCCTCCGACTGGCTGGCTGAGAGAGAAATCAGACACAGAGGATTACAGCGAAGGAGATGGGGTGATTAGTAATGATAAGAGGCTCATGAAAAGAAGCGAGAAAGATACTTCCCTCCCCCTCACATGAAGGTTAACCTTAACAGCATACAGAAATCCGCCTGATTGTTCCCTGTCCGGCATTCTGTCTCCCTCATACGTTTTCCTCCCACTTGTGTGATTGAGTGCAGTTAATTGTGTTGAGGTTTGCATGAAGAGAACGTAGTGCTACAAGGTTTTTTTACATTCTCTTGCACAGTCTGAGTCATGTCTCTTCAGTTCAGCCCTAACAGAATCCCTGTGGTTGTGCTGTCCAGGTCTCTTTTTGTTCCTTTCCCCCGGCACAAGGCTACATCTCTGAGCATCCTGTTAATTCCACTCACGTTCACCGTGTTTATTTCATGTCTTATTATTTATGTCTTCCTCTTGTATCACAGACGCTTTGGTTTTAACATGAAGACATTAATTACTACAGACAATTGACTTCACTTTTGTTGGCAACTCTCTGGAGGGACTGCATGTCTTTAGAGAACAACAAAAATAATATTACCTCCACGCTTGAGGTTTTAAGTAGCTGCATTTGCCCTTCATCTGGAGTGACTTGCAGGGAGTGGAATAGGTCTTCCAATTAGCACTATGAAACATCGCTGTCTAAATGGGAGGAGAGAATTCACACTTTTCATCCACACATAATTATGTTTGAGGCTCCCTCTTCCCAGGAAACACATTTTCACTACAGGCTTTATTTTAGTCAAAACCTTTAATTTGTATCTGTGCATTTATTAGCAGCAATTGCATTTACACTGTGTAAATTTCCTAGCACTCATTAAATTGGTTTTTTTTTAAATTATTGCCCCCATCAGGATGGTGTAATGGCAAGAATATAGTGATACAATACAAATCAGGACACAGGGGTTAAGATTTGATGTACTGCAATACTCATACTTAAGTATACTGATGCTTTTTAATCTAATTTTAGGAAAAGTGTCATAAAGAACACAGTGTCATATGCATACAAGTTGAGTTTAAAAAGTTCATTCTTTTATGCAGTCAGTGCATAAGGCCATGGGAAACAAGCCACGATACATCTATTTTATTCGATATATCGCCTAACCCTACTTCACAAGAAACCCACAGACTGGTAAATAGTCATAAAGTTGGTATGTAAATGTGCCTAATTACAGATACCCAGGGCAATATTCACCTTTCAATGGAGTTGTATTTTTGTACACTTGCTAAATGTTAAATCTAATACTTCATTTAGATTTGACTACACTAATCTCATCAAACAGAGATATGAATACTGAGAATCTGTAGGATACAGGGCAAGATTTTGGTATTAGAACCATTCTGGTTTCTGTTTGTAGTCCAAGTAGTATCGACACATCACGTTTGAACAGCAGATAAATGGACCATGTGGAGATCAAAAAAGACAGAACGCACGGGCCAAAATGCAAATCAGTTCGCTATCATCTGACGGCAAGTACACTTTTTCAAATTTGTCTGCACTCATACGCAGGTATAATGACCAGCGCACCGAAGAGGATAACTTAGCCTGGATATTTGCTGATGGTTTTCAGAGATTGCGCCCCCGCCAACTCTTGAGAAAAATATTTGTCTGTTTGTTTGGTGGTGTCTGGTCAGGTCTTCTTCCTGCTGGAAACAAAGGGCTGCAGAGCTGGATGTTACTGTACATCACTGTGGGTTCTATCCGAGTGGCCTCTTTTGATTCATTGTCAGTATAAAAACTGTGCTTTTACTGGCCCTTTAATTATCTTATTATCTTGAGACATGAAGCTGTTATCTCAGGATCCCAGTTAATTATTTTGCTGGTTAGTTAGCCAAAAAAAAATGCAAGTGAATAAAGTCAGGAAGTCTACTGTACATAAGATATCTCCATTGCGATCGCCATGAGCCATTATAAGATGATTATGGGATAAACATATTTCTCTTCAAGATAATGAGATAATGGCAATGAAGACAGTCTCAACGTTTATTAGCAACCACAGGTGGCCTCTGTATCTTTGCCAAGAGTTATTGAGAAAAGAGCTAAGGAGAGTTTTTTCTTCCCTTTTTCCCATCTTTGTCAAGGGGGTTATGTTATCATTACATATTCAAAGAGGACCTATCACTTTTATCTTCAGGTTCATACTTGTATTTTGTATTTACTAGCGCATGTTTACATGCTTAAATCGTCGAAAAATACAATCTTTTCCTCATGCTGTCTGTGCTTGAACACCTGTATTGACACTCCGCGTAAAGAGGCTTCATTCTAATGCCTGTCTCTGTAAGCCCCCCACCCCCCGGAAAAAGCCCAGTCTGTCATCATTGGTCTTAGTTTTTGTTGTCTTCTGCATCTCATCTGCATTTCTGCATCATTGCAGTCATGGAATGACTGCGACGGAGAATGGTGGCACTTAACCATGTAATATTACCAATCAAATCTTTAAACTAAACTGTTCCAGCAGGTATATTTACCAAAAATGAAATTGTGAAATTAACAACATAAGCAATCTAGATTATTTGTTTCCCTGGTGTTGGCATGTAGCTACATGTATCAGTGTACTTGCAGCCTGTGAAAACCCATGAATAATGGCACCTTTACCTGTAAAAAAAAAAAATTCACAAATTAAAGTTTTTAAATGCAAAGGAACTTATTCCAGCAGAAATATGACCTGAAATCGGAGAGAAATGAACATTAACTAAGATTACATGTTTCCCTGGCGTTAGCATGTAGCTACATGTAGCAGTAGTGTATGTAATGTAAACACCTGCTGTTGCAAACCAGGAACAGATGACCATATAAAGAAACATATACCTAAATATTTGAAACATTGGCACTGTTTAATTTGAACATTAACATATTACATTAGAAATATGGCAGACAATAAGAAAACCCGTAATAGGTCCCCTTTGAGATTTAGCTGTTTTGTGACATGCAAAGCTCATGTCTGTAGATAATTATACCTTTCTAGTTCGCTGCTTGTAGCACTGTCTGTGAAAAGTGTGGCAAAATATATTGGTATGCATATGGCTATGAGAGTGACATCATAGATTAGCATATGACCTCATGTGGCTGCCAGTAGCCAAAGAGGCAGACAGCAGCAGAGAGAAAGGGCAGGAAGAGGTGGATGGAAACCACGTCTGTAGTTAAAGTAAGCGACTGTGACAAGTGAAATTAGGACATGAAGTTTGCCGTCTGCTTCAAAGCACAAGGTGAACAAAGCCCAGGGTGGGTTGAAAGTAAGCAATAGGAGGAGAAAGGAGAAGGAGGAGGAGGAGGAGGGTGCTCTGAGAGACTTTGTCCTTCACCTCCTCGACGGGGCGAGTCTCCACCGCCAGGGGCCATCGCTCCACTCGCCTTTGATCTTCCCTCTCTCTTCAAAGTTGCTGCTCAGTGACAGTGACAATGATGTTCGCTGAAAATATGTTTTTTTTTTTTTTTCCTTTTCCAAATACCTTCTCTTTCATGTGTTCAGGCAGCTGGAGCCCAAAGTGCAACACAGACTTGTACAAAGACAGCAGTTGAGAACAAACTGGATCATTGCAAGGATGTCGCATGTGTGTCGTGTTCAGTGCGCCATAGTGTGTCTGTGTGTGTGTGTGTGTTTGTGTGAATGTGAGGCCACATGTCCTCTGTGGGTCCTTATTACTTTTACTGTCATCTAGGAATTGTTGAAAGACCAGCGGGGCCACTTTTGTCTGTCTCTTTGTTCCCTGCCAATTGAATTTGTATGTTATCTCGGTGAATTGGCCGGCGGTCTTTAGTCAGGTGTGAGTGATGACTGCGTGCAGTGTGTGTTCCCTCTCCGGACGCAGCCGTGTTTTGAGGTGGGACAGGCCTGAGGTAAGGTAGCACTTAACGCCACAGTGCAAATGGAAACGTCAGGCTGCCGTATAAGCAGCATTTGTTTTGTTATTCGGCACACAGTACCCAGAGACACGCGTGTGCACTGCAGGGGAACTGATTTCTCATGTCTTAATGGGTTTACACTGTATATATGTGTGAGGCATATTAAAGCAATCATAGTTATCAGTGTCAAACTTATATAAGCTACTGAATATTAAAAGGGGGCTCAAAGGGACAACAAATTCAAACGTTTCTCAATGTAGGATTGTTATTCATAGTTCTTGTTGCATCTTTTTATTCATAGTTGACTTTATTAGTCATCTTTCAATTCATTTTAAGGACTAGTGTTATGGGTAGGAAGGATTTTTTTTATACTGAAAGAGAGACAGAAAAAGTTACAGCTTCATGCGAGAAGAGGTTGCTGACCACCATAGTTTATTATAAGAGGGGTCTCAATGCAATGAGGAAAACTAAAAAACAACCCATCCAATTATAGCTAGAAAAGAGAAAATCATAAAAAATAAAAATAAACAAAAAATATAATGCAAATTGCTAAAATGATAATGTTTTCCAATTAAAAAATGAAAAAATAAAGGAAAGAAAAAGAAAACTTTTCTAAAAAAAAAGTAATGAATAAAAAAACACAAAGAGAATTCCTCCTTATTGTCAGCACTTACTTTACTATAATGAAAGAATGAACATATTGTGTTTAAAGTTTTCCAGGAACAGCAGGTCAAGTGGTTTGCCTGTTAAGTTAAAACCAAGAACATACAAATGAGTTTTTTCAAAGTGAAACATTTGTATGGAAGACAATTAGGGCCAAATGTGAACATTTTATTTGAATTTTAGGTTCCATGTTTAAAGTCAAGTCAGTTCTTACTGCAGTACTTAAAATGCTAATAATAACAATAATACTAATCATTTCTTTGATCTTATTTTTTAAGCAGATTATCATCTAATTAAAATTTGCACATTTATTACATTAAAATTAATGTGAAATAATGAAACTGACAGCTTCACTTTTCACTTAATTTTAATTTTAACTTAATTTTTCTCCGTGCACAGTCGTTTTCTGTCTCCATCGCTAGACCCCATGACAGTCTCACGTTGTTTGAGATTACAGAGCTAGCCTAAATGAACACCACATTTCACTGCAGCATCTCGTTGTCTCATTTTTGGCAGTTTGTCATAAGCTTCAAAATGACTTTCTTTCTCCCATCATGATTTCAGTATTTCAATATGCATGCATTACCAGCCTCAACTAGCCACCTGGAAGCAGATAAGTTACCACAGGGCAAAATATAATTGGAGTAAAATACTTTTTTTAAACTAAAATAAAAAAAAAACCAGAAAATACTGCGGTTTCAGATTGTTTTTCCATATGTTGTCAAGCAGGAAAAAGACCCAAAACATTGTAAGCAGATTACTGGATTACTGTGAGAAATGGGGAATGATTTTGACCCAAGCTTTGTGATTTATTAATGATAATAATAAATGTAATAATAATAATAATAATGATACATATATTACATCTCAAACACATTTTTCATATATGGCGCTAATCGTCTTCCGTATTTTCTAACTTCATGTTGTAATGTTATATTGTTGTGCTGTTGGAACAACAATGTGAATAACCTTGTGCGCTTTCACATATTAGATTGAACAACATGGTGCTTTGCTGGAATGTTTTTTTCTTTTTCACTGTTCCAACACAGTGGCCCTTTTGAAAAGAACGAGTGGGCACACATGGCTAATATCTGTCTGAAAACAACCTCAGAAACAAGAACTGATTGTGGTTCTGAAGGTCATATCTTGTACTACCCAGACCAATATTTGTGTTTTTCAAATCAGCCGCTTCTGTGACCTTGCTGCGGTACAAGACACTAAGATACACAAAAATACAACACTTTCCACCATGCATCAAATCACACATCATAGGACGGCGCTCGCCACAACCCTGATATGAGAAACAGATCGAATGTAACAGATATTTATGGATATGGACCCACTACAATCCACTTCCCCTCCCAGACTTTCAAACAAGCTTTTGAAACGTGAGAGCAGCCTGATGTTGGTCCTCAGCGCTGCTCTCTCTTTGTGCATCTATTGTGTTTGCTATTTATTGTTCTAGTAAAGTGGCTTTCTCCGGCGCGGTGGTAACACAAGCTTGGGCAGTTGTCTCATGCAGCGCGCAACCGTCAGAAAATGATAGATCGTAGTAATACAAGCTGGCAAAAGCCTCCTTGGTGATCCTTTGAAAGCTTTTATCTCAGATTTGGCATGAGTGCACGCTCAATAATCAAGTGGACCACAAAGACATGTTTTTCAGCAGACACATGACTGATAACTGGTCGATGGGTCTTGGAGCAGCGATAAATTTATAGACCGCTTGGGAACGTGTTTAAAAAGATACCTTCAAATTAAATGCAGTCTAATGGAGCTTTTGTTACCGGGTGAGTTTAATGCTTTCAAATCTGGGGAAACTGGCTGGATTTCTTTAAAAAGCATGGTAAAAATGAGTGTTGAAAGAAGAAATGACCCCACCCTTAGCAAGAAATTAGTAAAAAAGTACATGAAAATTTTGGAAAATTAGTTGACTTAAAAAAAGGAATTTAAAGATTTTAGGGTAACAATAACATTGTAGGGTTGACTATTGGGGCTTTCACAAAATTTACCCCAGCATAAAACTTTGAAACCTTAATTCTGTAACACAATTATACAGTTTCTCCCTAGCTTTTCCCCTGACATTTTTCCCCTAGCTTTTTTAAAAATTTTCTAAATCGACCTAATTTGCTAATCGACTTTTTCCCATGTTTTTGAAACAAATCACATTATTGATTAATTATATTAATTGCACTATACAATTATTGTAATTTCTAAGTACTTTTCAGGCGTCAGTTCCCTGTTGTTGTTTTGTTGGGTTTTTTTTCCACTGATTTTCAGTGTTGTTTTTTTCTATTCTTTTTTAAATAATTTCTTACTAAGTACAAGAAATGTACCTAAGAATTTGTTTTAAAAAGGGTAAAAAAAAAAACAAAGAAACAAATAAACTGTGAAAAAGAGGTTGGAAGAAGTGTTTTAAAATTATAATAATTCTGTAACATGATTTTAAATATGTAATTATAATAATTACAAATATAGTCTTTCCCTAGACATTTTTCCCTAGCTTTTTGAAAAATCATTTTCTGTATTTTTTTTTATAAATTGTGGAACATTTCCTGTAAAAATTCCCCTACAAAATGGTTTAAATTGCTCATGCCCCTTTTTTCCACATTTTTGAAAGAAATCACATCAATTTAATAAAAGGTTAAAAGGTTGAAATACTTGTGAAAGGCATCTGAAACCTGGAGTGATGTCATTTTTCTTGTGCTGCTTTCAAAGGCTTCATTTGACGATGGATTTCCACCAGGAAAATTCAGAAATACTGTCTTGTGCTTTTGAAAGAGCAGAGAAAAAATATTGCCCTCACCTTGGATTTGGCTTTTTCAGGTTGTATAACTCGGGGTGGGGGGGTGGGTGGGGGGTAGAGGTTGAGTTGTGTGTGTGGGAGGGGGGGTATGGGAGAGACAGATAAATGGATGGTCTTTCTGGCGGCCAGCCTGGGCAGGGAGGGCTCAGGCTATGGATGACATTTTGAGCTGTGATTGCCTGGCAGGTCGGCTGACACTTGGATAGGCTGCGGTCCCACAGGGAATGTGACAAAGATGGAGTGGAGCTCGCTGTGTCACATGCACATACACACACACATACATACACACACACACACACACACACACACGCACCACAACCACTGCCACCTGTGTGTGAGAGAGATAGAAAGTGTGTGCATGTGTGCACCTGTGTGTACACCAGGTGACCTAGGTGCTGCAGGCATCCATAACCAATCTTGGATGTGATTGAGGGGAGATCCAGCCAGTGAGCATGTCTAGGCTGTTTTATCCCCGCTGCCTTACCACCTGCCTAACCTCCTGAACCTACAATCCTGCCACAGCCTCGAGGGAATTGCAACTCTCCGCCTCACAAATCTAAGTAATACAATATACTGCATCCATAGGGTCAAAACAGCACTGAAATCAGCTATAGAAGAAACAGGACTCAACTTAATTAGAGACAAAATTACAGCTGTAGGAACACAAGTTATGAAAGCAGAAAGTTGTACCTCTTTTCGCAAAGGAGACCTCACATTTGAGCCTTTATTTTAGAAGAAACTTTTCCAAATGAGGTGCATAAACAAAGGAAAGCATGAATAAACAATTTTAGCGAGGCGTTAGTGGCAGTTTCTGAGCTGCAAATCTGAGCCGGCCAAGGCTAAAGGCTGATTTGAAATTGATGACTTTCATTGACTTTCCATCACTTTGTTTCCCTCCTTCGTTGCGTGTAAATTGGCCCGTGTGTGGTG
The DNA here is from genome assembly GCF_026936395.1 of Plectropomus leopardus. Taxonomy (NCBI): domain Eukaryota; kingdom Metazoa; phylum Chordata; class Actinopteri; order Perciformes; family Serranidae; genus Plectropomus; species Plectropomus leopardus. The sequence goes on along the minus strand of NC_142194.1, from coordinate 26,909,447 downwards.
AAACGCTAATGGAAAGGCTGTGAAATTTGCACTTGGATATAAAATGCAGAAAAACAACTTGTCAGTCAAAGTGTGCTGAAAGCTGCAAGATGGAATTTGTTGAGTGAACTTTGTGACCTGCATACAAAATATTCTTGTCCAGCTGACCGTTGATACCAAACAGGCTACTTTTAACATCATGTAGATGTGTCTTTATTTATTGCTTGACAGTTTGTGTTTTTATTGAGATCAAGATAAATGGCCAAAAAAAAAGCATTTTCTTTCTTTCTTGATCAATAACATTTGCTGCTAAAAAAGAAGGTACCAGCAATAATCCATAGGTGGAATGTCAGAAGTGCACACATTAAACAGTTAACCACTGATGCTATTTTTTGACCAGTTCACAGTAAAGATGAAGTGATTCACACTAGGGATTGTTTTTGTACTTTTAGTATGAATAAGGTGCCAAAGAGCATAAAACAGCAACAAAATAGACCTTGTCAATCAAAAAAGTGCCAGTGGAGGATCCCCCACACCTCCTGACAGAGGTCTAATGTCCCTAATGTCCTAAAATCCTAGAAATGTGCCAAGATCCTAGATATTTTCTGAAATCCTAGATATTTTATGAAATCCTAGAAACGTCCTAAAATCCTAGAAATGTGCCAATGTCTTAGAAATGTCCTAAAATCCTAGAAACAGCCTAGAATCCTTGAAATGCCCTAAAATCCAAGAAATGTCCTTAAGTCCATCATCTTATTTCTTTTCTATATGCACCAGCCTATTAAATCAGCCAAAACTAACATTCCTACACATAAAGCAGTTACATTGTGCAACTTTAATTTAATTGTAGAGTTTGGGTTCCTATTTTTGAAATGAAAATTTTGACCAAAAAAAAGTCAATTTCTCCACAAAGACTAAGTAAAGATTCTTAACGTTTTCTTTAACAGCTGGGCACTTTAGTTATTCACAAATGTTACAAAAGCAAGTGGAACAGTGCATTTCTTAGGGACTATTTTTAGCGGTGGATTAATCCGCATTTGCTCTGTGAGTATTTTTGGGCAACAGGTAGGCGGGATCGAGTCAAAATAAACTACACTGGGCAGCAATGGAGCTCTATGCCACAGATAGAGAAGATATCTGAGGCTTTGATACACACACATTACTTGTTAGTAGATACAGTCATTGTTGGTTTTGCTGTTTTCATGGGATTTGTTGACAGTAGAAACATAAATTATCACCAGCCTTGTTCCATAAATCAGCATTTCATGAATGATTTACAATGACTACTTTGTACATAGGCACGTGTACTATTCTTTGGGGATAATAAAGGAGGCTTTTCTTCTTTTTTTTTTTTTTTTACATCTTATGCTATATTCATGAAGCTACAGTGTGGTGTAATTCAAACATTAGCATATGAAGAGTGAGTTTGGCAGTAGATTTCATTCAGCAGTGGATGCTATGCAGAGTCTCACACCTAAAGATCTAGTTGTTGAATCAAATCCATGCTAGGATGATAAATTGTTAGATTTTTCCAGTTGGTCCAGTTTGCATTCACAAAGCTCAAAACTCAAATGGTCCAGATATTAAATTGTCAAAGGTCAAGGTCACTGTTACCTCATCTGTCTCATTCTGTCTTTTGAACACAATATCTTGAGAATGTCTTGAGGAAATTTCTTCACATTTGGCATGGACGTCAACTTGGACTAAGCCATGGAGTGATTAGAGTTTGGTGGTCAAAGGTCAATGGTCAAGGTCACTGTTATGTCAACTGTCTCGTTCTTGTGAACACCATATCTTAAGAATGTCTTGAAGAAGTGTCTTCATATTTAGCATAGACATCAACTTGGACTCGGCTATGGGGTGATTAGTTTTTGGTGGTCAGTGTTCAAGGTCACTGTGACCTCGTCTGTCTCATTTTTGTGAACATGATATCTTGAGAACACCTTGTGGAAAGCCCTTCAAATTTGGCACAAACCTCAACTTGGACTCAGTAACAGTCATTCGATTTTGGTGGTCAATGGTCAAGGTCACTGTGACCATGTCTGTCTCATTCTTGTGAACACGATATCTCAAGATCTTGTGGACAGTTTTTTTTAAATTTGGCACAAACGTCCCTTTGAACTCAAGGATGAACTCGTGGTCCAAAGTCAAAGGTCAAGGTCACTGTGACCTCACAAAACTTTTTTTTTTCCATAGCTCAAGAATGTAATTATGAAAGAAATGACACAAATGCTTTTTAGGATAAAATTATGTCATTTATTTCCAAAAGGTCAATGTTCAGCTTTAATGTGACAAGTTCTGCAAAAACACTTTTCTGACCATTATTCAAGGCCATAACTCAGGAACAGAAGGGAAGACATTTGGTCAGATGCTGACTTGGTGACACTAATCTTGGATGTCCACCTTGAAACTTTCCTGATTGTATTGACCCCCTGTGCTGTTGGTTGTTGGTGTAAACTGTAACTACAACTTAAATGTGGGCATACAACCCTTTGCAGAGATTCTACTTCTAACAATGAAATGACACAAAATAATACGCTTCTTGTGATGTGGTTTAAATGGTGTTCATACTCGAAGTCAGCCACTCCGTACTTTACAGGTCCAAGACCACCTCTTTGAGGCAGACTAGAGACGGGTTGTTTGGTCTGCTCCAGAGTTTGAATGTGGTGTTCTCATAACCCAAATGAGGGGGTGGATACTCCAGGATATGGTTCAACCGGACATAATGAGGCTAGTGAAAACATACCCTCATATACACTTTTATGTCTTGCTGCAACACCATGATTAAGGTCAATAACATCAGTCTGCCTTTACATCCAAATCTTTCTGAGGCTACAGTGGACACATAAAATAAAAGTAAACTTACTGACTTCAAAAGTACTCAAAAAGTACACCTACACAAGAATTTGCTTATGTAAGTGAATCTCCTCACTTATGTCCTCAAGAGTACCACATACTCCCTAATTATCATACACGAATCTGTGGAACACTGCTGCTTTTTTTTTCATCCTACGCTTAAGCTTCTGTCTCCTTCTGGACTTCACATGCAGCAGAGTTAAGCACAGTATGTTGAATATATGCAGACACTGTACATTTCCAGTTCATCATCATGCTCCATTCCCTTGGAGAGGGTGTTAGTAGGAACAAAACTGTCTACAAGAGGCGATGTGTTTACACACAGCCATAAAACCACTTACACCAAAGAATGAAACTTTTATTGGCTGGCAGGTGTTGAGCAACGATGCCTCGCTTTTATTTCAAGGGTGGGTTTTAATGCCAGACGTCCACACTTGGGAGTGGATATACAGTCACAGGTGGAGGCACTGGAGTGGCAGATAAAAGCAACAGTTAATAACTTACATTTATTCTCATAGACGACAAGGATCAGCTGTACCTGGGCCGACAGATTCTTGGATCTTCCTCACAGTCTTTTAGTATTCCAGCTTAGTTATTGTGTATATCCCTTTTTCCCAGTTTGGCTACCCCGTTCTCTTTCAATGCACATGCGGCTTTCCATCATAGAGCTCATTAAAGCCGAACATGTTTGTCATCCCTTTTCCCAACTGGCCTTTAAATGAAAGCTCACATTATGCATTCTGTCACGTTGTGCATGGTATAAAACCTTACATTTTCCTTGCTCTCACTCTGCCTTCTCTTCCCTCCGCTCTGTTGGGATGTTTATAGGCCTGTTTAGTCCCACTTCTTGGGTTTTATGGGCCTAATGGTGAATCTCAGCAGCAGTCTGTGATCAGGTTAAGCCGCAAAACAGACGGTACTTAGAGTCGCTTGATAAGGTAAGGAATGTAGAACAAAACATCTTAATTTGCCCTTCCTTTTATTTTCCCTTAAGTGGGCTGTGTCGGTGGAGGCATGTTGTTTAGATACCGGTGAGACTATGAAATAGGATCCAGGAGGTCCCATTTGAATGTGTTAAAAGACTTATCAGATGACAAAACAGTGGACAATGCTTTGTTGTTACTTTCACATTTTTTGACATTAAGTATCATTTTGAAGCATTGGTAAAATTATTAATAAAATGTCAGCTGTGTACAAGATTATCTCACAGTGGGACTATTGTTCTTTTCCTTTTCTGACTTTCTTTCATACATATATAATATTACAGCTTTGGATGTTCATATTAAATGCAGCCAAAGTTTCAAATTATAAGATAAACATTTATAAAAACAATCCCTTTGAGCAAAAACCTGAAGCCTACTACTTTCCAAAGTTTTTTCTACTTTGACTACAAAATGAAGTAATTTTGCGAGATTTCTATATATGGTGGAGAGAAAGAGAGAGAGAAACAGTGTGTCATAGAAGCAGCGAGGTATGTTGGCGCATGTCACAGCCTACGGGACAACCTGAACAACAACCTGACATGGCATTTTTACTTAATTTCTTCTGCACGTCTCACTTTTTGTTTGACTTGGGTTTTTTTTGTTACATCTATATACAGTAGACATACCACACACACACACACACACACACACACACACACACACACACACAAAACAAAATGTTCTTGCTCTTTTTATTTATGCATCTATTTTTTATCCAATGGATTGCTGTTGTTGGTTTAAATATCATGATTGTTTTTTTTCTTGTATTTATTTCTAACATCATTTAATTGTATCTGAGGCTTTAGCAATGTTGTTTTACAAACATTCATGCCAATAAAGCAAATTGAATTGAATTGAGAGAGAGAGAGAGAGAGAGAGAGAGAGAGAGATGCAAAATAGGAGCCGCAATCACTTTTTGACAAGTAAGAAACTGTATTTTATGCATTGCATTGGCCCTTTAAAGGTATTTACACAGGTATAAAAGGGCGTGGTGAGCTATAATCTGTCAAATATAACACTATGAATGAAGTCAAGTCATTTTGAGGCAGAAATAAATGTATTTTTTTTTAGTGACAAGATAGGAGTTGCGATCATTTTTTGGCAGGTTTTATGTGTTATATTGGCTTTTCAAAGGTGTTTCAAAAGGTAAAAATGACTGGAGTTGTTATAATCTTGGCCAGAGAGCATGTAATATAATGCAGGCTCATAAGGATGATAGTAGATAATGCCTTTATTTTTACATTACCCATCCGTAAAGTATGATGGACTACCTTCCAAATGTAAACATACAAGCAACGGGAACAACAATATTGTAATGTTGATTTTGGATCATATTCCTGCCGCAACATTTCCAGCTGTGTTTAGAAGCTTTATGATTTATTTTTTGACAGTGAAAAGTGTTTCTATACATAGTCATACTCATTACTCAGCTTTTATTGGTGATTTTCAGCAGTTAAAAGTGGAACAATAGACTGTAATTTTTGTCAGCTGCAGGTACATTGCTACATGAAGTTACATGCTAACATCAGGGAAAAATGTGATCTCGGTTGCCAGTGTTGATCATTTTATTATGATTTTGGATCTTATTCTGCTGGAACATGTCCAGTTGTGTTCATGACTTTTGTTGTTGACAGTGCAGCTATTCTCTGTTGCAGCCGTTCCCTGGCAGCAAGTACACTGCCTGATGTAGCTATATGCAAAAATCAGAGAGACAATCTTGGTTGCTGATGTTACTTTGTCGCTAATAGAGCATTTTCCTGCTAGAACATTTCTGGTTGTGTTTAGAAGTTTAAACTGATGTTTTTTACAATATAAAGTGCCTTTTGCACACTCATTCCCCAACTGCAGGTACACTGCTACATGAAGCCACATGCTCATGTCATAAAAACCAGGGGTGCAACGGATCAAAAAACTCACAGTTCCGATCGTATCACGGTTTGGAGTCACGGATTGGATCATTTTTCGGATCAGCAAAAAAAAAAAAAAAAAAAGAAGGGAGACAAGACAAAAATAACTTTGTCCTCCATTTATTTTGTAAAAACACTTTTTGCCCATTAAATAAAAACAACATTAAACTCAAAATTTCCAACAAAATTTATGACATTTTTCTTCAGGGTTTTGTCTGTCAGTGCAGAGTATATAGCAGCCTGCTGATAAGATAACGCTCCAACATATCACAGGTGGAGTTCCACCTTGTTGTGACATCATGTATGAGCTGATGAGCAGGCAGCTGTAGCATTTCTTGCTTTGTCTTAAGCACATGAGCAGCTGTTGTGCTTTGGTGGAAGTAGGAAACCACCTTCCTGATCCTCCCCAGGAGGCGGTCCATTGTATTATTGTATTATTTCTGGATGTCATTCTGTGTTTTTGCCTCAGAATTTGTCATTTTTACTATTTTCCACCTGATGACATCATCTCTATTTGGCATATGAAGAATATAGATGCCATTTCCACTAGGTGCACTGTAACAATCAACATTGCTGCAAACAACAATAACAAAATATAAATATATTAATGATTCATCTGGAAACACAGTGACACCATGACAAAATGAAAAATAAAATTTAAATTTAAACATAGTATATTTATGATTAGGGCTAATGATGAAAAAATAATCAATTCAATTAAATTATTCAGGATTATTAATGTAATATATAATACTTCTTAAAGCTTGATTTTAAAAAGTGCATTTTGTGTGCAGAGCCAGTCCAGTGTGTGCAAATAAAGCGGGCCCTAAGGAATAATGTCATTCTCACATGTCCATTTGTACACTGAAAGTGTTATCGGTCACTGTGATCATTCCTGTCCTCCTACTGGGGCATGAAGCAATCTCTTTTAAGAGCAGCACTTTGATGCAAATAACCAGATTTTGTTCATACTTAGAAAAAATCAGAAGCCATTCTTCAGTGCATTTATCTTAATATAGGTGTAAGTTATGGTGCTCATGGGCTGAATGTCACAGTTCTCACCATCATCATCATCATCATCAACTTCATAATCATCATCATCAAAATGCAATCTTCCTCACATAACAAGCATTAATGCATACTTTTCATGCGAAATATAAACCATTTAAAGACAGGCTTCTATATATGCATACACACTCCAGGCTCAAGGCTCATATCAGTACTGAAGTGATTACTGAATTGTTACAGAGGAGCAGGAGAGGATGCGTGTTCGGCGGCTGTGCAATTCAGTGCAACTCTGTTATTCTGCAGCTCTGAAAGGAGCCTCGTGGCATTAGGTATAAATGGGAAAGTAATTAGCGGAGCATATGCACTTGGACCTGCAAGAGGACGAGGTCTTTGTGCTGCTGCCTGCACACCCACATGTGGGTCTTTGTGTGTGCGTGCGGATGCACGCATGTGTGTGCTTGCAGTACAAGGCCACCCACAACAGGAGAGCCTGATTGACAGCCAAAGAATCCTGAGAGGAGCAAACACACAGGCAAACAAATGCACACTGGTACAATCAGAGCGGCGTGTATTGACACGGCTCTGCCAGCAGCTCTGCTCCAAGAGACGGCTCCCTCTTGGCTCGCCGACTATCATACCGAAAATTAACAAAAATATTGATGTTTAACAGAGTCTTTTATGCTTTTTCACTTAGTTCCACTTTGCACATTTTATCCTCATATGTGATCTAATGAATGCGTCTTTGGAGGGTTCCTCTTATAGCCCACAAACCCGGAGAAGGTGCACTGATTTCCTTACATCCTGCTTGTCTGTTGTGTGAAACAAACCCACCATTTCCTGCCTGGCTGAGCTCCCCTGCATTGGAGACAACGTACAGCCCAGCATGATGCAACGCAGCGCCTGCACCAGCAAGGCAAAAGGTTACACGGCAAATAGAGCTGGGTTAAAGACTGCTGGCATATAATTCTTACTGGAGGGTTTGTTTCAAGTCTTTAAACCACTAGCTTTTTTCATTTTTTTTCAGTTTGCACTCCCTTTATCTACAGACTTTTTATTTTTATTTTCATAGAACCAGGCATTTCATTTTCTTCATGTTATTTTTAGAAGTTGAGACCCTCAAAAATGCCAAACCTTGTTTGTTACATTTGTAGGATGTGTAAGTCCTAATATTACGTCATTACCAGCAGCGTTTCAACCTGCCGTCCTGGACACATTTCATGCAGACCAGATAGGTGCCATTCAGTTGTTTCTCTGTGACATCGCCGGTTCACGTAATGGATGGACATGAAAGATGCCAATCGGCCGTCCGCAGATATATAATAACACCACAACTGGTTCTGTCCAGCATTCTCCCCTAATGCTGTCCAGCGATGTTTCATGCACACGCTAAAGATGCCTTTTGGCATCACGCTCTTGTTCTCTCAAAAGTGGTGACAGAGCAGCGCTGTGTTAACAGTTTCGGAATGAGAATGGTTTGGTGGTTGATGTGTTGAAACTTACATTTCTTTACATGTTCAGTTTTCAACTTTATATTGTGACAGCGCTGTTGACATGCAGTTAGGTCGGCAACTTGCAGCTCCGCTCTATTACATCTGTCTAGTGGTCCCCTGTTGCTTTAAAAAAATGGAAAGAAAATGAATTACAGTTATTTTTTTACAATTTAAATTTATTACCTTTGTGAGCCTAAAATAATTCAGAAATTATCCAATTATCCATTTTTTCTAGCGCTCTCAGCATTAACACATTTATCATGATGCTATTAAGGCCCATACATAATGTTCATGTGGTTTCCAGTTTTTTTTTTTGTTTTGTTTTGTTTTTTTAAATTTCTGGCAGACATTTTTGTCGTTAAAAGGCTGTACTGGGCTGAGACTTAAACCTAGAGTGACAATACTGGTATCATATGAAACTAGAAGACCTGAAAATCCTGGCTGCAATCTTGGCTGTGCTTGATCATTGTGTTAGCTGTGCAGGTGCTGTGATCCTGTCTTTGGTCATGGTCTTGCTGTGGCTGCACTGATACTGTTCCCCCGGCTCACCCTGATCGTGGTCTTGGTTTTGCCACTGCTGTGGTCCTGCCTGAAGCTACGTCTGTGTTGTGGGTCCTGGCTGTACCAATACCGTGATTTTGCTTGATGCAACCCTCTACTGCCTTTATTATGAGCCACGCCTCCACTATCAATATATGCATGGGACTCTTATCAACACCCACGATATTACATTTAGTAATTTCACACCTATCGTTAATGTAATATGACATGCGTCTGTTTCCATTATTGCTGTGCATCTCTCCCTCTCTCTTGCCCTCTCTCTTCCTCTTTCCTTTTTGTCATGATTGTATTTCATTTGTTATTTACGACATCTATTGCTCGTCTGTCTGTCCTGGAAGAGGGATCCCTCATCATCCTCTAATGCTCTTCCTGAGGTTTCTAACTTTTTTTTCCCCCCGTTACAGGGGTTCTTTTTCAGGAGTTTTTCCTTGGGTGATGTGAGGGTCTAAGGGCAGAGGGATGTCGTACGCTGTAAAGCCCTCTGAGGCGAACCGTGTTTTGTGAAAATGGGCTTTATATATAAAATTGACTTGACTTGACTATGGCATGCTAGCTTCTCAGTTCGGGGCCATAATAACATTCCAAATTTAGGCATTTCCCTTGACCTCTGATCTCAAGTTATCCGAACGAAATGGCCTCTATGGGTACCCATGAGTCTCTCCTTTACAGACTGATGCCAGCCCCATGCAGTTTTTTGTTGTCATTTGATTGCTAATCAAGACAATAATTGCTTTACCTCCTCAATATGGACTATTGTTTTGTAATGCGACATAATGGAATTGAAAACATGCGATTAAAAAATGCAATTAATCGCGATTTAAAAAAAAAAAATACATTTGAATGGCAGTTGCAACTCCGAACTCACCAACAGCCTCATATGAAATCTCCTAATTAGTCTTAAGATAGATATAATTTAAAAAGCTCTGTTCTTGTCACTATGTTCCTCTCTTGGCCAGCAGAGGGTGCTACCATCCTAAAAGAGCAGACAAAGCATCCAAAATAATGGATAAAAAATATGTAAAGATCGAAAACCAGCAGAAGTATTTGTGAGTTTCTATTTGACGGATCAGTATTGTTTCCCTCATTTTTCGAGTGCCACTCTCTCAATGTCGCCATCACTCACCACGTAGCCCTCATACTGTATATTGTCTGGTGTGCAGCGCTGGCTCGGTGTTATTGCATGCCACAGGGGCCTCTCACCGCTGATTGATGGCTAAATGCTCCTCATACATCTCAACTTCCATCTTGTATGGGGTGGTACCGGGCAGCTGACTGCTCGTGTCACTTGATGATGGTGAGTGCCAAAGAAAGGGCTCGGGTATTAGAGCAGATCAAAGTGTGCTGAATTAAAGGGTGTCAGACTGGATGGACAGATGGACGGACAGAGCCAGGTACATGTTGTAGATACAATCATTTTTTTGCCTGAGAGCAGATTAATCTTTCACGTTTACTTTCTTTAACTCTAGCTCTTTGATTATTACCCATATTATTATTAATTTATTTAAAAAATAAGGCAGGCAATGAGCAACATAAGAAAAACTACTCAAAAATTAACATATAATTTGTTTTAAAAAAAATATGAGAGAGAGAGAGAGGCATTGCCAATATTGTTTTACAAACATACATGCCAATAAAGCAAATTGAATTGAAAATTGAATTGAGAGAGAGAGAGCGATAATAGAATGAAAAAAATTACCTGAAAAATTTCCAGAAAAAGTAAAAAAGTAAAAATAAAAAAAGACCTGAAATAAAAAAAATATATAATAATTTATATGACATTATTTAAAATATGTAATTGTTGAGTTATAATAATTTCCCAAGTTTTTATTTCCTTTATTTTTATTTTTTTTTTCTAAATCTACTTTTTTCTTGCAATTGCTTACCATGTTTTTGAAAGAAATTGCTATAATTTGTTCGGGGTTTAAAGGTTTAAAAACTTGTGAAAGGCATCTGAAACAGCACAAGAAAAGTGATGTCCATCCAAATTTTAAAGGGAGACCAACATCATTTTCTTTGTCCTGCTTTCAGGCACCTTTAACAAGTATTTAAAACTTTGGAACATGAGCAAATTGGTTTGATTTCTTCCAAAAACACAGGGGGGAAAGGCAATAAGCAACATAGATGACAATTGCTGAACACCTGAAAAAAAGAGGGAATAATTAGAAAATTATCAAATAAAGGGGAAAAACATATCAAGAAATGGTATAAATATTAGATTTAAATATTTAAAATTAGGTTACAAAATTAAAAGAAAAAAATTATACTTACTATTTTATTTTATTTCACCACTTTTTTCAGGTAATTTCCTATATTTTTTTGCTAATTTCTGGTCATTTTGTTGTAACTGTTTACTGATTCCTTTGCTAATGTTGCTCATTGCCTTCTTTCCATGTTTTCAAGAAATCAAGCCAATCTGCTCAGGATATAAAGGGTTAAAACATCACTGAACATGTTTCTTGAACACTGAAGGTGTCTCAAGGACAGCTAATTGTGCTGTTGCTTCCCTTCCCTGCTTGAGCGTCTTTTTTTCTTTCTTTCTCCCTTTTTTATCTTTCCTCCTTTTCGGTTTTTGCACTTAATCCCACGTAGTCTTCCACATAGCTTTTCCACCTAACTGGCGTCTGATAATGAGGTCATTTATCACCACTATGTAGAGAAGGCCTCTTTTTAATGCATGTGTTTTCACCTTGCTGGAAAAGACATGTTTTCGAACAAAATTGCTTTTTTGAGTCCTGATAGCGTTAATCCCCCAGAACAGTCGTTTTAAAGCATCAGACGCCTCTCCATCCCTTTTCGCCGAGTGCAAAAGCCATTAAAAGTTGCGAGTTTCCTCATAATGGCATTATGAGTGAATTGTGTGGCCCGTGTCTGCCTGAGCCTCCCTCAGGCCATCTCCCGCTCTCTCATGTTTTCTGTGGTTTGTGCACTCTCACACCATATCGCCCCCACACATGCACTAACCCATCTAGCACATTCACGTCCACTCCTCATTACTCAATTTTAGGCTCTTTGTTATAAAGGCCTACAAATCTAAAAAGTGCATCTACTTTCATGTTATTTACCTAACTAGTCCTCGTATTACCTTAAATGTCCTTTACTTCCCTTAAATTACAATATCCTCCTTTGAAAAAGTCAAAGTGAACCAAACAGTATTGATGGCCAGTGCTCTTCTTAACTTCTTTATGAATGGGTTTTTTAGGGGATTTTTTTACGTAGTGTAGCTGAATTGAGTCAAGCTTTTCAAACTAAAACATAATGTCTGCAGTTAACAGTAATAACAGGGGTGTATTTACAGCTCCAAATTTGAAATAAAAAATTATTTGAAAATGACGCATCATTAATAAAGACATATTAAGACAAGAATGAGTGATCTTCTCATTTTTTGCTGCCTCAAATTAGGCACAAATGTTCAATTGGACTCAAGTTATGAACTGATTAAATTTTGATAGTCAAGGTCAAGGCCAGTGTTAACCTGCATCCCTCTCATTCTTGTGAATGCAACATCTCAAGAAGGCCATGAAGGACTTTCTTCAAATTTGGCAAAAACGTACACCTCAACTTAAGGATGAACTGATTTCATCTTGAGAGTAGAACTGCATGTCTGCAGTTTACAGTGATAACTCAAAATTTGCAGTCATTTCTTTAAAAATTATGCATTCTTAATTATGACAGACATAAACAAGAGAAGTCTTTCCATATATTTGCTGCTTTAAATTAGGCACAAATGTCCAACAGAACATTTCTTTAAATGCACCCTTAGTTAAAACAGATGTAGACGAGTGGTCTTCTAATTTTTTTCCTGCCTCAGATTTGGCACAAACATCCTCATGGACTCAAGATTGACCTGATGAGATTATGACGGTCAAAGGTCAAGGTGCCTGTGACCTCCCATCCCTCACATTTTTAAGGTCTTCAAGGACTTTCTTCAAATTTGGCACAAACATCCACCTGGACTCAAGGATTACCTGATTTATTTTTGATGGTCATAGGTCAAGGTCACTGCAACCTCACATCTGTCTAATTCTCGAGAAAACAATATCACAATGGCGTTGAGGAACTTTCTTGAAATGTGGCCTAAATGTCCACCTGGACTCAAACATGAACTGATTTAATCTTGAGGGTCAAAGGTCAAGGTCATTGTATCCTCACGTTTGTGTCATTCTTGTGTATGTAGTATCCAGGAACACTTTAGAATGTCTTTAAAGTTGGCACAAACATGTATTTTGACTCAAGGATGAACTGAATAGATTGTGGTGGTCAAAGATCACTGTGACCTCACAAAACATATTTTTTGCCAGAACTCAAGAATTTATTTGCTAATTCTGACAAAATTTCACACAAATGTCTCATAGGAATACATGATGAAATGGAGAAATTTTGTATCTAAAGGACCAAAGGTCAACTTCATTGTGATATCAAAATGTTTTGCAAAAATACTTATCTGGCCATTATTTGGTGCATAATTCAGGAACAGAAGGGAGACATTTGGTCTGTTACTGAAACAGTGATACTAATCTTGAAACTATGCTGATGTTATAGATGCTCTGTGTTGGTGGGTTGAAGATGTGTGTGGATGATCCATGTTTTAGAATCTGTAGCTTCTTTGTAACAAAATATCTGAGGCAATGTCAACTTTCATGCTATGTATGACTCTGGATGGACATTGCTGTAACCTATAACTACAACTTGACCAGTTGGCAGAAGCATACAACTACAAGGCAATAATTCTATTTATTAACTTTCTTAAAATCTTGTATATTCAGGAAATGGTTAAATGACACAGGTATGCAGTTTTCATTGCTACTGCTTCACACCACTTCCTCTACTTTCCATTTGAATCAGTTGGCAACACTGCATGGAAATATAGGAGAGTTGTTTTTTGATGACGGGATTGTTAGTTAGGCTCAGTATTGGTACAGTTTTTAATTTCAGTCAGACTTTCAGTTCTTTGGATGTGAGCTTTAACCTAATGGAATGACAAAGTCAAGCATGCTAATGTATGTCTCTTGCATTACACAACAACAGTGGTGACCTAAAGGTTAGAGAAGTGAGCTTCACAGGAAGATCTTACTTTAAACTGGGTAAAAAGAATGAAAAGCTTTTGAGCTCTTGAACTAGACACTGAACTGCAGACTGCTGAAGTGGTGTTGCACGGCGGACAGCAGATCAGACTGTGGTTTCACGGGGCCGCTTCCTGTTTTTGTGAGATGTAACAAGGAGTTTTTTGCAAAAGAGAGTCTGGCTTTAAGTGAAATGTCCCTGAATAAGTACAATTTGATCAAATAAAATGTGGAAGCTGCAGAAAAAGGAGTGCCCTTGGGCCTAAAGTTTGGGTGCAATTATTATGCACAGTTCAAAAACCTTCCAACACACAGCGGTGTGGTTACAACCTTGTGATTATACTCAAAGTGAAAACACACAAACTTTTAAACTTTTCCGACTGCTTCAAAATGGGATTATTGATGTCATTGTCACTAAGACGAGATGGCTCTCCTTTTCCCTCAGAGGCTAGCAATGGGGCTGTTTTTCTTTTGTGAGGTAGAGTTTCCACACTTACCTCAGTTGTTCTGCTGTCCACATTTCTGTTACTGGGAATAGTGACTGCAAAAATGTTGATACGTGGTAACTGGTAACCTCGCCACTGATAGCTGTCGTGAAAAACAAAAGATTTCTCCTCTTGATTTGATTGTGTGGTGGTTGCAACACTTTCTTTCTGCTGTAAAAGGAGCCTTTAATTTCTCTAGAGGTTGTATTCGCTGGCAGACAGAATTTCATACTCAAAGTGTGGCTTATAGAGAACCAGTCTAAATGCAGATGGTATCATTATTTTCACTAAGCTAACTTGTTGCAAGATGGTAAGTAACACCACCACCAGACTAGAAAAAAGAGATCTTCTGATAACCAACATGGCTGGTGTTGTTTTGCTTTGAATCATGAAGATGTTGGAGAAAAAGTGGTGGATCAAAAACATGTTCTCACTCTGAATTCGTCTCATGTTGCTGCTCTGTCAGGACCTTTAGCGTCAACTTATGATGTTTTAGATATCCTTCTGTCATTGCATTAATGTCAACAACTGCTCATGGTGGGATGACGTCATGGTGGGATGATGCAGCCCATTACAGTAATGTCAGAAAGCAGCATGGTCCTCATGTTTACACAACAGTGCAGACTGTCACGATGGTTGGGATTAGGCACCAAAGTCACCGATGGTTAGGTTTAGGCAAAAGAGGCACATGGTAAGGTGGGACCCATCTACCTTCCCACCTGCCCGCCCAATAAGCGCACTCGTGCTCCTTATATTATGTGGTTGCCGGCAGAGACTGTCCTTCAGGATTTTATGCACACGAGACCTTTTGCATCTAGCTGCATTCTTACGTGACGATTCACCTGCACGTTACATGTGGGTGCACCCAGTGCCCTCCAGCCGTTCACCAGTGTACAATAACAATGTCACCGGTTCTATCCGACTGCATTCTCATCTGACATCATCCAGCCGCATTCCAGCTGGATGCGGAACGTGGCTTTTGGCATCAGATTATACGCTAAAAGCACTAACAGATTGTGCTATCTGACGAGTTCGGAAGGAGAACAGGTTTATAAAAAAAAGTAAAATTAAGCTCAAAGCTAAAATGACGTCACAATTAGTTCATATCGGTTGGAATACTTCAAATTAGTCATTTAGATCAACTCACCCCATTGTGTCGATAGGCGGAACTTGACAAAAAAAACAGGAGCAACTCAGACTACAAGCTATCATTATCCCTGCAGCATTCAGGCAACCGTTTCTACTGCAGGGAACAGGAAATCTCAGCAGTGATTGGTCACGTTACAATTATAGCCGCAGGTACGGCACCCCACTCTGTATAGTAAAAAAAAAAAAATGGCTTTACAAACTCTAACCATGAACATGGTCTTTCTGTTTTCATTTTAAGATGGCTTTTTCTTCACATGGGTATCTTGTAGTAATTTGTCATACAATAACATCTGAATGGTTTAATGATAATAATATATATAATAATTGCCCTTAGTGCAATTTTAAAAATGTCAAACCACTTGCACATGGACTTGAAGCATGCCATGGTGATGTCCCTTCACCTGAAGGAGACAAGGATCAACTGACAGAATATAAACAGCTTAAAGCCACATGGAGAGGCGAATGCTTTCACAGAGCCAGTGCAGTTATTTTCAGTAATTCAGGAAGTGTAATGTTAGCTTTTTTTTCTTTTTCTTGGCAAATCATTCTCTGTTCTGAGAAAACGGCATTCCAGCCTCTTGAGAGAGGTGAATGAAATTCATGAGGCGTCAAAATGATTTGATTAATATGTGATGAAAATGGATTATTATCCAAATCAGAGTCTGTCACTCTTCCCACTGCACTGTCAACACGAGGGGGACTGTGGTTTTACATTTTCTGGCAAACAATTGTGTGAGTTTCTCAGTGCAGTGAGCTCACTGCATGGACAATGGCTTAGTCAAGGAGACCTGTGGACAGAAAAAGACGAGAAACCCAGTTAGATCAACACTGTGCCAACATCAAAGCAAGAAGAAACTAAGCTTTGGTGGAAACATCTGAACTATCCCTTCAATATACAGTCAATCAGCAGCCATTCACTGTGTTCAAAGTGTGACTCACCTTTAGTATATCCAAACTCGTCAAATATTGCCACTTGGTCTGCGCCGATCACGTCTACATAGGACATGCTAGGTATCCTCCAACATGTTCTCACTCTGAACTCGTCACATGGTGACAGTTTGTTAGTGACCTTCCATGTCAACCTATGACACTTTCGGTGTCCTTGCTGTGTCAATCTATGACATTCTGCGATGCCACTATGGTACTGTCAACAAATGCACGCGGTGGAATGGCGTCATGGTGGAATGACGTCATGGTGGGATGGCGTCATGGTGGGATGGCGTCATGGTGGGATGACGCAGTCCGTTACCATGATGTCAACAAATGCACGTGTGGTGGGATGATGCTGCACCGTCCCTATGTTCACACAACAGCGCAGACTGTCGTAAATCGTTAGGATTAGGCAACAAAGTCGTGGATTGTAAGGTTTTGCAAAAGAGGCACAGGTAAGGTGTGGGATAAAAACACATCCACACGTGACCTGAACTCTGGACTCCTGCACAAAAGATGGTTGTTATATTACTTGGTCACTCAACTTGTTCTCACACTGAACTCGGAACGTCATAGATTGATGTGTAAGGTCACTGACCGACCGTCACCATGTGACAACTTCGGAGTGAGACCGTGTTGTATCCTCCGCATTTGTTTCTGACATTCCGGGACTGTGTGTCAGTTTATTGTCTTTTCAGAGTACATTCATGTTTTTGCTCATTAGACACGGTCTTTTTCTAAATAACCTTACAACATTAGGAGAACATTATGTATTTACCTTTATTTCCTTGTGAAAAACAAGCATGTGGTTAGGTTTAGCCAACAAAAACTCTAATCTTCTTCATTGCCTTTAATAAAACATTGGTTAGAAAAGTAATCAAAAGCAATTTAAAAAGTTACAATATGAAGTGGTTAAAATAGTTTTTAAATTTTATACAGGATGACTAGTTATCTATAACCTATTACAAATCTAAAGTTAACACAGTGCACAAAGCCGCATCAAAAAACATAAGAAAAACTTCTTTCTTGATTATAGTTTGATTTTCTTCTTTCCTCCTTTTTAGACACTTGCACACAAACACGCACACACCACTTATGTCCTCTGTAACACTATCGACGCACACAAGTGCTCTCCGAATGACCGGAGACCAACAAAGAGGGGCGAGACACAAAGAGTTTCACAACTCACTTACAGACGGGCTGAGTGATGGCCAGCGGGGAGGAAATCAATAGCGGGAGGGGAGACGCTATCAAAGCTGTCCATGGACTAACATCCCGTTACTGTCGACAGGTTTTAATCCATAAAGCCGGTGTCTCCCCCGAACAAAGAGAAAGGCAGGAGGCTCTACTCTTATCTCTATCAGGGCTTTGAATTACAAAGGCCTATCAGTGTGGAGTGAGAGGGGAACTACGTGGAATTAGACTGAGGATCAGTCTCTTGAGGGAAAAGGAGAGGTTTCATGTTGTCTGGCTGTTGCATTATAGATGAGGTTGTTTGCTGTAAAATGTATGTAAGTTTGCATTACAAAAAAATATCCATTTGGCCAAGAGATGGCAATAAACCTCAAACGACAATCAATTCATGAAAGCTTTTCCATTCACAAGCAAGCAGGTCTCAAGGATTTACCTTCAAGTATCAAGCAAGTCCTAAATTACTGTGGTTAGAATCAAGCCATCGAGTCATAGTTTAGGTCAAGAACATCATAAGGCAAGTCTCATGAAATTCTGATGATCTGGGCAAGCCTTAAACTGGGGACACACTACACAATTTAAGACAGGGTTTTCTATAGGATTCACAATCGTGACGACTCCGTCCTAGTCCGCACAAGTCAGCATGAGTTGCAGCCAGTTGCCGTGGCAAGTTGGCACAGAAATCTGTAAGTGTTTGAGGAGAACAGACTTGTGGACTCCTTGACATGAGTCGGAACACGTTTTATTATTCAGAGCTGACTGTGGAAGCTGTGGCATGGTGTCCACTGGTCACCGACCCAACCAGGGATGCGTAATAGTAAATAAACATTCTATCGTTATCCCTGCTGTTATCCAGTATGTTACTAGAAGTGACTTCATTCACTCGCATCAAGCTCCCTCTACAATCTGTAGTCCATTCTCCCAACATCTATCCCTCCACCACTTCATCCAAATGCGTTTTCTCCATTTCTTTTTTTTTTAGCACAGATAGTAGCGCATAGAAACATTGCTGCTCCCTGCTGCACCTGATATGTTCAGGTGGCTTCAGTTGGAGTGACAAGTCGCATAATCTATGATCTCTCATCTGGCGCAGTTGTGAAGTGTATGATCCACTGGTTTTAAGTCATCATTAAAAAATCTGCAGAAGTCAGTCGGAAAGTGCACAGTCCCAGTCTTTTCAGAATCTTTTAGGATTGCGAAAGTTGTGTAGTTTATCCCAAGCTTTAGCTGTCTTAACTAAGGTTTCAGTTCCTAAAAAGTAAGCTGAAAAACATATTCACAAACCTTTCTTTGTGGGTTTTACAGTGACCAATGAAGCTGGATGTTGTGGTGGTTGTGTCACTACCTTCATAGACATCATAATCCATATTAATCCTTTAAAGCAACATTATGCAACTTTTAGTTGTTTAAGTTTCATTCCCAAGATGTCAAATACTGAACTTAATACTTTTATCATTTCTGGACTAGCCCCCTCCATAGTATCTGCCTGATGTGTTGGCCTCTGCTGGTCTGCTGCGTCCCAGTAGGCTGCCAGTTTTGCACTTATTGGATGAAAAATTGTATTTTAAAAACAAAATGTTTCAATATCTAGAAAAATGCAATAATTTAATTAAAAGCCAAGTCTTCTTATGTCATCTGTCTCAAGTCTAAGCAGGGTTCCTGCAGCTCAAGGCAAGGTAGATTTAAGAATATTTAAGACGTTTTTTAATGCCACTTGGAATTGAGTTTTAGGCCGGTTTTCTAATAACCAACATGAAGAAGATTTTAGTTTGCTCAAATGTTTATTGTAACATAACACATGACTTTTGAAAAGAAAAGGTTAGATTATCTATGTCAAATGTTGACAAACCAACTCTTTCTAGAGTGCAACACATGGAAGACAGTGAGCATATTATATTATCATAAAAGTATCTATTTAGTTTACTGACAGAAGTCGGAAATATCTGGCATTTCTGGCCAATTTTGTGTTTCTCAATCTGCATTTGAGATTCCACTATTTGGATTCCCATCATGACAAATTTAAGAAGAATAATTTATTAAATTTTTTCACATTTACATTTAACATTATTTGACATTTTTAAGACTTTTGAAAGATTAATTTGAGTCAATTTAATACTATATAAGGCCTTATTTTTAGATAAATGAATACAATGCCTTTTAAGAGTTTTCAGGGATCTGGGAACCTTGTCCTCAAATTTATGCCTTAAGTCTGACTCGTGTCAAGTCACGTGGCTCGAGTCCTCCATCTCTGCTGTTATGTATGGAATAACTAGAAGAAATGCACAGTTATAATGATAGAAAACAGCTCCACATATAGAAACTCAAACTTCATTAACAGCTTCGACATCAAGAACTTCACCATGCCACCTACACTGTGTGATTGACAGGTGATCTCTGACAGCAGCACACAGGGATAAACCCGTGGCAGAGATTCCGTATGTGATTGACAACTGTGCAATTTTTTTAATTGTACAATACATTTTAAACATGTTCACAGAGCAAGTCTTCAAATGAGCTGAGTGAAAGTAGAGTAAGGAGAGAATTCTGCCCCCACTCAAACACAGGGGAGGTGAATGGAATCTCTTTTGTCACACTCACGGTGTTAAAAAATGACAATTTCAGAAATCAACATCTGTTTCAAGAAACGATGTCCCCGTAACTGTGAATAATGAACAATTTATCATTAGACCTTCTTTGAAATGAAGAAAGCATTCCCGAAATCAGCTTTGGTCTTCGTGAGATTTAAAAAATCTTTTTTTTTAATTTTTTATATGAAACCAACTCTTTAGATCCGGTCCTAAATTCTGCAATCGTTTTGTGACACTCAGGATAAGAAAAATGAAAAGTAAGGTAAAAAAAAAAAAAAATGAGAAAAGGAATACATTAAATTGAAACAAACATTTTTAAATCCTAAAAGATGCTTTTGAGAAATTCAGAGTTGAAAAACAAAACTGGAAAAATATGCAAAGCATTTAAGTGCAGAGTTGTAGCATCATCAAATACCATAAGCTATTTTAAAAAGGTGTTTTAAAGAGAAAATATCGCTATTTTGGCAGTGCTTTTGAGATTGTGAGGCCAAAAGCCACATTTTGCATCTGCATTTCACGCCACAGAACAGCATCAGATTAGAACGTGGCCAGACAGAACTGGTTGCAGTGTTATTTTACAGAAAGCCGAATGGTACCTGCCCTGTCCACATGCATGATACACTGTAGGTGAGGTTAAAACACTGCTGGTTACAACATAATATAAGGAGGGGCAGTGGATGGGTCCAACAAACCCTGGACTTTCAAGATAGTTCAATGTTCACCTCCTGTCTGAATGTGACTTTTTTTCTCCACCTTACCATGTGCCTTATTCTGTTATCTAAACATAACCATGTGCAGCGTAATCCTACCATGTGCTTGTGTTGACATCATGGTAGTGGTAACTCAGAACTCAAAGAACTCAAAAAACTATGAAAAATGTCCAGAAAACTAGATTTATGAATCTTATAATTCTATATTTGAGATTTTTTTAAAATTTCTTTTCCAGTACTTTAGTAAGATAATTTTCTTGGGTTTTTTTAATTTTATTTTTACGTTTCTTTTTTGTTGCTTATTTTAAGGTAATTTTCTTCTTACCTTTTAGTCATATATTGCTTTTTCTTTGTATTTATTTTTCTTGCAATTATTTTTTTTAGTTGCTCATTGCCCTCTTCCTATGTTTTTGAAAGAAATCAAATCAATTTGCTTACATTTCAGAGGGTTAATCTGACAGCAAGTGCAATGCAACATGGAATTAGTGCTTTAAAAAAAGAAAATGTAGACCTCGTAGATTTAAAGAACTGCACTAAGCTCCCTGTTTCAACCACTGGCACATGGACCACATCGGTCATGTATGTGCATGCATCATGAACGAATATTTAGCCGAGTCAGCGGAGAGGAAAGTGCATCGATCCAGTAAAGATCCAGCCTGACACTCGCAAACACTCCCCCACCTCCCTGAGTCTGATCCCTTGGCCTCTTTCTGAGGGATTTAAGTCTCTTTTGATCCACCGGCCCCCTTCAGTATGTGTGTGTAGTATATACTCACATGTTCATCTTTAGACATCCACTGGAGTGTGTGTGTGTGTGTGTGTGTGTGTGTGTGTTCATAGATGAGCAGGCTCATGTAATATTCAGCAGACCCCGGAGCCCCTGGGTGCCACTGGTGTGCCCTGTGCTGGAATAGAGGTGTCTGCCCTCATCTCACCTGGTGACTGCCACAGAAAAGACTAGCACCATAACCGCTTTACTGCCTCCTCCTCCTTTTCTCCCTCTCTCTCCCTCCTCCTCCTCATTCTCCCCTAGGCTCTCTCTATCATCCTGCCCGCTCCTTCCCTCTCCCTCCCGTCATCTCCTCTGTCATTCCTCCTGTATTCGTAACCCGCTGCCACTTGGCTGTCACACCAGCATCTCCTCCACCGCCATGTCCTCCTCTCTCTTCTTCTCTCCTTTTTCAATTCCCCCTGCCATCATTTTTGTCTCTTCTCTCCTTGCTTTTGTGGCTCGGTTTTCTTTGCACCATTCCCATATCTTCTCTTCCTCCTCGCCGTGCAACCTTTTCTCGGCCTTGCATTTGCCTCTTTGCTCTCAGCGTGGCAGAATTAGCCCGTCTCTCGCAATTCCTTCACTCGCTCCTGCGGGAAATGACAATGTTGCAGCCTGCTGCCATTATTTCACAGATCAAAGCGTTGAAATTGAACCTGGCTCGGCTGAAAAAATAACCTCCTATCGCGTCGTTCACCTTTGCATCAGTCTCACTGCTCGCTGCCAAAAGGGGTGTTGGACTCTGGACTGTGTATCTTTGTGTGTGTGTGTGCTTCCATGCCTGCTTGCATCCACAAATCGCCGGTGTGTGGCGTCTCTAGTTTTTCCAGTCTCAACACTCCCCCTGGTGGCAGGGACTGAAAGGGTAAAAGCTGCATCTGCAGCAGCTGCAGGAAGCAACAAGTGTTTCACAGGCTGCACAAATCTCTTTGGCATGCTTTAATTTGATGTTCTTAACATCTGTTCAGGGACTACAAATGAAAGCTGATTCTGGGAAGACCCTTTTAAAATCATATTAATGCTGCAGGGGATAATGATATTAATGTGGCAGTTAGGCAAAACCCAGTATTGGTCTGTTATTGAAAGACACATTTGATCCTATAACCTCCCTTACACCAATTCAGCCAGACAAAAATGAAAAAAAGGCAGTAAAAAAGCATGCTATGTATGCAAGTTATTTGACCAGTAAGATCTGCAAAGCAATAAAGACAAAGGTCCACTATAGAGTTCCCATGTTTTCCAAAGAAACCTTAAAGTTGCCAGGTAGCTACGATGTATAAGATAATCCTTTTGCTTGTTCCACAACGGGGAAATTTGCAGTGTTACAGCAGCCACGTGTGTACAGCATCAGCAAGCACAAGAACTATATAAATTTTAAAGATAGTAAAAAAAAGGTGCCAAATTATAGCAAAATAAGGTACCAAATAGTAAAAAGGAAAAAAAAACTAGATGCCAAGCTCAACTGTGATTAAACTTGTTATCTAGTGCTCTTTGCCCTCGTTTAAGGTAAGGGTATCATTCTGCATAATAATTAGCTTTGTGCTTCCATTTCAGAGTGTATCGCAAATTTTCTGAGAAATGACCTCTCTGTAATTTGCTCTTGGGATAACGGGCTGTTGGATTAATGGGCCTCTGGTCCTATGGGACATTTATTGTAGTATTGGGGCTTTGGGATTATACGCTTTCGGAACAATGGGATTTCATTATTCTGTTTTAGGTCTCTTTTTTGGTGTCAGTACAAGGTGCAGAACACAGCTTCCCACTGGTGAGCTGGTATTTTCTTTGAGGTAATCTCCTCAACTGTAGTGGTGTAGTATCTTGGTCACTCGTTTCACAGTAGAGGGTTTGGCAGTGCCACTCCACTGCTGTGATCTTGGTGCAAAAAACACAGTCTGCTTGTTTAGGGCAGATCAACAGATCTGCTCACTTTGTTCCATAACATTTCGGTCACTTTACTCGATGAAGGCATATCCATTTAAACTGCTCTAAAATCAAACACGCTCATGCTTTGAAAAAAAGTATAATAAATGTGTATAGCTGAATAGCCAGTTGTCCTGTCATCACACAGACAAAAACATTAGATTCCTGTTTTTGCATTAATGCTGGACACACAGAATCAAGAGTAATGAGGGGTACTTAACCAGCATCTGTAATCTATAACAGTTAGAAGTCTACAGCGAAGGCCTTTCCTTTTCCTCTGGTGATTTTCTTTGCAGCCGTCTGAAGACAGCAGCAATCTATTCCATCTGCAGTCTCTCACTGAAGTGATGATGTCAGTGTAAATTTTGTGCAACCAGACTTTTGCAAAGTAACCAAAGAAACCACAGTGCATATGTGCACATCAAACTTGTCGTTATGATAAATTGTCCGACACAGTTTCTCCTGCAAATCAACAGGCACGTTAGAGACGACGCATTAATACTGTTCACACAGTTCAGTGAAAAATCGTAGATCAATTAAATCCTTTCTCTCCGGCTAATAACTCTCATCTGTTCCTGCCAGGCCTTCCCTGGTGTCTCCATCCAAAACTCTGGATAACCTCACCAAAGTGTGGCCCGGAGCTCCGTATATAATTACATCTGGCTGTGATGGGCAACATGATGCAATAAAGATTGTCCAGATTTAATGTTATTGTGCCATTCCCAGAAACGAAAGAGTATCTGAATCATCAACAAGTCCAAAACGTGACTTAAACCCTTTAAAACCTGAAGCGAAGACACTTTTCTTGTGGTGCTTTCAGACACCGTTCACAAGTATTAAAATCTTGGATTTCTTTCAAAATCATGAAAAAAGTCATTGAGTAACTTGGTATAAAATGTAGTATAGTATTATACTACATTGTGATTGTAATTAGTAGAGATTTTTTTATATATTATATATGTGTTTTTCATGTTACAGAATTATCATACATTTTTAAAGCACTTTTTTCCATCTTGTTTACCCTGTTTTATTTTATTTTTTCTTCTCTTTTCTTTTTGTTTTCTGTTTTTATTTGTTTATTTTTTTAGTGTCAGCACATTTTCTTGTTCTTTTTACCATTTTCTTGCTCATTTTTGGATCATTTCTTCTTACAATGTTACCGCAACTATACAATGTTTAGGCACCTTTTCAAAGTCTTGTTTGCCTTGTTTGTATGTTTTTTATTCTTTTTTTCTTTGTTTGTTTGTTTTTACAACTTTTCAGGTAATTTTTTGTACTTTTTTAGTAATTTTTGAGTCATTTCTTCTATCCTCACTCTTCCCTTGTTTGTGACAGGAAGAGTCATCATTTGCCCTTGTCAGTATACTTGAGCTGCTGTGTTCATATTGGAAACTCTGCACGTCCCAGACAGCAGTAAATAGTCAGGGACATGAGAAGAACTCTCATTGTCTCGTCATGATGGGGAGAGCCCTGTGTTAAGAGGGGATAAAGTACTGAATGGGTTTGGCCATGTTTGTCACAGCCACTAACACCCACATATAATGTATGATAATTGTATTCTTTCTAATCCCACCCTGTATCTAAATACATGAATGTAGCTAAGTCTGCAAAAGGCTCGCCCCACAAAATGGCTAAACAAAAGACACAGAAAATGAAACTATTTTTTATTGGTGAAAACAAGTTGAGAGAACTTAATAACACAGAATTGGCTGTAACTGCTGCTGCAATGTTTATAAGGCTATATTTGAATGTTGCTTTTAATCCCTTGTTGCGTTCTCCTTGTTGCTATGCTTCTTATTTCATGAAGTGTGATACTCCAGCTGAACTTTGTCTTGAGGGAGAACCAGTCAGGAAGCAGTGGTGTAAACAGTAAGGTGTTCTGTAACATATACAGCGTGCATCATGTATTATTAATAAGGTCTTTCCTAATTGACTGTGATTCATGACTTCTTTATATATTGGAGTTAATGATTAGAGATTACATCATCTAGCAAGGAAGGATCATTTTGACCTATTTAAATACAGTAGACATCCCTTAGAGAAGTTCTTATCAATGATTGGGTGTAGGCCTGTTGATGTATTACACATACATTTCAGGAATGTAACAAAAAAGGCTTCCTACCATTTGAAAGTATGTGTAACAGAGTAACTCCAACCTGTCTGCATTAGTAACATGTGGGGCGGGGTGAGAAGTGTGTGTCTGACTCTGCCATAAAAGGTTGCAATTTGCTCCCTTTCAGTTAGATGCTATTGGACCTTCCTCTGGTTGACCCATTGCATCACATACCAAACAAGTTAGCAACCAGAATAATGTTGAACAGTGACAACATTGACTTTTTGGCAGTGTACGTACGTACTCTACGCTTTACTTTTTGTACAAATGAGATGCACGCTATTTCTCGTGCTTATAGTGAGGTCCGACTGTTGTTTGACTTCCAGGTCGAAGCCCAGTGCAGGGACTTTGAAGTATGTGCAGAATGCCTAGGCCAGTTCAGGTCCAGTTGAGGCATATACATAATAGAGTAAATCAACCCCCAACCACATTAAAACACACTAAAAGTGCAGTTTTAGTTGGACTAACACAATAATTCAACTCTATCTAACATCATGTAAATGTACTGAGTGATTAGCCAAAAGACTGGCACATGGAAGAGGAAGTTTTGGCCCAGATTTACGCTGGCTACATCTGATAAGACCAAAATACTTTATTGTAGTCAAATGATATCTTATGTGTGGAAATCGAAGGTAACATAGCTTACGTTACAGGGGTTACATATTGTCACACTATGGAACGTTGTTAAAATACTTGACTTTTGGTTTCATGGACAGTCTCCTGGATGACAGTCCTGTGTTTGTTTGACCCGTCCACTTTGATAAGCAGACTGTGTCGCTCTGTCTATCATGCCACCTTACTGCCTCCTTTGCTCCCGTAATAATTTCTATGGCCACTAGAGGTGGTTGCCTAACAATAAGCATAAAAATGGGCTGTAATTTATGCTTGTTAAACAACCTATGTGGTAACATTTTGGAGGTGGATTGTCTCTTTTAATTTTTATTGTGGATGGAGCAAATTTCCCCAATAAACTGTTTTTAGTCATATGTCCACAAACTGACTGACATACAGAAAACAGGCATCCAGGTGCTATAATTGCACAATAGGAGTACTGGTTGGTTTCAAGGTGTCTGGACAAATAATGAAGCTGCAATGCATAGCCTGATGAATGCACTCAGAAAACTCTTGTTCCCTAACAGAGTAATCCTGCCATATTTGGACTAATGAAGTTGCTGTACAATTTTTAAATGGACAGCTGTATGTTAGAGTTACTTAAACCCTAAACAACTTTTTTTTCGATTGAAAAGCCATCTCTATGGGTATTTATATGGGTATTTCGTAATATTGTTGAGTCCAGCTCATTCAGTCTAACTCGACATTTGAGTGTTAAGTATGAAAATTCTACATATTGTGTATAAATGTGCACAGTGACTGCCCTCTAAAGGTTGAAACCTGGCTATTGCAATTGAATTTTGCTATTGGCTGGTGCTGGTAGCAGGAGCCTGCTTTCATCATCAGCCAAGCCCCCTGTTGCTGCTCCGTCGCCGTTTTCTCACCAACTGACTAATTTGGCAGGGAGGTTCTGTGGATCGAGAGTTGGCACAGTTTGGTGACTGGGCGTGTCTTAGCTCTCCTCCAATTTTTTGAGCCTTAGTTTAACATTCCAGGGAGGAGGCACTTAAGCCAAAAGTAAGGGGTTAAGTTACACTTTAAAAAGAAAATAAGGAGGTGTGAATTCGGTATTTGTACATTCTATACCGTGCCATAACATTCAAACACAGAGTAGCGCTCCTGTGTTTGAATGTTATGGCACGGTATAGAATGTACAAATACCGTTTTTTCCTGTATTTATGCAGATTCTTAAAAGTACAGGAGCTGATGATACAACCATTTTGATGATACTACCATTATGGTCCAATCAACTGGGCCATCTGGATACCTGTTAAACAGCAAATTACGGCCACCCACGGTGCAGTGTGCTGACATTGTGTCTGTGGTGCAGCCCGATGCTCTAGTTTTATAAAAATAGTTTCAGTAGAAGCTTGGGCGTGGTACAACAAAAATATTTTGTTTTTTTGGCATGACAACAAGGAAGTAAGGGAGCAAATTATGTGTGATCTGGCAACAGCTGCAGATGCCAGTATAATATGGGAGCAGACAAGGATGGGAGGGACGTGTCAAATGCAATGGGAGTTTCAAGTCAAGTGGGTAATGTTCTCACCAGCCGTCTCCCTGTTTATGTGTGTGTGTGTGCAGTTTGGGGGGCTAGGTTGGGGTGGTTGATGATGTGTGTGTACGCCGCGGTGTTGAACATCTGGGCGTCTTTTTGAAGTACCCTGGTGGATAGTGTAGCGACAGCTGCACCGCTTCCCTCCTTGCCTCTCGGAAAAGACGAAGGGAGCTGACAAGCAGAAAATCCCCCTTGATCTACAACGCCTCCCCCTCCATACCTAACCCCCTTTCTTCCTCCCGTTCTATATGTCACCAGCAACACCTACCTTCAATCCTGCTAGATCTGGGCAGATGGACCAGCTCCACAGGTAGATAAATGCCGACACGTCCCCAGAGGAGCCCTTCCCATCAACAATGGTCAGATAGCAGGAGCGGAAACAAGCTGTTGCTTTAGGGGCTGGTGGAGCATGTCAATGAAAGGGAGTGTGTATCGTCCAAAGGTTAGCTAGAGGGGAATAGAAAAAGACATCCAGGCAAACACTAGAATAACAAAGTGCCTGCACCTGATATTTTGCCACCAAAACCTCTCGGGACCAATCAGGAAAATTACTTACAAGATCTTATTTGTTCAGCATAAGAAATTAAAATCTTAGAGGCTTCTGAGCTGCTCGGAGGTAAACATTTTAGCTTCCAAATAGGTTTCTAAGGGCTTTTCTTGATCTTTGCTCTCAATTATAATGATAAACCCCTTTTCTCCAATGTGATGAAACTTCTGCTAGTGTTTGCCACAGATAAAAAAGACCGCCAGAAAGTTTTCTGAGCAAGTTACAAACCCAGAAGTCATTGCTTATTCATTTAACTTACTTTTTATGTTCTTTCATCTTTCTCTGCAGATTAGAGGTACATAATGTAATTTCTTTAAGTTCTGTATTTGCAGTTCTGCCACTCCATGGTGTCTATTCATTGCAATTTATTTTTTATTCCTATGATATATTTCTAAGGTACGGTAAATGTAATACACTAATTGATTTGAGATGTACTGAACCAGCAATAATACTTTCTTTACATCTGTGCTTACAAAGCTGAATGTTACTGAACTGAACTGCAAAATCAAATCTGAACTTGTTGAATTTTGGCAAGTACTCACACCTGGCACTCATTTTTAGCGTGTGTCAAAGCCTAGTCGACAGGAGAACATTAAATGCATTAAATATGCACCTTTGATACATATTATTTCAATGTCTCTAAAGTGAGGTAGTCTGGGGTGCCTGGTGGCTCAGCTGGTAGAGCAGCATGCAGCTAGCTTCATGTGAGTGCATTGAGTCTTGTTGGCAACTGCGTTTTATACTGTTTGAACGGTAAGATGAATGTGAGTCATACTATGAGCTGTAGGCTAAAAAAAATGTGTTTCATTTTCAAAATGTTTATGTTGAATTCATATGCTTGTAAAATGGCTGTGTTATGGTGGATATAGCTTGTTTTGAGCGAATGCAAAACTAAAATGGACACTGCAGAGCAGTAACTTTATGGGAGTATATATAAATTGGCATTTATTATAGACTTGATGAGTAGTTCTACACATTTGTGTAGGCTGTTTTTTTTTGTTTAGAGTCCTTCAGTTGGGGTGTTAGCTGTGCTGGTGCTGTGATCCTGCCTTTGGTCATGGTCTTGCTGTGGCTGCACTGATACTGTTCCCCTGGCTCGCCTTGACTGTGGCCTTGATTTTGCCACTTCTGTGGTCCTGCCTGAAGCTACGCCTGTGTTGTGGGTCCTGGTTGCGCCGATTCCGTAATCGTGCTTGATGCAACCCTCTACTGCCTTTATTATGAGCCACGCCTCCACTATCAATATATGCATGAGACCCTTATCAACACCCTCAATATTATTATAGAGTGCATTTAGTAATTTCACACCTATCGTTAATGTAATATGACATGCTTCTGTTTACATTATTGATGTGTTTTGTGAAAATGGGCTTTATAAATAATAAAAAAAATTAAAAACTCATCCATCTACCATCATCCCATATCATCCATTTACACCACCATCCTGGTTGCCATGCCACCTTCAGCAATGGGTCATCCATACCTCCAACCCCTCCCCATCTCAATTCTCACCTTGGAGGATGACAAACATTTCCAATAACTCAAAAGCAAGGTAAAGTCCAAAAGTCAAAGTTCATAAAAAAAGTTAGAGGTATCATCATTTCCAAAATTCATAAAATGTTGTTTGCTAGTGAAATGTTCTGCTTCTTGATGCTGTTTAGCCTTTCACGTTTCACTGCGGTCCCAATCACTTAGCCTCTATTTCCCATCATGCCTAGATCTGGACTGAGTGTTTTTTTGTTTGCAGATAAGTTTGCTGTTTTCTCGTCAAACAGACAAATGGCACTTTTTGTCAGTGTTTATAACGTGTCTCTCCAGAACATGGTGGTTGATGCGGACTGATGTTGTCTTTGTGTTAGTTTATAGTTTACACCCTTAGTGAGTTGGTTGTTACATTTGGTGAGCTGTATTTACAGAGGTACAATTTTAACATCAATATTGTGGCAGTGGTATAACACATGCTGTCGCCCTCTACTTGCATTAATGCAAAAATAATATCATGTTTCCTGGAGCTATGATTCAGAAAAAAATCTTTTTTGTAGGTGTGCTGTTATGCAGATATGAGCACATTCTGAATGTTTTGTGGACCCTTCAGATTGCTTGGTCGGAACTACTTGTTGTATAATGCAACATAAATTTTTAACACATTTGGTATATTTAACTTGCAAATTAAAATATTAAATTATTAGCTGTAATGCAATGGCAACAATGATTATGGCAACTTGGCTTCAAAGAAACAAGTATGTAGAATATGAACACGTGTTTGTCTCCAAGAGAAATCGAGGGTCGTACCTCCGGAAGCCTGATCAACAAAGTCCCAAAGTATTTCATTCCATCTCCTACACAGCATGCACCTCCACACTCTAATCTAATTTACCAATCAGCCGGCGTAATTACGCCCTAAGATCTGCTCAGCTGAGCAAAATGGCTTCTGTCTTCTGCTCAAGTGGCGCAAATAAAACTACTGCCCCGTCACTCCCCATGAACAGAAAAAGAGAGACCCCAAGGAGAGCGGTGCTGCAACAAATGAAAGTCTTCACAGATTAATCAGGAAAGCCTTAGTTGTGTGCTTCTGGTAATTAAGGGTGAGATTAATGACGATGCTAATATGATCTTGTTGTAGCTTATGAAATACTATAAATGGTGATGAGAAACCTGAGGTTTTATGAGTGCACAAGTTGGATTCATTAAATTTGCATCCTGCGTCAGAGATATTAGTCAGGTTTGGCTTCTTTCTGCTTCAAAGCCGTTGTAGGTGTTCACGCTTTCTTCCAAAAGAACCTCCCCGATTGTACATCTTTGTAATGAGCTCTGCGTTGGACTGGATTGAGCTGGAAAGCCAGGGTTCGGCATGGCTGCCCTTTTTTTCCCGTTTACATGCACAGCAGGCAACAGAGTGCCTGTGCTCACTGATGTGCTGTTTAATTAGCCGCTCGACCCTGATTGTAACCGTCCTCAGCGCCGTTGGCCCTCCTCTTGTCTCTTACCTTCTGATCAAACAGCCAAGGGGGGACTGCGCCGAAAAACAAAATGTGGCCTCAAACATTTCAGTAACTCAGAAGTAGTCAGTCATGGTTGTAAGCTCATCCTGCACAAATCCACAAGGCATTGTTCCAGCCCTGAAAATGGATAATCCTGTCTGTGTGTTCAACTGTATGGAGTCACAGGTCAACTGTTATCAGATGTTGAGGCGGGCAGACTGCGCCTGCTGCGCGCCCTCCACATGACCTTCAAGGGTTGAACACACGAGGGATTAGGATGGTGCACGTAAGCCTTTGCTAGAGGTCATGATACAACAAAGAGGAGATTATAAAAGTGAGCTTACTGAATCTCACCGTCAGTACATTTATGCTGTCTTTTGCCATATTTTGGTGGAACACTGGTGTTTTCAGGATACTGAACATATATGGTTGGACAGTGGAGAGGTGGATTATGCCTGAGTGAGTGCAAGTGTCTGCAGCTTGACTTCTTCTAATGGAAAGTAGCTTGTAGCTACTCTCCAATATTGGCCCAGAGTTTCTCTTTCATACTTGACACTGTTTTTACCAAATAATTTCAGGAAATTCGGATTCATTTTTTTATTTTAGGACGTTTCAAGGATTGTAGTACATTTGTCGGGTTTTAGGATGTTTCAAGGATTTTAGGACATCAGATTTCGTGACATTTCGGGACGTTTCTAGGATTTTAGAATGTTTCTAAGGTTTTAGGAAATTTCTCGTATTTTAGGACGTGTCTTGGATTGTAGGCCATTTCTTGGGTTCAAGAACTTTAGCACATTTCTTGAATTTTAGGACATTGCTAAGATTGTAGGACATTTCTCGGGTTTTAGAATGTTTCTAAGATGCAGCTGGGATTTTTGGACATTTCTAGGATTTTAGGACATTTTTAGGATTGTAGGACATTTCTCAGATTTTAGGATGTTTGTTGGATTTAGGATATTTCAAGGATTTTAGGACTTTCTAGTAATTCAGATCATTTCTAGGATGTTTTGTGCTTAGGTAGGATCTATGTTGGGGGTGTGGGGGATCCTCCACTGGCCCTTTTTTTTTAAGCTGACCCTTTAATGCACATAGTTACAACATAATATTAACAGACTTGCGGGTCCAACATGACTGATGAAATTTTTTATCCCTCCTTTTCATAGCGAAACGCTCTTGGCCACAGTGATTAGTGGCATTTTGGGCAGGAGGTCACTTTTCTACAGCTAAGTGGGAGAGATTGACAATTTGTGAAGTCTCAGAGAAAGCTTGCAGCAAAAAGAGGGTTTCAAGTCCAAAGATCACCCAGAGAGTTGAGTCATCCTTCAGCTCAGACCATCAGAGTCAGCTCCGTTCACCAGTTTAGCTTTGGATATTTCATCCAGCTAATACCTGAAGCTCGCCTCAGAGCCTAGCTCTCCATTTGCTGTTTGTTTCAACCTGTTCACTGCGTTCGTTTCTGACAGACCACGCCGGCATCCCATCGGCTCCTCTCCCTGCCTTTTTGTCTTTTCCCCCTCTCTCTCTCTCTCTCTATCTGTCATCTCCCACAGCTGTCCTGCCCTCTGTCACATCAGCTTTGCTCTGTCATCTCCCATGCTGTGCAGATGTTTCATCCTCACTACTCCATCTGCCCCTCCTCCTCCTCCTTTGCTTCCTCCTCTCCCACTCGACCTCCTTGTCCTCCACTAACTCATCTCTTGGTTTTTTTAGCCCACGCTGAGGGCTTGACTGACATGTAACACTGCTCTGTGAAGAGCTCTCCACCACAGAGCTCTCTAACATGCACACGACGCACAAAGTGAACCAAGTTACAGCCTCTAGTTTTTACCTACACATGTTACTAGCAAAGTAAATTCATAAAAGTTCACAATTACAACTCATATTGCTTTTATTTTGTTGCAGGCAATAGATAAGTGCACTTGATTCATAATTTTCTCTGATTTTATCAGCCTATTTTTTAAGCAGAGAGCTGTTTTTGCTCTTTGCTCTCTTACTTTAAAAAATCCATTGCCTTGAAAAAGATAACTTAATAAAACAATTAAGTTTAGTTTATTATTAAAAGTTTACTCATAATTTTGTTGTATTTACATAATTTTGTGAAGTTGTTGCAACTTGGGGTGGCTGTGGCTCATTAGTAGTGTGGGTGGTCTTCTAATTGAAGGTCAGCTGATTCCCTCCAGCCAACATGTCGAAGTATACTGAACCCCAGCTTGCCCCCGATGCTGCGCCACCAAACTGTTAGCGCATGTGACTGGTTACTGAGTAGCAGATGGCACCATGTACAGTTGCCTCGACCACAACAGTTTCACAGAGTGTATTATCTAGAATTGGAGGGTCGTGATTTCTGGAAAGAGACATTGCAGTTGAGTTTTGTTTTGTTTTTTTAAATATTTTTTTCTTTTTTTCCCTTTTTCAATTTTTTTTTCATTTTCCCTCTTTTTTTCTGTTTTTTTCAATGTTTTTTAAAAAAAAATTTTTTGTTCATTTTTTGCTAAGTGCCATTTAGTTCCACTATATTGAAGAGAAGGCAGACATCTTTGCGGCTGATATCTCCAAAATTCAACTCACACCAAAACAATCTAGACTAACAAACAGCACTAGAGGTAAAAGAGATAAAAGATGTATTTTTGATTTTGCTGTGAACTGTCCCTTTAACGTGTGAGACCAGTGTTCAAGTTAAATCTAGAGACTCGGAGTAGCAGAGTGGTGACATGAGAAGCAGAGCTGTGGAAATGCACATTACGCTGAAATTTTTGTTTTAATTTGCTGAATGCCATAACTTGATATTTGACCATTTCCTTTTTGCAATGACTCTGTGTCCTCTTGGGAATCAACAAACTTTAATCTCATCATCATCATAAAAAAAATATGACTATATTGCTCCTCTGTCAACCTGCGCCCTTCCGTCTACTTGTCAGATATTAGCCGTGTGCTGCGGTCGGCGCCGCCTAAATCTTTCCATCAGGCCTTTTATTGCAAATCTCTTATGAAGCAAGAAGTTCACACCCATCAGCAGCGACGGGCGGAGTGACACGAGACAAGCTATCTTGACATGGTCTCGCTTTGACTGTGAAAACCAATATCCTCAGTATTTGCCCAACACAGTTTCTCATTTCAAGGTCAAAATCACATTATGGAATCGCGTCGTGTGACAGTGCGGGGCCCGGGAGATACACGCACATGATTGGCTGTCCCTCAGGTGAAGCTGTCAAACATGCAGTATAATATACACACAGGGGATGCGCTTTTAGGTAATGTCCTGGTCTGTCAGCGGATCTGCAGGGTTACACATGTGCTGTGAGAGCCGTAAGCGGTGGCGCAGACGACCAAATCAACTGTCCCGAAACACATATAGCTGACATGTTTAATCACAGCAAGTCTTCACCTCTGTCTCCCTTTCTCTCCGTGTCACTCCCTCCGGCAGACACAATGGTTTCTCTAATGGAACGACAGGGAGTAGCTCCAGTGCCAGCACTCACGGGGAGACATTTGGGATGTTGTAACGCCCTTGAACAGATCAGATTAACACCGCTGCCTGGAGGAGGTTTTCTCACAGAAGCATGATGACACGTAACATTAAGAGGTGGAAATAATGAAAGCGAAATCCATGTCATCTCAATGTCAGCCCCACCTTTATATCAATCTGAGCACATCAGCGTTATGGAGACAGCTCAGACTGAGACAATTTAAATTGCACCCATGCGGATGCAAGATACTATCTCAGCGAAATGTAAGGAGGAGCAGGGTTTCCTGTAGGTTTGACAAAGTCTGTGTTCTTTTGATTTCTCCCATATCTGTCAGTCTTTCTAGAAAAGACTCAGGGAGTTTTTCTTATTTGGTTAAAAACCATCTCTTTGTTTTAAAGTTGTATTCCAATACTGTGTTGTTCTAACATTTCACACTTGTGGACTGGCAAGAGACAGATTTCTTGTTTATTTTTTAATGTTTTTATTGAACTTCACAGGTTTAACAAACAGTATAATAATCACAAATGAAATAAAGTGAAGAATTAAAATGGGATTAATGAAATAACTATAAATTTAAGAAATAAACAGGTGAACAAATAAACTAAAAATACAAGAATAAATAAATTAACAAAAAATAGAATAAGATTCAATAAATGAATACATAAAATAAAACATAAAAAGCAAAATGAAACACAAAATGAATTGAAATAAAATAAAATTATATAAATAAAATAAAAACAAATAAATAATGTAGTATAGGTTTGTCCAATTACACTTCTAAGGAGTCAATCTGGGCTTGCCATGTTTTTAAAAATCTCTGTGATGTTACAACTTAAACAATCAATACGTTTATTTCAACAATGGCTAGTCATGGCTAATGTGGTATTGCTGCTGCTTTTTATTTTGGTATTTGGTATTCTGACTTGTAGTGGCACATGGTCAACTCAGGTGTGACGTTATTTGCAGCTCCTGCTTCTGAGGTTGATGGAATGTAGCATAACCCTTTCTTTTTGTCAATTTATTCCATACACTGGCTGT
Source organism: Plectropomus leopardus (assembly GCF_026936395.1). Taxonomy (NCBI): domain Eukaryota; kingdom Metazoa; phylum Chordata; class Actinopteri; order Perciformes; family Serranidae; genus Plectropomus; species Plectropomus leopardus. Next base: position 26,873,542 of record NC_142194.1, on the reverse strand, counting down.
AAAATGGGTATGGAAATGCCAAGCACAGTTGACTTGTATTTCATATATTTTTATGAAAGTGTCTGAAGTGAACAGATGTCCCTGACTCCGCTCACAACCACCGTCTGCATAGACGAGAGTTGACAGATTCTCAAAGCCACTGAAGGAAATATTATTTATACCCATGGCCCTCCGCTGCCAGCCTGTTGACCCTTTGTTAGACCGCAACTCTATCGGCCTCTCCGGAGTTAACACACATCATCTGCTTATGTAAGAGGCAGGCCAGCAGGGAGCAGCCAGGGAGAAAGAGCGAGAAAGCAAGAGATTATGAGTGTGTGAGCGAGCCATGCTCGGTGTTTGTGTGTGTAATTGGATGCGGCTGTGTTTGTGTACACTTCCGCATGTACATAAATTCATGGTCTCCCTCCCTCAGCTGATCACGCTTTGCGTTTTCTGCCTGTGTCTCCTTGAGGGATAAGATAAGCAGCTGAAACTTTTTGGAGCAAAAGCAAGGGAAGAGAGAAGAGGATGAGAGATCACCCTCCAAATCCTCTCGTAATCCCCCGCCGGCTCATTCTTTAGTTGTAATTATGTATCAGATACAGAGACAACAGGCCAGGACCACAAAATATTACAAATTATTGCTTTTCACAGAATTTTTTTTTTTTTTGCAAACACGTGTCCGCTCTCCAGATGAGTGAAGCATCTCTAGATTTGCTCAGCACCTGTTTGGGTAACTCGTTCAGCCATGCTTATTGAAAGCTGTTTGCCGCCACTGAGTGGGGCTGAACCTGTCCCTCTGTGAGAGTGGTTGAGTTTCTAAGTTATTACGATGGCGTTTGTGCAGTCGGTAACATCAGGCCAATGTGGGGTATTTTTAGTGCCATATGCTCATATAATTGCCATAGGAGCACACTGTAGCTTGGAATTTTTTAGGTAACCTTTATGTTTATAAATTCATAATTTACTTTGACAAATCATTTTTTGGGAAAAACTCAAGCCCTTCAAGAAATGTTTTATCCAATCTTTGAAGTTAATAATAATGATGATGATAATAATAATAAACTTTTTTTGTATAGCACCTTTCATACAAGAAATGCATGTGTTTCACAACAAGTAAATTAAATGCACCAATCACAAGAAAAGACATAATGATATAAATAAGATACAAAAATAGAATGTATGATCACATGGATAAAACCCACTTGATAATAATAGTAAATGTAAGCTAAAAAAAGGATAAATAGATTCCCCAGATTGCATAACTTAACATGGAAAATAAAACCCACTAAGATAATATTAATTTAAAAAAAAACACTAAAAATAGAGTCTATAAAATGCACAAAATTGAGGAAATTACAACATTTTTGAGAGGTGCAGCAGTGTGTAAGTGCAAAGCAAAATGCAAAACAGTTAAATCAGAATTTGATGATCTTGTCCCATAAAAAAGCCACCGAGTTTGGGATAGAAGTGTCACTATTTCCTACATAATTACAGTCTATCAGTACGTTTACATGATGTTAGAAAAAAATATTCCTCCAAAACATAACACCATAGGTAGTTTTTACAAGCCTAAATTACAGCCCATTTTCATACTTATCATTCGGCGACGGCCTTTGGTGGCCGTAGTAATTATGACGGAACAAATATATATATATATATATATGTTTATTTGTTTATTTATTTTTTAAAATTTTTTTAGGCATTTCGCCCAGCCCTATATTCACTATAACTATTTCCTCTCATTACATTACGTTGCCAACAAAATGTATTTATTGATGCAAATGAGTTGTAAATGTGCAGAAACATACACTTCTAGGCGGCGAGTAGTAGGCAACCCGTTGCAGCAGGTCTCTCGCAGTTTTATCTTAATTTTTCAGAGACAGTATGCGTGTGTGTATGTGTGTGTGTGTGTGTGTGTGTGTGTGTGTGTGTGTGTGTGTGTGTGTGTGTGTGTGGTCACTACCGCATTGGATTCTTAACAGCCCCTCTTCTTCCTCAATCAGCTCCGTCCAGTGCTGCAAGGTCTCTAAATGTCATGAGCACTCACTGTGAAATTGCAATTAAGAACGTAATAAATAAGTGATCGAGAAACAGCCTCTCGCAGGCCTGGACGGACAGAGGGACATCCAGCTAATTAAGATTTTATGATCAATTAGGAGCATTCGCAGTGAGGGAGAAGAATCATTTGGCGCAAAGCAACACAGGAACGTAATGAAGTTCAAAAGTCGTTCATTTGGTTTCTTCTTTTTCCAGATGTACTATAACGTTTCGGGGAGTGTGACTGTGTGTGCATTTTTCTCAAGGAGATTCTGCCCACTTCTACACACACACACACACACACACACACACACACACACACACACACACACACACACACAAACACTCCCCATGGTGTGCACCTCCAGCCAGGTTGGCGTGGGAAAGGGCTGTGAAGTTCACTGAGCAGATTTAAAGTGGCTAAAAAGTTCCCCGCAGTGCCTTTTCTATGCCTTTCACGTGAAGTGGGGAAAGCCGAGCTGGACTTATTTCCCTGTTCACAGAGATCGAGAATGAGAGGAGAAAAAGAAAAGGATGGAGGGAGCAAAGGGAGCGGTCCACAGAGGCCCCAGACTGTAATGCATTTCAGGTTGAAACCAGATCATGGACAATTAGAGGAGAAATGGCTGACTTGGTAAACAGTGGTCCTCCACGGAGCCATCTCAGATGGAGACTAGTTCCGCTCTCCGCGTCTGAGTGTTGTCTCTGGCTGTCATAATCGGCAGCAGTTTGGATCGCCACAAATTCCTCCTTGATCGTTTAAATCATAAAAAAAAAGAACAAATGAGATTCCTCCACCTTTCTGTATGGCTCTCCTTCCCCTGCCTCACTTCTGAGTCCTTGACTGTCTTTCAATATCACAGCCTGCTGTTGCTTCCTCTGTCACATAGTCCAAATATATATGCAAAATGTCCCCTCCTGTCCTCCATATCTTCAAGTGCCAGAAATAGTCTGAAGCACACAACAGCAGAGGCAGAGAGACAGAGACGGATGGGGAGATAAAAGAGAGAGAAAAGGAAAATACGCGGGGAGAGACGGTTCACTGTAATGAGCGTGACAGATTGGCCTCTAAACAGACTAATTGTAATAAGGCATATTCCCTTTTAAAAATAGATGAGGAGTAATGAGGCAGGGACACAGAGGACAATACAGAGTGTAATGGCGTGTGTGAGGCCTGGATGAGCGTCTCTGGAAGGCACTCTGCAATATGCCAACATGTTGTCTTTTGGCACAAAACAATCAGCGGCCATGGGCGGGGCACCGGAGCATCTCGGGTGGATTAAACTCATAGCGGGGCGTCAAAGTCAGTCGGCTTGTTTATTTACAAGCAGCATGAATCCTCTGACTTTATTTGTGATCCTTTGTGTTTTTGTACAGGCTGTTGTTTTAAGGAATATAACTGTTTCTGCTGTTTTTATCACCATTTACGCTGATTATATGTCAGTAGCAGTGTTTGCTTGGGGTGTAGAGAACAACAAATACTGTCCTAATAAAATACTACTATATAGGTTGTTTTTACAAGCAACAAGTCATTAAATTGGCTTAGAAAGTCTCTGCTACACAGACTAGTAGGGCTAGGTACTTTATCTTGAAGATATTGATCAAAATAACCTAGTAGCAATAGTATCCAAGCCTCTCCTGTCAAGCAATACCTGATTTGATCAGTCGTACATACATTTGTTAAGTTTTACAACCCATTTTTTTGTTGTTGTTGTTGTTGTTGTTGTTGTTGTTGTTGTTGTTGTTGTTGTTGTTGTTGTTTTTAGGCAAGCGAATAAAAAATCCACTTAGGGCAGGGAAGTGGATGGGTCGAACAAACACAGGACTTTTATCCAGGAGACCTGTGTTTGTGTTCTGTGTGAAAACCAACAGTCGATGTTGAGTTATTATGACAATGTGACTTAGTTTTGGTAATAAGTGATGCACGATAATGATTATTTCAACCGATACCGAAATACGATAATTTCCAGCTTCCCGTGGCCAATAAAATACCTAAAATACCAATAACAGACAATTTAATTTTGTTTGTTTTTCATCACCTGAGGGTATGAGAGGCTGGGATGTAGTGACTACAGATACGTTTATTTTAAATTTTGTGCATTTTCAATTAAAAAAATACATTTCAGACAAAAAGCCAGGAAAATCACATTTTTGTAAAAGAAAGTCATTTTCAAGAGCAAAATCAATTTCAGTATTATATTTTGTTTTTTTCCTCTTATTTTCTTATGTCAACTTGAATGTAAAAAATAATGACGAAAATGGTATTCAGTTTGATTTATAGTGAAACTATCAAGTAGAACATTCCCCAAAATGTCAGGAAGCACCACAGCTACAGAACAGTCCCTAAGTAGGCCTAACGGCTTTGTTGTGATCTCTGCATATTTACACGTTGCTCTGCTTGTTGTTGGAAGGAATCAAACATCAGATATCAGTTTATTCTTTCAGTTTGACACGCAGCATAATGCAGTGTGTGTTGTTCTGGAAGAGTGAAACCATGGCAACACGGGCAAAATCAAAGCAATTGATGCTTATTATTATCGGTTTTATTTGTTGGCCAAATATTTTATCAGGCCGACAATTATCGGTTCCATGTATGTACATTTCATCAGTAACTTATTGTAAGCCGAAACCATTATGTTTTTTCTTAACCTAATCATTTCATTTTGGGTGTACTGCGACTGTTTGAGAACATTAACCAAGCGTTAAAAATTCATCGGTAGGGGTTGCTAATTTAGGAAATGCTCATGTGGGTCAAATTACGTTGTAAATATAGTTTATTTTTAACCACAGGTTTGCATAGACCACAAGGTGTGTCATGAACATAATGTTTTTTATAAGCCCATGACCTCTAGTGGTAGTAGAAGTGACTAGTACATGAGCTAAGTTCGAGGTCAGATGGTGTAATGTGGAGAGTGACAAAATCTGTTTTGGACTGATGGGAAGGGAGGTGAAGAGGTCAAACAAACAAAGGATTTTCATTCAGGAAACCAGTGTTTGTGCCCTGTGTGAAAAAGGAGATGCTGACTTATTTTAGCAAGATAACATAGTATGTAGTAGTACGGGATGTGATGTATGCAGCATGATTAGGCTTTTAATTTACCAGGTGCATCATCAACATAATTGTTCACATTTTTTGTTCGCTGATGACCTTGAGTGGTAGTAATGGTAATTATTACAGGTGATAGGGAGGAAGTCGGGTTGTGTAATATAGAGAAAGACAAAATCTGTTTATGGCGTAAGGTAAGGAGGTTGGGTGAAAAAAACAAACTTTATTTCAGTACATTGGTGTTTGTGTAAAAACATCATCATGCACATGCAAACGCGTAGTTAAAGCAAGTATATCTGCACCTTTAAAGGTTATATGACCATGACTGTAGTCATATGAGTTGGAGGACTTGATACAACACTCATTTTTAATTTGTTTTTAATATGCTGTATGTTCACATTTCAAAAGTGACAAGTAAAGTGCACATGAAAGAGTTAGTGTGCGTATTAAAAAACAAATGCTTGACTTTTCTCCCACCAGGCAAAGCACAAAAAGTGGTGGAGATGCTCACAGCTGCAAAACAATAAGCAAGAATATTATCTTTTTTTACTGAAATCTGTCAGAAAAAAATATTTCACAAAGTATGAATTGTAAAACTGAAACTTTCGGCCCACTAAGAAATGTTCTAGTATCACGGTCTATTTATCTTCATGAGCATATCAAGCTGTTAGCCCTATAACATTAATCCAACTGAATCCACTATATTGTTAAACCTCTAATGCGCAGGCATTTATATTTAATAATGCTACCTATATCTTATTGGAGAAAAAGTTGTGTGAACACTTTCACCCATGGAGAGTAAACTTTACTGCCATAGCCAATAAAGACCCACTCTGTCTTTTAATATTTCATTGTGAAAGGGCATGATCCCGGGCTTTTAATTTGACAAAAAGGAGGAAGGTTTCAAAGTCAGTAGTTTAATGTGGAGGAGGAGTGAGTGGGAAAAATTGAAACAATTAGTAAAAACCATGTTCTTGTTCGAAGAACGTCACTTGAAGACACTAGAAGTCAGTTTCGGGAGTCAAAAACTCAGTGCATGTAGACCTTATGTGAAAGTTTCGTGTGAAAATATCTGCTAAAATTTTTCCCTCTCAGCAGCTGTAGAAACACACAAAGGACAGAGATGCAAACATGCAGACCTTTTAGTCAGTTAAGCATCTATCAAAGAGAGGCTGACCTTGAAGCAAGGCTTGTGATTACGATCAGACGATAATAAAACAACACAAGACTTGCCGTCGTGCCAGTGGGGGAACACTGTCACTGTGAACTAGTCGCCAATGAATGTAAATCCAAGCCTAAACCTTTTGCCAAGGCCAATTACTCGGCTCCGCGTCCAACTGCCTAATTATCCCAAATTAGCTGACTCAGTGGATTATGAGATGAATTAGTTGTTATCAAAATCATGCAGCAGTGCTGAATATTAACAATGTAATTTAAAGCAAGTGATTTTCAAGCTAATTTCAATGTACAGGGGAGGACACAGCAGAGGCACTTGTACAATGGTATAATACAACCTAACACAATGCGGCAAACTATATTCTCCTTAATTACCAATTAATCAACATCCCAAGCCCATATGCTGATGAGCTTTTGCATGATTCAATATAATATGCTGGTAGAATTGAGTGTAGTGGTAACCAAATTATGGCAAAAACAAGAAAAATAGTACCCCTATAAGACTTATTTTCACATTCTCCCACACCACAGAACTACATAATGTAATGTAGGTCAACATTGCAGAGAGAAATGGCTCATTTAACTCAATTGCAAACTAGGTGTTCAAAAAATGACAAAAATCCCCTAGTAGTATAGTCCTCAGGATATATATAATGACTCTGAGGCAAATAAAAGATGGTGTTTCTGACAACAGGTCAGGATATGTCTATTGGTTTTTGTAGCGACAAAAGTGGGTGTTTTTTAAGCAACAGTCTGGGCATGTCCAGCAGTATTTGTAGCAACAAAAACGTGTTTTTAAGTGACAGTTCTGGACATGTCTGGCAGTGTTTGTAGCAAAAAAAGCTGGTGTTTTTAACGGGAGGTTGTGACATGTCCAGTGGTGTTTGGAGCTTATCCAACTTTGCTTGTAGCAACAAAAGTGTGTATGTTTTTAATGACAGTTCAGGATATGCCCAGCCGTGTTTGAAGAGACAAAAGCAGGTGTTTTTCTAATGACACATTGGGACAGGTCCAGCGGTTGTAGCAACAACAGAGGTTGTTTTTTAATAACAGTTTGGGACATTTTCTGCAGTGTTTGTAACGACAAAGGCGGGGTGTTTTTTAAACAAGGGTTCTGGACAACTGTGTGTGGCGCAACAAAAGTGGGTGGTTTGTAACGATCGGTCATGACGTGTAATCGTACTTGTAGCAACAAAAGCAGGTGTTGTTTTAAATGATGGTTCAGGAAAGGTCCAGTGGTTGCACTGACAAAAGAGATTGTTTTTAACAACAGTTTGGGACATTGGAACATTTACAGCGGTGTTTATAGCGACAAAACCAGGTGGTTTTTAATGACAGTTCTGGACATGTCCAGCAGTTGTGGCGACAAAATTCGGTATTTATTAACGAGAGGTTGTGACATGTGCACTGGTGTTTGTACTGCGACCAGGGGTGTTTCTAGACACTTTGGGGGCATCAAGCAAGAGGCACCTTGGATACTAAGATACTTTAGTGAGATGAGAAGATCTGCAGAGTTGGTGATAACTCTAAATTGGTTCATCATTATGTGCAATCCATTTAACATTACAGATTGTCATTTGATCCATTCTTGATATCAAAATACTGATTGTTGCAACTTTATAGTAAAACTACTTTTAGTTCTGTTTTCTGCATGGACTGTTGCCAACACTTGCTCATTGTGGTGTAGCATAGCAGCAGTTTTCAGGAAAAAACAGAGGTTGCGTTTTGCTATTGTGCTGCAGTAAAACATATGGACCCAGCCTGGAAACAGTGTCAGCCTCATTGTGACCAGCAGCTGCACATCAGTCAGAGAGACTGAGGCAACTCAGCTGCTACTCACTGTTTTAATAGCCCATTCAAATGAAAGGCATTGTCAACAAGGCAGTTGGCTTTATCAAGGTTGTTGATCTAGGCAGGCAATTTTCTTCTTGGAACTAACAGGGATGAAATGGTTGAGAGCAAATGTTGCTGCAGCTTCACACACACGCACACACACACAAACACACACACACACACACACACACAGAGTACACTGGCAAATTCAGTAAGGGAAACACAGAGAGAGATGGCGCTTTCAGTCACTCTGATAATTTATTTCCTCGTGGGTCATCTTTTTTATCTAAGACTCCAGTCCTGTTCTATGAATTGGATGTGATCAGATTCCAGTGAATCACACCTCTGACAGGCGGAGACCTACAGAGCTTCACATGTTGGAGAAAACATCACTGTGATTATGACTGCTCTGCATGAGACCGTCTGCACAAGGGAGAGAAAGAGGGAGCAAGAGGCCACATATCCCCCTGCTAAAATCAATCTTGTGCAGTACTGTGAGGCCGGCATACTGATGAGCCTTCATTCACATAGATCCTGTCTTTGTTGCTCTCATGGCCTCCTTCTCGCAAAAACTGAAATTAATATCTGAATGATAGAAAGCTTTGAAATTACATGCATCTAAATCAGACTGCAGTTCTGTAGGAGCAAATGAACAGAATCACTCTGAGCTTCAGATGAACGTACAATAGGTTTGCACTTACTCAGTGTATGTAGAATTCTGAGGTACTTGTGCTTTACTTGAGTATGTTACACTGCCTTATAGTCTTACTTTGAATATTGTACTTGGTACTCCACTATATCAAACCATTTCAAGATGAGGGCGAAACAAGACGTTTCTTGGATTTTAGGACATTTCTATGAATGTTTCTTGTTTCCAGGATTTTAGGACATTGTTTGGATTTAAGGACGTTTCTAGGATTTAAGAACATGTCTCAGATTTAGGATATTTGTATGATTTGAGGACATTTCTAGGATTTTAGGACATTTCTTCAATGTTAGGACATTTCTTAAACTTTAGAACATTTCCAGGATTTTAGGACATTACAGGCTTAGCTTAGACCCCTTTGGGGGGTTGGCTGGCGTTCTTGTAGATAAACAAGATCTATTTTGAAGCTGCTTTATGCAATCTGGCACCTTATGTATTCTGAAAGTACAAAAACAATTCCCAGTGTGAATCACTTTATTTTTGTGAATTTGAAACTGATTAGGGGCCACCCAGCACCCCATTGGGGGCCAGATTTGGCCCATGGGCCATAAGTTGAGTATCACTGGTTTCGACTCATACAAAAGTAGTCCCTCTAAACCATCACTTATGACCCACTTGAAGTGTTTGGCGGTCTATTTATCGTCAGAAAACCTGCCCCCTGCCTGTGTTGTTTTGTATGTTTTCAGGCTGTTCATCTGTTGTGTAATATGTATTAGAATACATAACTTCTTTGTTGCAATACTTTGAAGTACTGTGTACTGTTACATGTTATTTGTCCTTCCTCCATTACTGAACAGCTGGGTGACAGTGTCAAGTGCAGCATTTTACCCAAAGTGTAACATTTATCAACTCTTGGCACTGAGAAAAAAGTGCCAAACAGGAAGAGCTCAGCACAGTATAGACGTTCAGCACCTCTTTGTGGCACTGGCATATAAAGCATTGCTTAAATATGGTGTGCTCCCATTGCAAATAATTTAACCCTTTGAAACTCAAGCAAATTGGTTCTATTGCTTTAAAAACTTGGGAGGGCAATGAGTAGGGAAAGAAGAAATGACCCAACAATCAGCAAAATATTAGTAAAAATTGCAGGAACATTACCTTGAAATTAGTAAACGTAAAAAGTTAAAAAAACAACAAAAAATACTTTTAAAAAACTACTTAAATAATAAAATAATTTGTAATATAATTTTAGATATGTAATTTTGATAAAATATAATGGGAATCCAGTTTTTCCCTAGCCATTTTGTCTTTTCACTAAACATTTTTCCCTGGCTTATTTTTAAAGATAAGTTTTAAAATCTACTAATTTCTTGCAATTTATGGAACATTAGTTACCAAGTTGCTTATTGCCTTTTTCCCCATGTTTCTGAAAGAAATTGTTGTAATTTATTTAGGGTTTAAAGGTTAATTTACTTGTGAAAGGCATATTAAAGCAGCATAAGAAAAGTGATGTTAGTCTAGGTTTGAAAGGGTTAAAAAAAAAAAAATCACCGACCTTGAGAAAAGATGCTTTTGTGGACCCTGCCTCTTAAGTAACAGGAGTTTTTCATTTTCGTTTTTCAGTAACAGATCTGCTCTTTCCCACCACTGGATGGGTATTTATATTACAACAGGCCTGCATTGTTAGAGACATGTATGTGTATTCCATGTGGTCAGAGTACTTCAATAGTGTGATAATAATCTTTTTATTTCCTCTGGCCAGGCTTAGCATAATCCTCTTTTGCCCAATTCAGCATGCTTCCTGCAACAGTAACTGTAGCATTGCTTTACATATTAACAGTGTATAGCACTGTCCTCGAATGACCTCAGAATAAGCAAGAGAAAAAATAATCCTACAACATATGGTTTAATCCAGTATCCAGACTTAAAGCCTCATTTTGTTGAAAACGAGTCAAACTGGGGCTGTCAGTGCAGCGCGATAACACGCTGCAAGTCAAGTTGAATTTCCTGGATGCACAGCGTTTTTCTTGATGCCGTTGCCAGTGGTGGCTGTGAGCATTGATGGGCCCCGGTTCAACATCTTTTCAATGGGCCCCCCTTCAACCTGAGACATGCAAACAAACATACACATCAGATCCAGCTGCTGGCAGCGGCAGCACAGAGAAATGTCGGGGGTGCTCGCAGAGGGAGACACAGAGAAGGAGAAAAGGCAACGCAGTGACGCATGCAGATCGCTGAGGCAAATGCGGCCCCCATGTTGTCAGTAGATTAGGTTTACTCGCATCGCCGTCTGCTCTGACAACCTCACAAAGAGCCATTTGTATGGCTCGTTGGCTGAGGTGCACACCGACCTTTTGTTTTCACCTTGATAGGCATCCATGCATTTTTACAGAGTGCAGATTTAGCAAGCTAAAGTTTATTTATATAGCACATTTCACTTCAGGCGGAAGAACAAATGTGCTGCACAGAGTGTGAGGGACAAGTTGCAGGCATTAAACACAAGTCAACAAAAGTGAATCAAATCCTTCTAAAATAAAAACTCATAAAATAATAATTAAGATGAATAATAAACCAAGAAAAGATACAAAGACAAGAGTAAGTGATTTGAAGTGAAAAAAATGTTAACATTAAATAAAATAATAATACTAAAATTAGACCAGTGATAATGCATATGAATCAAATAAAAGAACTAAAAATAGAGTAGAATAAGAAATAAACCAATAAAAGATGATAACACAAGAGCTAGTAAAAGTAAAAATATATCTAAGGTAAAACAATTAAGATAAAATTAAATAAAAACGCACATTAAAGTACAAATAATGTCATCCACAACTGTTTGTCCAAGACAAATCATAACTTAACTCAAGATTCACTTCATGGCATTTTTATAGGCTTTCTGCTGCATCTCATTTTCTTCATCAGCAGATGGAGTTTGCTCTCCTGCTCCATACGTTAACTGTGAAATCTGGAGTGACTTTTCCTCTTGCTGCTTTATTTAAACCTTTGAACGCAGAGCAAATTGGTGCAATTTCTTTCAAAAACATGGGGAAAAAGGTAATAAGCAACTTGGACAGAAATGGCCCACAAAAACTGCAAGAAACTAGTGAATAGTGAGATTTTTCAAAAAGATAGGGAAAATGTCTAGGGAAAAAAAGAAAAAAAACTGGGGAAAACTATATTCATATTGTTTGCAATTATGTGTTATGTATTTGGTGTGATTTACGATGGCACTGCCTATGTCCCGTGCTGTCTGTCTGTGTCAGAGTTTGACTCTCACACAGGAGCAGTGATGGGGAATTTATGGCGTTGAGGTGCAGCTCATAAACTCAGTTATCTATACTTAAATGGTCATGACAGGTTGAGCTCACTCCAAATTTTCTTGGGAACCAATTGTCTCTGAAATGTATTTGTATTGACTTTTTGGAAGCAACTTGCGAATGACACTTCGACCCATCTCCCAGTAATCAAATAATAGTAGCAGATGGAAAAGCACTTAAATTTGCTTTGTCTCTTACCAATTTTCTGAAAATCTGTTCAAAATTTGGGCTACATTTGGACGGAAACCCAATGTGTGATAATTTTGTTTTCACTACAGCATATTTCAGTAATTAAATACTCAAATCATACCCAATATGCCCAAAATATATATCTATTTTTGCCTGTAAAAATATGCACTTTTAAAATTATGTATTTAATTTCTGTACTTTGTGGATTTAGGCCATTTAATAGTTGAGGTCAATGTTAGCAGTGTACCAAATAATTAATGAATTGATTACTTCAAAAACATGGGAAGAAGGCAGTGAGGGGAAGAAAGGAATAAATGACCTAAAAAATAATGTGAAATTAGTTAAACGTACAAAAAAATTGCTTGAGAATTTAAATAAATAAATTAAAAATAAATAAATATAAAAACAAAAAAGGAATGTTAAAAAAAAGAAATGACCTCAAAATGTGCTTAAACATATAATAATTGTGTAACATAATTCTAAATATGTAATTATGATCATTATTAATGATCATGTCTTTTTTTTTGAGACATTTTTCTTTAAAAAAATAAATAATCTAAATATATTAATTTATGAAACACTTATAACCAAGTTTCTCATTGCCTTTTTTCATATTTCTGAAAGAAATCAAAGGTTTAAATACTTCTGAAAGGCATCTGAGAGCAGCACAAGAAAAGGGACATTGCTCCAGGTTTCAGAGGGTCAAAGCAGAGAGACAGGAACTCTGTAGCTCATATGCACACTTCAGTATTTCTTTATTTCAAGTTGTACCCTCATTGCAATGTTGAACAATATAATTGCATATTTCAGATTTTCTGCGTATCGTGCAGGACTTATAAAGACCGTTTAATGCAGTTGAAAGCTCAACTGGTAAAAATGTTTAGTAAGTGGACTTTAATGCAAGATTTGTTTTTTTTAATGACACTTTCCAGGGTCTGTAATACTTGCAAGTAATAAGCAGTTACCATTGAAGGAAAGAAAAGGTAAAGTAGAACTGAGTTTGTCTGTTCAGAGTTTCGGTGTTGTAAAGAGGCTGTGCGTTGGTGCAAAACAATGAAAAACCACTTCCATGAGGATCTACGTTGGTTATTTGCCCTGATTTACACTCACAGAGCCAGTGGCAGTCAACAATACAAACGAGCCGGAGCTGGCATTGAAATATCGCCTGTCTCTGTGTGCTTTCTATCTCGCACATTCTCTCTGGCTCGCTCTCCCTTTCTCACCATTTGTCCCCCAAAGGCAGAATATTGGAGGAGTCTTTAATCATCTTTACTGCCCACTCTATAATCCCTGCTAAGAGACTAATCCATGATCTGCCACAACGGAGACCAACCCCAGCGAGTCAAGGGGAAGCAGAAGCAAAACAATAGAGAAAGTCAGCCTCGCTACTGAAACATATATATATCCTCAGAGATAACTTCTATGATTTTGAATTTTTGTGCGAGATTGAGATTCATATTCTTTTGTCAAAGAGGAAGCAAACATGCCATAATGACATTTGTGGTTTATGACTGAGGTTTTACGGGATTCTGTATCCCAGTAATACAAGAAAAGACAATTTTTTGGCAGCTCAAGATGCTTTATCTTCAGCTCATATGTTGATGGTGTGTCAGGGTAGAAATTCACCTAAGTCTTGTAATTTTTCAAAGAAATGAAGCAATTTTCAACAACAGGCAAAACTTCATATTTTGCGAATAACTGAGCTTGAAAGCCTCTGTCTTTTATGTGTGAAATTTCTTTAGAGGGATAGTTTACCCATCAGGGAATCTCACCTAGGTCATCGAAAGTGTTACGTCCGGCACTCAATCTCACGGAATATCATTCAGATTTTATCTAAGCTAAGGGAGTTCAGAAAATTTTTATCAATGAGTCAGATTTTATTCATATAAATTTTTATTCACCTTTCAAACAAATCAAATGCAATTCAAAGTGCTTTGCAGTTTTATTGAGAAAAAAAAACAAGAACAATGTATGAAATAAGCAAAAATGGAAACAGAAATCAGAATCAGTTTCAGTCTGGAAACAGAATCAGTTTCCACACTATAAAACCATAAAAAAAAACCAAAAAAAAAACCCCATAAAATAGTAAGACACTATATTAAAGCCAGTCTAAAACGATAGGTTTTGAGTTTACATTTTAAAGTGTTAATATTTTTAGCTCCTTTCAGATCCTCCGGCAAGCTGTTTTGGAGCATAATGGCTAAAAGAAGAATCACCAGACGTTTTAGTTCTACTCTGTGGAACAGCTAAAAAAGAAGAATCAGAGGATCTGAGGGGCCTTCCTGGTTTATAAAATAAAAGCATCTCTGAGATGTAGTCTGGAGCAAGGCTATGTAGTGCCTTACAAACTAATGAAGAATTCTAAAAATCAGTGTGAAAACGAACAGGCAACCAGAGTAAAGTTTTTAAATCAGTGTGTGCTCTCCTTCTGGTCTTAGAACTCGTGCTGCAGAATTCTGAATGAGTTGCAGTTAATAGATTGTATTCTTTGGTAGAGCAGAAAGGAGAGCATAAGCAAAGATCTGTGGTATGATTTTTTTCAGCTGGTGCTCAGTATGGTCTGTGTTGGCTGTGGGGCGACTGTGGCTCAGGGGTAGAGCGGCTTGTCCACTAAAGGAAATAGCAGCAGTTCAATCCCAGCTCCTCTAGTCAGCATGTAGACGTATCCTTGGGTGAGATACTGAACTCCAAATTGTTCCCAATGCTGCACCGCCGCTGTGTGAATATGTGATTGGTTACTGAGTAGCAGGTGGCACCTTGTATGGAAGCCTTGGCCACCAGTGTGTGAATGTGTGTGTGGATGGGTGAATGTGACATATAGTGTAAAAGCGCTTTGAGTGGTCAGAAGACAAGAAAGCGCTGTTCAATACTGTTGGATTGGTTCCAACTAAGTGAATTTGGGGAATTACATGTTGACATGCTGGGGACAACAAGCAATCATATTAGTTGACTCAGGAATGGAAGGAAAATGTATTGATTCTTTGACAGGTGAAATCATGAGTCATTCATGTTAAAATACAAGTTGAGTTTTACGTTTTTCTTTGATTTTATCAAGTCCAAGTCATCAAATCTGTGAGTCTGCCTCAAGTCTAGGTCATGTGACACAAGTCCACACCTCTGCTTATTAGTATTGGTTTCAGCACCAATGTGCATTTGAAAGTCTACCTTTAATGATAATGCCAGTGTTTCCCAACACACACTCTTCCAAAATTTAACAAAACAAGTTAACTTTTACTTTATTTCTGGGAAATCACATTCCTACCATCAGTTTGGGAAATCGATAGAAGATACAACACCACCCAAGGGACTCATTAGCTGTTAAAATGTAAATGACACCCGCCCGTGATTAAAACGTACTTAGAGCACTTACTTATTACAATCAGCAGCAACACTACCCACAGGATTGCTTGAGATTTAATCCAAAAAGTGAATGTCTTCCTCCTCCTTCAAATCAATAAGGAACAGATTGTTCCCACTGTCTGTCTCATTATTAAATTGGCTATTGATAGAATGCATGCCCAAAATGAGGGTGACATATTTAAGAAATCTCTTTCTAAGCACAGTTTTTGAAAAACTCTAGTTGCTTTGGAACCACCTCCAGCCTTATAAGAGTTATTTATCTATGAAAGTATCCATATGACTGTCGTCAGATGATTGAAATATTGAATTCCTTCCCAGAATTTATAGTTTTATTATGCTTATTATATATACAGTCTTGTGCTTTTGATTCCCTATTGAAAGGAAGAGTTATTGTAAGCATAAAGTATTTATGAAGGATCTCAGAGGAATCACTTCTATGTCAGCCAGTGTTCAAGAGAGCTCCAGAGGTGTCCGGGACTTAGCAGCAGATGGTGTTCAGGCTGAGACAAGCTGTGGTTGTTCACTGATGACTTATGATGCTTATTTAAAGATTTGGCAAACACTAGTATTTTGGCTGAGGCACAAAAGGGTGCACGCTCTGTCAAAAACCAATGTCCCCCATAACCTTGGAGTAAAATACTGCTTTCAGTAACTGGTTATTTGGGTCTGCCACCACCAAGGCTTCACCTGTAATAATGAATCTCTCCAACAGCACCTCAGATAATGTGCATATATACTTTACTTGGGCAGTGTGAAATATTTCATACCTTCCTGAAATTTGCTGGGGTATACGGTATATAACCAACCAACAAAATGTTATATACACATAACTTTATGTGTGTGGTAAGAGCATAGGTATGTTTGTGAAACTTTAATATTTCTTGAAAACCAATTTTCACAAGTTTGCGATTTAAAGTTTGATCATGCATGCCATTTAAACGCTTCTAGACAATATTGTTGTTCTTGTTGTTTGTATGTGTTCAATATGTCTAAAATCTTGTTTACATTTGGAAAGTAGTCTATCAGACTTTACTGATGGGTAATGTAAAATAAAGTTATTATCTGTTATTAGTAAAACAAGTAAAAGGAGGTAAAAAGGACTGGAGTGGTTATAACCTTGGGCACAGAGCAGGTAATATAATGCAGGCTCATAAAGATAATATCAGATAATTTATTTGAACATACCCGTCCGTAAAGTATGATAGACTACTTTTTAAATATGAACAACATTTTAGACATATAAAACACATACAAACAAGGGGAACAATAATATTGTCCATAATCGCGTAAATGTCATGCCTGATCAAACTATAAATTGCAAACACGTGAAAATTGGGTTTCAAAAAACATTAAAGTTTCTCAAAGACATACCTATGCTTTTGCCACGGACATGAAGTTATGTGTATTTACTTGCTACCACTGTTTGATCTGTGTGAGAGCAGCTAAAGACGTGAACACTGGGCGATACAGCTTTAACAGGCTGCGCGTGCTCCCGCGGACAGCAATCAGTTTCTGGCAGACAATCACTTTTTGGCAGGACACTGGCCCAAATTCTCTCGTCCCACCCAAGCTCATTTTTCCCCAGGCAACGCAGCTCAAAACAGCCGTATTGCGCGGAAAACCGCCCAATCTGGCAACATTGGTCACCGTGTTCGCCGGCGCGTGCACTGCTACGTTCTGTAAAACCCTGCCCCGGCCTGTTCAGGCTGAACACCATCTTCTTTCAGGAGAGTCCCTAAGACAAAGACGATGAGGAGAAGTGTGGAAATATTTTTGTTTTCGGAGAAACTGCAAGTCACCAGAAGGAACGCGTGTCATATGTGAACAAAAGCCGTCAGTTCTCAGGAAACATCACATGATGTTCCTGCTGGACATGTCACTTTGCTAACTGCTAATGGCCGCATTAGCTGGCCAGTATTAACAATGTTCGGCTGAAAACAAGTGCATGCAGACTGAGATGCAGGGACTTAAACCAGCGGTGAGTAAGAGAAACAATTTATTCTAAATGTAAATTGGTGAAGTTGTGAGTAGAGAAAAAGTCCCCTAGCTGCTAAGCTAATTTACGCTATGTAAAATGCCATATGCTAAACACATTAGCACGTTGTACATGTGGGGAAATTACTGCTTACAAAAGACAGGTGTTTGTCTGTGGTCCTTAAATGTTATTATTGAGTTGAGTTTTATTCTTTTGTTTGTTGTTAATCCATGTTTTATGGCCTCTGGGAAGTTTGTCTTCATGGCTTTATGTCAGATGTTCCTAAAGTTTTTAGTTTTTCTGACAGAATGTACCAATTTTTTTTATTTTATTTGAATGTTGTTTTTATCTTTTTTGGCCAAAAGCAAAGAAAGAAGTGGCAGCTTCCTCCTTAACAGACGTTAAACGAGCATTTAATATTGTTTTATATCGATCTCAGGCCCCCTAAATCAAATAGAATTGAAATCGTATCAAGGCAGACTTTGTGATATCAGCTAATATCAGATCTTTGTCAAAAGAGTCATTATAATATCGTATTGTGATAAAATTGTGATTTATGCTAGACACTGGCTTCTTAGGGCTAATGCCGATACAGATTTAGTAGTTTATGAGACTAATAACCAATACTTGGAACTGATATGCATTTACATTAAAAATTAGAATCTGTCAGTATTTAGAATTTAGAATATAAAAAAACTCCAACACAAAACTTTGTTTAAATGCCTTTTGCAAATGTTAAGTCAAAATGAAACATTCAACATCATATACAGAAAATTTTTCATAAAGTCAAGTAAAACTTTAAATAATAAATGCATAAATTAAAAAAAGCTCACTGCTTTACAATGTAAAAGTTCCTCTTTGTCTTTGCACTTTTGAATAAATCAGTTTTATCAGCAATCATTCAGATAAAAGGCTGACACAGATAATTGGCAAAATGCCAAATATTGGTCCCAATAATCGGCCAGGCTGATAATCTGTCCCCTAATTCACACCCTGTAGCCTACTCAGCCATGGTAAAAAATAAAATACAAAAATCATGGAAAACGACCACAAAAATCAAAGGAAAATAACGGAATATGCACAATCTTATTAAGTCCACAGTAACAGCCAGCAGGACGCTCTGCTTCTGAAATGCTGTTGGAAGCTCTGGGTGGGCTATAGCCGAGAGCCACATTGAGGTCAGAGCAAAACAGCGTCGCTGATATAATGTCATCAACACACTGCTGGTGGAACTGAGGGTTTAGGAAGTGTTTTTAGTCTTAGGATCACCCCCTGTGCAGTTTTTGGTAATGCTTCTATTATGCTTAATAGACAAAACACCAGAATCCTGAAAATAAAAGAACAATTCACTTTGAATAAATATTGTTAGACGACGGGTAAATTTTGACTTTTTATCACATATATATCATATGTTCTTATTCATCTTCCGAACAGGTTTTCAGTCCTTTGATAAATGCACCAGAATGTGTACATAAAGAAGTAAGAGGAGAAGTGAACTACAACTCCAAAGAAGTGTTTTGATAAAAAAAACGACAGAAAAAATACCAGTCACCAAGCTTTGCTTGAAACACATGCACGTTTGGCGGGCATGGTGGAAACCTGATTAAACATTCTGCTGTTAAAACGAGTTCACTTTCTGTTTCAAGGGAAATCTGGATGAGTTCAGCATTTGTGCTGTGGTGTTTTATTCCCATATCTAAGAACAAAGGCTTCTTTATTGTTGCTAAGGCTGATTTATGCCTTCTCCATAGTAACAGTAGCTGAGGCTCATGGGTATTGTTGTAATTAGAGCCATCCACCATAACAAAGCCTTTTCAGTTTTACAAGATCTTTTTCATGTCGGTTGATATAATACCTACATGATGTGTCAAATTATCCCCAAACTAACTGACATACAGCAGAGCTAAAGCCAGGCAGTTTTCCAGCATACGTAAATGCAAAATCAAATCGGCGTGTGTATTAGTTCTCTAGCCAGATGGGTACTTAAGGGATTACTTCACTTCCTAAATAACTCACTAGCAAGGTAAAGTCCAAAAGTCAAAATTAATGAAAAAAGGTAGAGGTGTCATCATTTCCAAAATTCATCCAATCTCTTAATAATTTTTAGTTTGCAGTGAAGTTTGCTGGTCAGCTGTATTTGATGTATTTAGGGGTTACTTTTTGATGTATTGAAGTTGATGTTTATTGATGTTGCTGCCCCTTGCCTGAATCTGCACAATAATGATATTCTTTTGAGAGTGGTGATTAGAGGTAACGGAGTAGTTCTTTTAGTGATGGGGAAGGTGTGCTGTTGTGCAAATTTGAGCATGTCCTAAATGCCTTGTGGGCCAATTAGAACTACTTTTTATATAAATTCCATTAATGCTCCTAATGATTGATCTAGCTCCAGAAATAGAAGATCTGTCTGTGGTTGCAACATATATATGAATATGTGGGAAATCCTGGTCTTAGTGGTCATTAACTCTTGTATTTAGTGCTGTCTATTGATAGCATGTGTAAACAGGGCCTCAGAGGCATTTTGTTTGTTTGTGCCTTTAAGACCTTTATTTTATAACAATAACAACAATGTTAAGGTTAGGAAATGATCAGGGTTCAGGGAACAGAAAACAAACAGTGATCCTCCATGTTAAAGTCTGATGTTTTGTTGACTCAGCTTACTGACTTCCTCCTTTGCGCCCATTATATTTACCACAGCTGCTGGAGGGCTTTGTCACTGCAGTGTAAACCGGAGACTTTTTACAGCACTGGCTGAAATGACTGATGCTGTTGTTCGTCTGTGGGTTATGACTAGAGCCCCGGCAGCTTCCGTACAACACCTTACGCTCTCTGTTAGTGCTGCCTTCAGATCCTGTCAGAACATCTGACTTACAGGACTGAACCTCACTCTACCTCTTTTTAATGAAAAATAGACCGCCGTCCAAAAAGTTATACCACTTCTGGCTTGTAGTCCCAGAATGCCGTGGCTCAATCCATGCATATCATGCGGGCTGCCCTGGAGAGCAGTGTAGCACACATCTGGTGAGCGAGAGGGTCAGCGTATGTTTCTGCTGTGTGTGTGTGTGTGTGAGTGTGTGAAGAGCTGACAGTGACAGCTGGCTGGTGGTTGGCGCAGGGGCCAACTGATGCAGGGATAAGTGCCGTAAATCGCCTCTCTCTCTTGCACGCACACACATATACATAAAAGTAGAGCTTCTGTGATGCGAAATGCTGTGTGGCGCAACAAAGCCGCAGAGACAGAGGTGATAATGTGACTGAGGAGGGTGTGAAAATATGCGCCAGTATACATGCTGTATGTGGAGCACACACAGATGTAAACACCGCAGTAACGGAGGAGGGAAAGCTCATTTATTCTGCACATGGATGAGCACTGGGACGACCTGTAAATGTGGTGTGTTGCTGAGCGCAAATGTGTACATATTTTAACATTTGATGGCAGCCATGGAAAGGTGGCAAAAGGCCCTGCTGCTAATGGCACAGCACACTGGGAGAGTTGTATGTGTGTTTGTGTGCGTGCATGCACGTGTGGTGTGTGTGTGTGTGTGTGAGAGAGAGAGAGAGTGAGAGAGCAAGCATGAGACGGGAAAGAAAGGAAGGAAGGAAGAAAGAAAGAAGGTAATGATCAAAATCTGCAGGAGCAGAACCGTATTTCCCTCAGGCGTCAGTGTGTGTGACTAGCTTTCAATGTCCCCACTCTCTTTCTTTCTTTCCTTCTTTCTTTCTTTCTTTCTTTCTTTCTTTCTTTCTTTCTTTCTTTCTTTCTTTCTTTTTCTTTCCTTTTTGTACCCAGTGTGGCTCACAGCTGCAGTCCTTATGTTTAAATGAATAGTTTACTTTGGAAAATATGCAACACATTAGAGGTGAAAATTCTGATTCACTCTGCTGATTTAAATGGATTATTTCTGTTCAGTTCAAAGAGTTTGGACATGTCAGCAACAACATTCTGTTCCACAGTGTTCATACAAAGTTATCCATGTTCCCTCATAAGGCGATTTTGGTTCAGGCACTTTTCTTATTCATAATAAAAATAAAGTGATTCACACTTTGAATTGTTTTTGTACTTTTAGTATACATTAGGTGCCAGAGTTCATAAAACTGCATCAAAAAAGAGGCTGTTTATAAAAAAAAAGGCTGGTGGAGGATTTCGCACATCCTAAAATCTGTTCTACAGTCCAAGAAAGGTCTTCAAATCCTAGAAATGTCCTAAGATCCTAGAAACGTCCTAAAATTTGACAAATGTCCTAAAATTCTAAAAATTTCTAAAATCCTAAGAATGTCCTAAAATCCTGGAATTGTCCAACAATACCAATAATGTCTTAAAATCCTTGAAACCACCAAAAATTCTAGAAACATCCTACAATCCTTAAATGTCTTCAATGCTACAAATGTCCCACAGTCCGAAAAATGTCCTAAAATCTGAGAAATGTCCTAAAATTTTACAATTGTCCTAAAATCCTTGAAAAGTTCTTGTGATCAAATTCTCGTGAATAATACAAGACAAAAACTCATTTCAAGCTTTTTGCTTAGCTAGACTAACCATGACTTAACAGACTGTAATTGCAAAGCTCATCTCACTCTCTAAAAAACTTGAATCAAGGGTAAAAATCTGTTTCTGTATTTTTTCTTTCTTTCTTTCTTTTTTTCTTCTTTCTCATAAAAGAAATGACTTCACAAAATGGACGATGTGTGCCTTTGCGTCTGTGTTCAGGCTGAGTGTGTGGTAATGATTTTGCTTTATCCCGCCGCGGTGAGCATCTCTCAGCAGGTTTAGCATAAGCTGGAGGATCCCGGGGGTGCGGCGGCATATGTGTGTATGCATTTATGTATGCATGTGGCTTCCTGAGTGTGTGTATAAGTGTGTATGCTGGCAGTTTTTTGGAAGGGATAGATCTCGGTGTTATTTGCAGGAAGTTTCAAAGCTTGCTCTGGCGCTCGCGCGGTGCTCTCCCCAAAGACAAGACATTGATGTTTTACTTTCCAATGAGTTGTTTAGGAATAAAGGCAAAAAAAGAAAGAAAAGAGGTTTGCTGAAAAGGATGCAACCCATCAGAATGCCAATACAGTGGAGGAGTGGAGGGAGTCTTCCCTTAATGGATTTGAGGGGATAGAGATATCGCTCAATACTCTCTACAGCACCCTTCTTTCCACTTTTGATGAATATTGAAACATAAATTTGAAGCAAATCAGTTCTTCATAGCCTCCAAGTTGACAGCGACGTCCTGCATAATGATGTCACTACTATCTGAGTTAGGCGCACACAGCAGCGCGTGCAGCAGGATGAAGAATGTGCTGTCAGACATGTCCAAGTCTTATCTCTTTAGCCAACCCAGTTCTTTCCTTTATCAAAATGCAGCAGGGCGGGGCTACGCTGCATCACAGCTGCTCGTCAATGGTGGTAGATCCCGGAAACATCCATCTAACGCTGACCAGACATGCCTAATGACCGCCATCAGTTCCACATTACAGATATTTAGGAGTGATTACCTCAATACAGCTGCCGCCCAGCTATCCCCATTGACTGACATTAACGCTGCTAGTCGACACGGCTCGATTGCCGCAATCGATTAGCGCCACCTCTTAAGGAACCAAAGGATACCACTGGCTATTGATTCAGCATTAGCTGAATGACCCTGACCCTCTCAGCGTGTCCAGTATGACTGGCATGTTGATGTTTTAGTCACCCAGCAACTGTCTCTTAATCTGCACATTAGCAGTGTATGCACAGCGCACAGCACTGCTGTTACTGCTGATAATAATTCTATCCTAATAACCTAATAATCTAATCACCTTTATTATCATGGTAATACATATATCAGTAGGGCTAGGTATCAATCTGGGTATCAAATTACAATATTAGTAGACATACCAGTTAATTTAAAGCAATATCAATACCAATACCAATAGACTACTTAACACTTAATTGTCTAGCTTTTTTTTTTTTTTTTTTAACCCTTTGGAGCTTTTTGTAGCATTTTACGCGCTTTTCATCCTTAATTTTTTTAAATATTTTTTACTGTGTTCATGCATATGACATACATTTTGGCAAGACTGTATATTTCTGTTTAATCTTGGAATTTCCAGCTCAGCTTCTACAATAAGTCTAAAATACCCAGTGGAAACAAAACTTACATTCACACTGTTAAGTGCAAAAAAATGTGCGATTGAAACCCATTCAAACTGACATTTTTGATCCCACAGCATCACACACATCAAAGCAGAAAAAAATGCATTGCATTATTTCTGGGTGTCATTCTGGGCTTTTGCCTTCGAAATGAATTTGTCTTTTTTTTACTATTTTCACCTGATGAAGTCTTTTTTTTTTTTTTTTTTTTAACCATATTTGGTATTTGTCGAAAATATATGCTGTTTCCAGTAGGTGTACTTCCAAAAATCTACTTTGCATGTAGTATACTGAAAATAACTATTTAAATCTAATAACAGTGTCATCATGACAAAAATGGCATCTAAAGGGTTAAAATTCTAAAAACGAATCATTATTTGATATTTCTGATGAGGACTGATGTTGGTTAAAAAAATTAACTCAATGAAAGTAGAAAATAATATTAATCGATAAAATTTTTGAAGCTTGTTTTTGAAAAGCGCATTTTGTGCGCAGTATGATACGAGTATGTGTAACGTTAAGGCGGGCCCAAAGGGTTTAACACTAGTGTGAGAGAGAGAGCATTTCAACACTCGTTTTATGGCTCCTGTCGATTAGCGCACATGGTATACCAAAACAATAGCTCTTAGAACAACCCAGTTGGCCACCAACGTTGTTAGACTTTGATATTTTGTTAAATTTAGGTTGTGACATCTGGTGATGAGAGAAACTGAAGCAGCTGCTGCTGCTGCAGAGTGTGTGCTTCACTCTGGGGACAGACGTGGGAGCTTCAAACGCACACACACACACAGTGACGGGTTAATGTTAGTTAATGTTAGCATCACATCAGGTTTAACGACAGAGTTGGGCCGTTTCAGTGTCTTTGTGGACAGTTTAACGATGTTAGCTACCGCAGCAGCTGTGTAGCTCATGCTTACTGGGCAGATGTTGAACTGACAGTTCTCCAGGAGAATAAAAGCTATGGAGATTGCTTTAACCATAGGCTGTATAAAGACACGGACGACGCATCCTCGCTTACCCCCGCTTAAGTGATGCTTAAGTGAAGCTAAAATACCCTGGATATGTAAAAAAAAAAATGTATTTTGTTCTTAGTAGCTATCACTTACTTTTAGTAGTTGCACATTTTAATATAATATGCATCTCTTAACTGTAGCAAGCCAACAAACTTTTAACTCTAAAGCATGCAAGGCTAGTATACTAACACAAATAACAACATTATGTTATAACATGAGTTGCCGCCTTGACGTCATCAATGCACAAACATGGCGGGCAAAATTCAATGTTTGGTTAATGATAAGAAACTTTTTTATTATTTCACATATTAAATATAAATCTTTTAATCCCACGTTAAATGCATTAATGTCAACAGCTGTCTTGTAGAGTGACCTGGAATAAATATAGAAACAAATATATGAAATATATATTTTTTAAAAAAGCATAAAAATCTAAATGAACTGGAAACTGGTGTCAGCCTCTTGTTTAAACACTTTTATTTTTATTCCTAAAATGCAACCCATCTTCTTTGGAGCTTCCATGTTGTTGCCACTTTACAACCTCAAAGCACATGAATGTAATGAAAACTGCGACCTTCACATGAATGCAGCATATGACATGTAAACATGAAGCATGGCGGTGGATTGCAGAAATGTACGAGGTCAACATTGTTCTCTGAGGCCAGGGCTGGGTTAATAGCTGTGCATGTGTGTTGCATGTTACACATGAGGGAGAAAAGGAACAGAGGTGCTTCATGTGAGTGTGTGTTTGACAGTGTATCTCATATCTTTTTAATCTGAAAGAATGCTTTATTTTCATCAATGGGATAGCATGGCTCAGCATGAGATTGAGCTTTGCGTACATCTAACATGCTTCCTGACAGCAGCGGAGCTCTGATCTTTTTACTGCTCAAAATATACTAATCTGTAGAGCTATATTTCTCCCTTTTACTATTATGACGCTTTTCCTGACAGATTTTTGTTTCAGCATGTGTTACTACAGCAGTCAGAGGTTTTTGTTTTTTGGACTATATTAGTGCTGCAATCATAAGCCTCTGACCTATTTCAAATCGGGCTGCACCAGATTACTGCACCGCCAGCCTGTGCAGTCTTTTTTTAAGGTTACACCTACACAGCTCTATAAATCCAGGTTGTTATTATATCCTGGTGCGACTGCGGGGGTTTTCATGTAATAACTAGAAATATAAGCCTGCTGTCTATGTGGATATCCAGGAATTCATTTGGGTGATTATTCCTATCTACCTTTTAGTTTTTTTGTGGTGTTGTGTGTGTTTTGTGTGTGCGCAGCCTAGATTTTGGCACAATATTACTCATATTGTTCTTGGCTACAGCACAAAATCCCAGGTAGCTGGGGATGCAAGTCAACCAGAGAATGTGTTGAAAAGGAATCACTAATCAGGGACTGGCAAGAAGATGGGCTGGGGCAGCGCTAGAATAATGCAGTGGTGAGGAGGTCCACGTCGCCAGTGTTGTTTGATCAAAAATGGAAATCTTTCTCAGTGTGTGGTACTGCAGAGAATTGTTATTTTATTGTTAATATACCTGACCATACTGTAACTACTGAATGTGTGGGCAGCAGATCATAAAAATCACTAATATACATAAATTAAATATGATGTGATACTTTAAAAACACAACAAAATTAAATATTCACAAACCTTTATCTTTACTTATTATTATGTCATTTGTAGGGGTCGACCAGTACTGTTTTTTCAGGGTCGATTATTAGTGGTTAATGAGACCAATTACGGATATTTGGAACCGATATGCGTTTACAATAAAATGGAAAATATATTATGTCAATATTTAGAACTTGGAATACAATAAACTCCGACACAAAATTTAGTTTAAATGCCTGTAACAAATTAATCAACACCGAAACATTTTACATAATATACAGAAAGTTCCCAGCAACTTTTTTTTTTTAAAAAGTTAAGTGAAAATTTTAATTAATGAACTAATAAAAATAGCTCCTTGACGTTTTACAAAGTAAAAGTTTCTCCTATGCTGACAATTTATTTGCCTTTTCTAATTAATTATGTCAAAGTGTAAAAATGTGTAGCAATATACTTTTCATTTACTCTGTATCAGTCTGAAAGAGGACTATTGGAACTCACTGGTCTTGAAGCAGGTCTGACTTGGGACTCGCTGTCTTTACTTGGGCTTAACTTGGGACTTGTTAGTTTTGATGCAGTGTAAGACTTGTTTCAGACTTTATAGCCAAGATTGATTAAATGACACTAAATGTCAATCTTTGTCAGTCGATCCAGTAAGTGAGAGGAAGTTAAAGTGTCAGTTTCAGTGCGCTTCATATGCAGTGGTCAGACTTGATGCCTGTACAAGACAAAAAGCTTTTTTACCCCCTTCTATTGTCTGGTTTGACAATGTCTATGACGTGTCTGTCTTAATTTTAAATGCCATGGTTATTGACCCTCCTCATCTATGGCCGCTCCTGCCTGAGCACCTTTACAAGTCACATATATGTGAGGCTTTTCACAACCTTTAGGATTTTAGGACATTTCTAGAATTTTAGCTCATTTCTTGGATTTTAGGATGGTTCTAGGATTTTAGGACATTTCTAGAATTTTAGCTCATTTCTTGGATTTTAGGATGGTTCTAGGATTTTAGGACATTTCTAAGACTTTGGTTTTTTTTAAAGATTTTATGTAGTTTCTAAGATTTTAGCAAGTTTCTAGGATTTTAAGGATGTTTCCAGGAATTTTTTACATTTCAAGGATTTTATAGTGTTCCTAGTATTTTAGGACATTTCTAGGAGTTTAGAACATTCAAGGAATGACGGACATTTTTAGGACTTTTAGAGGATTTTTTGCATTTTTTTTCTAGGATTAAAGGAAGTTTCTAGGATTTTAGGACAGTAGGGGCTTAGCTAGGACCTTTGTCAGGGGGCGCGGGGATCCTCCACTGGCACTTTTTTTCATAAACAAGCTCTATTTTGATGCTGTTTTATGTACTGTGGCACTTTATGTATACTAAAAGTACAAAAACACTGTATTTTTCATGTGAGTAAGACGATGGCGCTCTAACTTGAGTATTACTGCTCTACAGAATCAATTTTAAAACGGCTGAAAAAGAAACACCTGGCCCTTTGCCATTGTTACTTGTTTCTAGTGTTAATGAGTTGAGGACTCTGCAACTTCAGTGTCCCGACTTCAATCGACTACAGATAAAGTGAGAAAGCTTTAAAACGATAGAAGGCCTCTGCTTTCCTGCTTTCCTCGCTTTCCTCCTCCCTTTGTTTGGCTGGTTCAGTTGTGAGTCTTTGATTCAGCTGTGCTTTGAGCTGTGCATCCAGTGAGCTGAGCAGCATCCCTGAACTGCATCTTTCATCTCTCCCCCACTTAGTACACACTCATTTCATAGGCTATCTGCCTGCCTTCACTCTCGTTTGGTCTCGTCGATAATCCTAACCTTGCCAGCCGGCTCGTCTTTTTACTGTTTTAGCTGCGAGATGTGAACACAAACAGCGACTCTGATACAAATCAAGCTGGAATTTATGGTCCACAGTTTTTTACTCTATCGCAGAGCAGTCCCACCGGCCCCTACTGTCTGGGGGGTTTACACAACTCAGATCACAAGGTTTCTCTGAGCTTTGAAACGCACTCCAGCCACCAGGAAACCAACTCTGCAGCCGGTCTCAGCTCGCACTCCCAGAAAAAAAGCAGAGTGATAATGATGTGAAAAATTGGGAGTTTATATTTAGAGTTACTGCTGCTTTCGCCGCATAAAGAGAGCCTGAGGGCCAGGCATAGGGCTTTCCCCTTATACAATGCCCAGTGGATCGCTTCTTACCACAAACAAAATAAATAAATCAGAGCAAGTACCCAGAAGCAAAGTGTCTGTGTGGGCGACCTACCCTATTTTAAGACACATTATGAGGACAAGTTTTTTTCTCTGTCCCTTTGATTCACTTTCCATCCCCGCCCTTGCTATTTTCTTCCCCCTTTTTTCACTTTATCTTCTCACCAAACTGCGTCAGAGAAAAATGATAATGTCATTTCATTGTAATTTGTGAATACTCGTACAGCTCTTCTGCTGAGGTACTTTTTGTTAAATAACAGAAAGTATGACAACATGTTTGGGTTTAATGTCCTTCATTTAGAACATTTCTAGGATTTTAGGACATTTCTAAGATTTTCTGACATTTTTAAGATTTGAGGCCATTTATAGAATTTTAACACATTTTTGTGTGTGTTTTTTGGATAACAGGACATTTCTCCGTTGTTTGGACATTTTTAGGATTTTAGCATGTCTAGAATTTTAGGTCTTTTCTAGGATTTTGGTATGTTTCTCAGATATTAGGATGTTTCTATTTTTGCACATATGTAGGATTTTAAGTGGGTTCTAGAATTTTAGGATGATGTAAAGATTTTATAATGTTTCTAGGATTTTAGGGATCTTTGGGATTTTAGCACATTTCTAGGATGTTTCCAGGTTTTTAGGATGTTTTAGGATTTTTGACATTTCCAGGATTCAAGAGTACTTCTAGGATTTTAGCGCTTTTCTAGGACTTAAGGTTGTCTTTAGGTTTTTATTATGTTTCTCTGATATTAGAATGTTTCTAGAATTTTAGGATGTTTCCAGATTTAAGGACATTTTTAGTACTAGGACATTTTCAGGATTTTAGGACTTTTCTAGGATTTAAGGATATTTCTTTAGGTGGTTTCTTACCACAAACAAAATAAATAAATCAGAGCAAGTATCCACGAGCGAAGTGTCTGTGTGGGCGACCTACCCATAAGACACATTATTAGGCCAAGTTTTTTTCTCTGTCTCTTTGATTCATTTTCCATCCCTGCCTTCCTCTTTTCCACCCTTTTTTCTCACTCTATCTTCTCACTGAACTGCGGCAGAGCAAAATGATAATGTCATTTCATTGTAATTTGTGAATACTCGTACAGCTCTTCTGCTGAGGTACTTTTTGTTAAATAACAGAAAGTATGACAACATGTTTGGGTTTAATGTCCTTCATTTAGAACATTTCTAGGATTTTAGGACATTTCTAAGATTTTCTGACATTTTTAAGATTTGAGGCCATTTATAGAATTTTAACACATTTTTGTGTGTGTTTTTTGGATAACAGGACATTTCTCCGTTGTTTGGACATTTTTAGGATTTTAGCATGTCTAGAATTTTAGGTCTTTTCTAGGATTTTGGTATGTTTCTCAGATATTAGGATGTTTCTATTTTTGCACATATGTAGGATTTTAAGTGGGTTCTAGAATTTTAGGATGATGTAAAGATTTTATAATGTTTCTAGGATTTTAGGGATCTTTGGGATTTTAGCACATTTCTAGGATGTTTCCAGGTTTTTAGGATGTTTTAGGATTTTTGACATTTCCAGGATTCAAGAGTACTTCTAGGATTTTAGCGCTTTTCTAGGACTTAAGGTTGTCTTTAGGTTTTTATTATGTTTCTCTGATATTAGAATGTTTCTAGAATTTTAGGATGTTTCCAGATTTAAGGACATTTTTAGTACTAGGACATTTTCAGGATTTTAGGACTTTTCTAGGATTTAAGGATATTTCTTTAGGTGGTTTCTTACCACAAACAAAATAAATAAATCAGAGCAAGTATCCACGAGCGAAGTGTCTGTGTGGGCGACCTACCCATAAGACACATTATTAGGCCAAGTTTTTTTCTCTGTCTCTTTGATTCATTTTCCATCCCTGCCTTCCTCTTTTCCACCCTTTTTTCTCACTCTATCTTCTCACTGAACTGCGGCAGAGCAAAATGATAATGTTATTTCATTGTATGTAATTTGTGAATACTCATGAAGTTCTTGTGCTGAGATACTAAGTTAAATCCCAGAAAGCATGACAGCACTGCCTGCCAGAGCCATAATATGTTTGGGTTTAATGTCCGTCATCTTCAAATGTGTTTTGTTAAACTTGCTAAAGTGATTTTCAAATTAAAGCCTCCCAAGTTCAATCACGACAATAGTTACTCTTAGGCTTTGTTCTGCTTAAGTGCTTTCTAAACCACAGCAGCCAACACACAGCCGAGCGCAACACAAATATGCTGCTTTCCACTTGAAAAATGGCCTCAGTGTTTTCCCGCAGTAGTGTGCTGTTGGAGCAGCTGGAGCTGTGGTATGAATCCAGATCTTCACAGAGAGATAAGATACAGTACTTCATGCAGGCTGACGCATACATATGGCTCTGCTTTTTAACCACCCCGCAATGATAAGTAGGCCGACAGTAGCTTTGCAGCCCCGCACCCTGTCTGAATGCTAATGAGGATGCCGGCACAATCAGAGCGGCTTCCAGAGCTCCAGCAGCGAGCTGCGAGTCGACGAGCATTTTGACACTAATTTAATTTAATCCTGACCTCTTTTCCTCCTCTGCCTGTGAGCAGTGGGATATGTTTGGGGGTTCAAGACCCCTGTGTGAACGTCACACGTATCCAAGCCCTAACTCGTTCCTTGTGGCTCAGTGTTTTTGGTGGCTCAATGTCAAGTTTAAACTTTAACTGGATCCTGCAGTGAAGTCCACAACATTTCTCGTGAATCACTTAACTGAGTAGGTTTCCACCCGAAAGAATTTGATGAGTTCGTATTGAAAGTGTAGGCATTTGATTCATTTTCTTGGGCAGGATCAGCATGAATCTCTGAACTAAGGTGGGCAGCAACATTAGCAAAACTATGACTGTAAAAGCAGCACAGGACTCTATCCAATACTGTCCACATTCAGCCCGTGGTTGAAGTATTATGCAGATTCATTACTTTACCCTTTGAAATCTGGAGTGACATCACTTTTCTTGTCCTGCTTTCAGATGCCTTTCACGAGTATTTTAACCATTAAACTTAGAGAAAATTGGTGCAATTTATTTCAAAAACATGGGGAAAGAGGCAATGGGCAACTTGGTAAGAAATGTTCCACAAATTGCAAGAAATAAGAATATTTTAAAAAAAAAATGTCTAGGGGGAAAAAAGCTAGGGAAAGACTGCATTTATAATTTGCATAGTTGCATATTTGAAATTATGTTGCAGAATTACTACAAAAGTACTTTCTTTCAAGTCTAGTTTACCTTGTTTTTTTCTTTCTTTTTCTTTCTTTCTTTTATTTATTTTCATGTGATTTTAGTGTACTTTTTAGAAATTTCTTGCAAATTCGGGGTTGAATATCTTCTTTCATTGCTCAAAGCCATCCCATGTTTTTGAAAGATTTCAAGCCAATTAGCTCATGTTTCAAACAGTCAAAGGAATACTTAACCAACAAAATGATAATTCGTATGTCTGTTACGAATGATCGCATTGAATATATATTATAGTGGCAGGCTAGGCCTATATCAACTTAACTAGGGGCTGATTCAAGGCAAGCCTGAGCCAGCCCTAATTATAAACTTTATCAAATAGGACATACAGTACAATATAATAATACAGCCCTGTTGTATTGTTGTGTAAGAGTTACACACTGTATAAATATGTATGTATGTATGTATGCCTGCACTGTAAAGTTAATGTAAACCAAAACAATAAGACAAAAGAAACTAAAATGCACTGTAGAGATGAAGAGAACTGCAGAGTTGAGTCACCTTAACACATTTTATAATTCAATAGTTGAAATAATAAAGTCTTGGCTATTGCAGCTTTAAGTAGAGGGGTTTAAGTGTGGAAAACGTGTATGTTTCCATCACATGTAGGAGCCTCGCTGCCACTCTTCCTCTGTCTACCCTCCATGACGTGGCTCATAAGAGAACAGATGGCATTGTGGGACAGGTTCCAGAACGCCACTTTCTGCTGGGCCTCTGCTATATCTCACTGTCATCTATCTGGCATGGCCTCTGTCTTAATCAGGGGCCCAAGCGATGCCTCTTTACACCTGCACACTGTCAGTCAGCCAGAGAGCGATGATGCTGATAAAGTTCATGCTTTGAACATAAGGCTATAGGAATGCTTCATCTTATTCCTCTCCTGTTTTGTTTTTACCAGCAAGACTTGTTTGGAGGAGAGAAACAGCATCCAAAAGTCTGTGGGAAGTGAATCAAAGCAGAGAAATGACAGCCAGATGGTTTCAGGCGGTGCTTGGGGTCCAGTGGCCCTAATTTTGTTTCCATATTTCATTGTTAAATCTGACAAGTTGATCTTACCTAAAATAGTACTTGAAACTAACTGTCTTGAAAAGGGAACATAAATATAGCTAAATCTTAATTTATGTTTTGGCCTATATTTAAGTGTTGAGTTACCTTGAAAATATAACTGTATTTACTTAGTTTTGTGAAGTTGTTGCAACTTAAAAATGACAAGTGAAGTTACCTTTTTCTTTCTAAGCGTTAGCAGCTTCAGTAAACCAAGCTAGTCTGACTTAACTTGATCATCACAAAGAGGATTTTGCCAGTTGAGAGAACTACTAGTTCTGCTTTGTTAAGAAAATACAAATATGACTGACTTGTATGCAAACAACAGAATACAGGTGTAAACTTGGTTTACTGAAGTTGATAAAAGTTAGAAATATTGTTTTAATTAAACTTGTCATGTGCAGTATATAAACAAACTCTTATTAATGAACCATGGTGTATTATTATTATGTATTTCCTCAGGCTTTCCTTGAGCCAGCCCCTAGTCAGGCTGATATAAGCCTAGTCTGCCGAGAGACTTCCTTTGAGACACTGAGCTTAAGTTAAACTTATCATTTTTAAGTTGCAACTCTTCACAAAATTAAGTAAATATAAATCAAGTTAACTTAAAAATAAGATGTTAAGTAAGCATACATTAAGGTTAATATTTAAATTTACTAATTGGTTTCTTTAAAAAATCCCCCGCCCCCGCCCCCCCCGATGTTCACGGCGTACGTTTAAAAGTCTCCTTTTATTAGCCAACTCAGCAGGTTTCCAGAGTATGTCTGGATCAAAGTATCGAATCAATATCTGCTTTTAGACCTGATATCAGCTCTTCCATTGACTACTGTTCACACAGATGCAGAGTCAGTTTGCTGGCAAGAGACTGCCTTTTATTATGTTCGAGTGTACTAGTTCCATAGCTCTCACTCTGAGCACAACAACCCGTCAATAGCATCAAATATTTATCGTCGTACCTGTCTTCCATCAAAGCTATTGGCTGCCTTTGCCTGTCTTTGCCCTGAGGTAAGCACTACAATGTCAGGAAAGTGGGAGTGTAGAAAAAGTCTATTATTTTTATTCCCCCTCTCGATACTTGTACACTTTATACGTATATATGACCTTGCCTGAGCTAAGAGAACTTAAAAACTCGGGAACAAGCTGAACTCTCTTGTACCTTTATTGAATCCCAAAACAGAGCTCTTGTCCAGTATTTTGATTGCAATCCACTTCTCAGATACCAGATCTATGACACTACTTTTTTTTTCATCTTCCCCCTTTCTGCCTTATCAGCTGTTTATTTGATTTCCAGCGGCTCATCTGGACGGCTGACTTTGTAGTGAGGGCTAGCGCTGTGGCAAGAATGACAAAAAGAGTAGTAAGCTCAAGAGGAGAGGTGGACCCTGTGGAGGCCTGTGGGAAGGAGAGTTGCATCAGTGGCCACTCTTCACCGAGTAATCGGTGAGAAGAGGGGACGTCTGGTGAGGAACCCAGCAGTGAGTTGAGTAGAGGGTACTCAGAGGAGCAAAAACCAAAAGGCATCTATCCCAGTCCCAATATGCTTTTTAGCCAAGCACAAATCATGCGAAGGAAATAGATATTTATTCTACCCCAAGTTGCTTGTTGTTTTTGGGGGGAGTAAAAGCTATGATTGATATTTCTGTGCTTGTTTCTTCAAATAGATTAAATTTAATATTCCACAAGGTAAATATGCCTTTTCTATTTGTAGTGCGTACAGAACAGATCAACACAAAAAAATACAATAATCCATTTGATAATTACACATACAGAGAAAGAGAGAATGTAATAATAGTACAAATATGACAGAAAATAATAATAGTAGTCGTCTTCAGGCAGAACCACGGCAGCAGCG
Organism: Plectropomus leopardus; assembly: GCF_026936395.1. Classification (NCBI taxonomy): domain Eukaryota; kingdom Metazoa; phylum Chordata; class Actinopteri; order Perciformes; family Serranidae; genus Plectropomus; species Plectropomus leopardus. Next base: position 26,838,901 of record NC_142194.1, on the reverse strand, counting down.
CAACAACCACCCAGGATCCTGGTGCAACCTGGATTCGTGGGAACCTACAAGATAAGGCTCCAGAGAAGAAGACAATTTAGTAACATTCATTACTGAGACTACAGCAAGGCAATAAAACAATAACGATATCAATTGTGAAATTACTTCCTCGATTGAAATATGAGATGTAGTCGATAGAAGGCATTCCAGCCATGTTTTGACAGACAACCCAAACAGCCAATGATAATAAGAACGGCACCACGGCGAACCAAATGCAGTGAACGACTTTGACTCTAGAATACAGCGTAGTGTTTGACAACCAAGTCGTATGTGCTTCCACAGCGTTTCATTATTGCAAATCAAACAGCTGATGGTCTGACAGCAGCGCAGTGAGAAAGACAGAGCGGAGCTTCTCCTCACGGCACCAAAGTGTCTGAAACAGACACATTTGCATAGGTGGAAAGTGACTTCTTTAGACTTCTACAGACTACTTTGTTGTAGTTTCCGGTTTAATCAGACTTTGGATGAATTATTTAGAAACACCGGGACGCATCACTCCTTGTCTCATCCAGCCGCTCACTCTGAGCTCTCATTATTATTACCTGAGGCAGATGTAATGTTGTCTTATTTTAATCCTTTCTCTAACTGGGAATGTTGGCAGGCTGTCTGAAGCTATTGGAGAAGTAGGCCTACTCAAAGGTTTTTTTTCCTGAGTAAAATGATTAATAGCACAGATGTTTCACAGAAGATTCACAGAAGTTCAAGTCACAGTCAGGAGAGGTTAGCCTAATATCAGCACAATGTGCTTAAATTAAGTTTGTTTAAGATAGCGCTTTTATTTTTATATAATGCTGGAAAGTTTGATAAATAATAATGAATCATATATTTATTACACTCCAACACACCATGATCACATGAAACTGTCAGTGAACTATGATATCTTCATATCTCACTTAGGAGTAAAAGGGAACCTTTAAGCTTGACATAAATAGTGATTTGATGTATATTGTGATATATATCGATACTGACTGATATGAAAAAAAATATTGTTATAAGACTTTTTTTGTTTTATATTCTGGGTTTGTCAAGTCTTTAAAATCAAGTTTTTGGCCTCTCTTGGACAGGCACAGGTCTGTAATGTCTCGGGTGAAACGGATTGGGTAAATATATTTTTTTTAAAACTATCTGTTACAATCATATCTTAGAAGGATTTCCGATGTCCATTAGGGCTCAGGTCTGTCACATTGGATGCATTTTGTCCTCTATTCCAGACAGGTTTCCTTCTTTAATCTCATACTATTGCTAAAGGGTGCCTGGGTGTGTTGGTTTCAGATGCCGAGGGCCACTGACTAGGTGTCAGTATTTGATGAGTTAGGATTGACACTGTGGCTTTTAACACCAATTTCCATTATTGTATTTGTCGTGTTCATACTGTATAATAGACTGGGCCTTTCTCCACTCAGGCATGAACAGGGTCCGGTCTGTAATATATCCGGTTAAAGGGGGTTGGGTAAATACATTTTTAGAAACTGTGTTTCAATAATATTTTGGGAAGACTTCCAAGGTCCATTCGGGAATACGTCAGTCACTTTGGACCCGTGAAATCCTCTTTTCTGGATAGTTTCATTTAATTGAAGGAGCACATAATTTGTATTTTAACTCATTATTCAAATTCTCCAAAAATTGTGCGAGACCAAGAACGGAGGTATCGCATTCAGATCACGTTCTCAGTCTAAACAAAGCTCCCGGCTTGGTTTGGAAACAAACCAAGAAACCTCCTTGTCAACAAGGGCTCAATCCAATTGATTTGGTCTGCACCCGACTGTGATTGCTGTGTTCTCACAAGTCCAAACAAACTCAAGAACGGGAGTAACAGCTCCAGGGTTCAAAGTAAGTGCCCCTAAAAAACTAGGTGCAGGATTGAGGAAAAGTTGAAACACTCTTAGACAATAGTGAAGAGCGGGGAGAAAAAAGAGATACTACCCCTGCCCTTGTTATCAGTCTTTCAGAATGGACTTAAACTGACGATCCCCTGATGACCATGGTTGAAGCAGAATGTTTCAGACTGGTACTTAGACTTAAACGCTGAATCTAAAGCCTCCTTACGCTCCGCTCCCAGCGCTTCTTATTTTGCTTGTTGTGGTGACACGAGAAGTTATCTTAAAATGGCATCATCTTGATGGCCACATCCAGGAGACGCTCCAGCAGCTCTTTTGAAATACGTTATCCTGGCACATCAGATGTCTCCAGATAATCACGGACCCAAAGACAAACATATGCTTCCAGTATGAGAATAAAACGAATCTGCTTGCAGCTTTAAAAGCTCAGAGAGGTACTCAGAATTAAAAATGTAACATAATCACTTTGTACAAACACATGTCCCCCTGACCACTTTCTTCTAATGTGATTAAAGGGGGAAGGATGGTCCCCTGTTTTCAAGGAGGCTGTTAGACTGTCACATTAAAGTGGCCCAAATTCTCCGCGGCCGTATATTCGCTAAGCCTCTTTTTCTTAACAGCCGGCAATTTAGAGAAAGGAGGAATCTGGATTTTGTGCGTTTTGTGCCTCCGTGGCAGTTTGATTCAAAGTGTTTGTGGGTTTAGTTTTGCCACTGCCCATTATACTCTGGAGGAATCCTACAATCAGATGTGATTATACCAATGTGAATCCAGGGAGGCTGTCAGGGAAACCATCCTCAGCGCTTCTACCCAGGCTGGTGTTGATATACACACCTTTATTGATGTGTTACTGAGGAATTCCTGTCTTGCCATAACTATTATCTCCAAATGTTCTTTTCTTGAGTCTATACAAGACATATGGAGATGATGCAAATGTGTAGTCATACTTCCCAAGCTTACTCATATGTTTATGTACGAGTTTTGTAATTTGTACTTTTAATTTACATGTATAATTGTAGTGATTTGCTTCTGTAAATTGCAAGGGTACAGAAAAAAAGCGCAGTTGTTTTTGTACATGATGTGCATCACTGTGCATTCGGTCTTTCCATCAAATTGAAAATGGAATCCAAGTAATTTTTTATAAATGAGGTCCCTGAGGTACTGAAGCCTGATTGGATTCCTAATGTTTCACAGGCTCTAATTAATTGCGGCTCACTCCACCCATTGAGTTTAACAGCCTATTCCGACTGTTCAGAGACCCTTAGATGAGAGAGGGAGGCCTGTTTGGACACCTAGTCTGGTTCAGACTCCAACACGCAAGTTAAACCCTTTGAAAGCATAGCAAATTGGCTCGATTTCTTTTAAAAAAATATGGAAGAAAGGCTATCCGCAATGAAAGACGAAATAACCCAAAAATTAACAAGAAATTAGTAACAAGTACAAAAAAATTACCTGATTTATTTTTTAAAGATAAGGGAAATGACTCTGAAGTAGTGCTTACAAATTTAATAATTCTGTAACATAGTTTTTAATAATTGGGATAATTCTAAATATGGTTTTTCCTGATATTTTTCTCTGTTTTTTTTCCTAGCTTTTCTAAAATAATTTTCAAATTCTAGTTTCTTGCAGCTTTTGAAAGAAATTGCAACAATGTGAATTTAAAAAAAAAAATGAAAAGACAAAAAAAGAAGGGTTTAAATAAGGAAATAACCTGGAGGCAGTGCTTAGAAATATTATAATTCTGTAACATCATTTTCAATATATATATAAGATAATTATTAATAAAGATTTTCAATAGTTTTCTTTTTTTTCTCTAGACATTTTCCCCAGCCTTTCTAAAATAATTTTTTGCAATTTGTGGATAATTTCTTTTTTCCAATGCTTTTAAAAGAAATCGCACCTTCACAAAAGAAGGTTTAAAAAAAAAAAGAAGAAGAAATGACCTGCAAGTAGTGCTTAACAATATAATAATTCAATAAAATAATTTTAATATAAAGGTATGATAATTTTAAATGTAGTTTTTGTCTAACTTTTTTCTTTATTTTCCCTAGACATTTTTCCGTAGCTTTTCTAAAATAATATGTGGAAAATTTCTTACTAAGTTGCCAATCACCTTTATGCCCATGCTTAAGAAGTTGCACAAATTTCCTTAGAGTTCAACGGTTTAAATAGGTGTGAAAGGTGTCTGAAAGCAGCACAAGAAAAGTGAAGTCGCTCCTGGTTTCACAGGGTAAAATCTATGGTTTTGCATAATATTCCATTATGATCTCTGAGCATCTTATAGTTCAAGAATCCCACTAAATGACAACCCCATGAGACAGACGTTAATGCAATGTTTCACTTGTTTGATTTTAATGATTTAGATTATTGTTTGTTTGTGAATGGATGGCCTAAATTCAAGGTTTTAGAGTTGTTCCATTAGGGAAACCTTTTATAAATATTTTATTGGGCCTTCAAGCATGGTGTGCTGGCTTTCACATGCACTTTTATATTTTGGTTTTACTTTATGGGAAGCCAGCCAGGGGATATCCTGGCAAAAGTTGTCTAGTCACACACTAAAAATAGTTGCACATTAAAAACAGTCAACCAACATAAAGGGTGTACACCTTAAATGTAAGAAAATTGCTCTTACAACATTAACATAAATTGGACATTTGTTGCAGATACAGCATGAACACAAGTTTGTTTTTCAAAGACTAAGTCAATGTTCATATAAAGCACAGAGTAACTGCTTTGTGAATCAACAATAACAAAATGTAATAGCGCAATCATAGTCCAAAACAATAAAATACTCAGTCCTCTTTAAAAAGTCAAAATATATCACTCCAAAATAGGGCTGCACCTAATGATTATTTTTTTATTGATTAATCAATCGATTATTTTCTCGATTAATCTATCGGGTTTTTTTTTAATTAATGTAACTATTATTTTTTTATTACTCAATTAATATAACAACAGATTTACTGAAAATAACATTTTAAAATGCTGCAGGGCATTAATTCTCCCCAAAAAAGTAGCCCAGTCTTAACTGATAATCTGTGTTTTACAGTCTGATATAAAGTCTGAATGAATGCAAGAGCTTGTTCCACTCAAGTAAAAGGAATGTAGTGCAATCTACATTTAGCAATCCAACAGCAAAATAAATAAAACAATGTAAAATTCAAGTCACTTTTAGGAGGAGAAACAAAACAGTTTTTCTCTTTGTTACAGTAACAAACCTCAAATCTAGGAGTCCAACAAACATATTTCAGTAAAATTAGTGCAATTTTAATGCAAAACACTATAAGTTTTCTCTAACAGAAATAATTATAACTAGTACATTTGTTTTGCATCAAAATAGTCCAGCCTTAACTGGGCCTTAAGGCATGTTGCTGCCTGCTGATATGAGTGCTGTATTTTCATATTTATAAGCACATATTCCACTCATTTATGAAGTTATACAAGCTCCTGCACAGCTAACAACCCTGTCCTGTAAATGTTTCAAAATAAAATGCATTGTATCAGCAACGGATGGCATTCTGTTCACAGAGACACAGTCGGATAGCTTTTGTTTTAAAAGGGAAGCAAGGAAGTTGAGGTAAAACAAACATCTTTGTATTTTCTCATCTCTGTGACAGAGAGAAACTTTTAACTGCAGCATAAAGTGGTAGAGAGCCAATACCATTCATTTTTCAGCAGTCATGCGTAAAAAAAGCGGTGAGGCATGTGCTGCAGCTGACATGCAGTAGAGACGCGCCTGACAAGCGCTGCTCGGGCGAGCTGTGTGCACGCTCTAAATTGATACATAAGTGCCGAAACAAAAACAACACGATCTGTGCTGCTCACACTCTCATGGCGCGCGCTGTGTGAAACGGTGCAATGCGTTGACACACGTTACATGAATCGACGTATTTACATAATCAGTTATGTCGATTACATCATTTACGATGACGCATCACCCCAGCCCTACTCAAAAAAGAGATCAGTCATCTATGTCAACATGTTCTTATCCCAAGTTGTCACATAATCTGGATCTGGATCTATCACATGATCTGGATTCTGGTACCATGATGCTGACACAGGGACATTGTGCGATTACACTCCGAGTGGCTATGTTTAGACAACGAAAGCACCCAGCCAACGCCAGGACGTCAACAAACACATGCTGGCATGAATGGTTAGGATTAGGGGAAGGAGGCACATGGTAAGGTGTAAAAAAAACCAAAAAACATCTTATTCAGAGGGGAAGCAAACACGGGACTCCTGCATAAAAGTTCAGGGTTTGCTGGACCCACTCTCCGCCCCCTCAACCCAGCCTCTCACACCTTACATTACGTCATTACCGGCAGCTTTTCGACTTGATGCCGTCCTGCTGTGTTTCATGTAGATGCTACAGGTGCCATTCAGTCATCTGCCAACTAAAAACACCACCACCGGTGTTGTCCATTTTCACCTTCCTGCTGCGTTTTTTTATGGACACAAAAGGTGTCTTTTGGCATTGCAATCTTACACTAAAAGCACCGTCAAAGCTGTGGTATTTTACGAGTTTGGAATGAGAATAGGCTGGAAAACCATCTGGAAAAGTTGGGTACTATTGCCTTTGAGGTCATGGGATTTTGTATGAACTGGTTTGTTTCAAGTGTATCCTGGCTTCCATTGTACCGTATTTGTCACGTGTAGAGAGGGCAGAAAATATTTCAAACCATTGAACGTTAAAAAGGTCCATGAGCATCATCTGTGGGTTTTCAGACTTGCCCAGCATCAGCTTTCTTCTTACAGACTACTGATGGTGTTGTTTTTCTGGTCAGGACAGCACAATCTCTCCAAATCTTTTTCCCCAAATGCCTCAGATCTGTGTTGAATCTCTCTCATCATGTAGCATTACTGGCACTGCTGTACGGGTATGTGTGTCTGTAACTTCACGGAGGTGCATCCCACACAGTCCTTTTTGTGTTCTCGGCTACTCTTTTATTCCCTCCTTTTCTCCTCTCTTTCTTTCTTTCTTTCCCTTCTTCCCTTTCTTTTTAGATCCATCCCCTCTTTCTCGATCCATTCCATTTGCTCTCCATATCTGCGCACCTTAATGAAAGAGCACCAGTCATCTTGTATTTTAATCAAATACATTACACTTTCGCCATGATTCAGTGCTTACAGCTGCAGGCCTTTAGAAAAGATATTAAAACCCATCTGATGGTTGCTAAAGCACGTGTACACTTCACAGTTCCAGTCTAATGTATTCATGTAGCTTATCACCATTTCCACCACTTAACCATTTTACCTTGCATGGTGGCACATACACTACTCTGTAATATATATATATATGTGTGCAAATATATATATATATATATATATATATATGTTCTATTTTTTTTTCTTTTGCTTTGGGTGTACAATTTCTCATTAGCGAATGGTAGCTTTTATATTTAAAATGTAAACAGGGCAACACTGCCACCTAATAGCCGCACATATACAGTAGTTAGTGAAGACTTCTTGTAACAAGGGGTAATTTACTCTATTGATCTGTGTGTTCACATAATGATGATGTTCCTTGTGTTTTCTCATTACCAGCATGCCACTGATGTTTTCTATTACCGTACCTGACCGCTACAACCAAGTTCGCCCCAGACAGTCAACAATCTCCTTTATGACTTGTTTACGTTCTGCAAGCTATTACCTCTAATGTGATGCGTTGTGATCATCACTATCTGTTAAGGGAGGACCAGTGCACAGTGCAATTGTCCTATTTGGCTCCATTGCTCCTGGAAGCTTCTCGGAACAAATTAAAAGCATGCTTAGCCTGCGTGGACAAGATGAGGTGTATTAGGATGGAGTTACAGGAGGTGACATATGACATAAGGCACTATAACAAAGGTTGGCACTTCATAATAATGAACGCCTCACTTGCAGTTCCTATGTGCTGCTGATGCAGTGCGTTCCTATGTGCTGCTGATTGCTGTGATCTCTCCTCTCTCTTGTGCATCTCTTTATTGGAACAGTGTTGTAACAGTGTATGTGTGTGAAATGTTGTGTCAGCTGTCAGGCTCGGCACCAACGCTGTTTGCCTGATTTCAGTTTCTATCTAAATCAAGCAGTGTTGGCAGCTCTCCCTGTCTCTCTGATGTGTTTTTGATACACTTGTTGTGATGAGTTGAAGTAGCTGCCAGTACATGTGCACGTGCTCGACTGTGGGTACTTCTGAATATGAGCGTGTTTGTGTGACGCCCAGGAAAAGCCTTCAAGGTCAAGAGTGGGTGCAATCCTTGAACAAGTTAAAGACCCCCTTGCAGTGAAAAGCAAGTGTTAAACCTTGTTAACATGTTTTCTTTTGTTGTTGTTGTTGTTTTTTGCCATAGCGCCGGCAGTAGCCAAGATTTTGGGTTGTTTAATTTCGGGCTCTTATTGGTTGTTTTCAGGTTGTTCGTACATACCTCTAGCCATCCTCGTTAACGCAATACCTTAAGAATGCCTTTAGACAATTTCCTCAAATTTAGCATAAACATCCACTCAGACACTGTGATGAACTGATCAGTTTTGGGTGGTCACAGGTCAAGGTCATTGTGGCCTTGCATCCGTCTCATTCTTTTAAACCCATTATTTCTTGAATGCCTTGAGGGATTTTGTTAAATTTGGCACGCACATTCACTTTGACACAAGGATGAACTGAATAAATTTTGGCGTTTAAGGTCAAAGGTGAATGTCACTGTGACCTTGTCTGTTTCATCCTTGTGAATGTGATATCTCAAGACCACCTTAAGGGAATTTCCTCAAATTTGTCCCAAATATTCGAAGGACTCAAAAATGAAGTAATTAGATTTGGGTGGTTATAGGTCAACCGTCAAGATCAATGTGACGTTGCATCTGTTTCATTCTGTAATTCCTTGAATGCCTTGAGGGACTGTTGTTGAATTTGGCACAAGCATTAACTTGAACTCAAGGATGAACACATGATTTTAGTGATCATAAGTCAAGGTCACCCTGACCTTGCATTTGTCCCATTCTTATTAAAGGAATATCTCAACAACACTCTGAGGGGATTTCTTTAAATTTGGCACAAACATTCACTTACTCAATGATGAACTGATTAGAATTTTGAGTTCAAAGGTCAAAGTCACTGTGACCTTGCATATGTCTCATTTTTGTGAACACAATATCTGAAGCTGAAGCTCCTTGAGGGAGTTTCCTCTAATTTGGCACAAACGTCCACTTGGACTCGAGAAGGTTTTAATTAGGTCAAGGTCACGGTGACCTCATACAACATGCTTTTGGCCATAACTCAAGAACCTTGGGGGTCTACCTTGAAAGCGTGCTGACTGTATAGATCTTTCGTGTGGAAGGCATCCATGTTTTCTTATACATGGAAGTAAACTGTAAGTGCAACTTGTGCATAGAGGCATACAACCACATGGCGGTTGTATGGCAGTATAATATTATAATTCTGAGACATGAAATGAGTTGGACAGCTGCGCGTCTTTTTGTTAATTGTCATACTGGCGTGTCTGTCATATACAAGCGATGCAGTCGTCTGCTTATCTGTTTTCATAAATAGAGCAAAAAGTCAGTGATTTTCAGAATAACATTCAGCACTGAAAATGAAAATATAAATTTCACAGCCTGCTTGTAATAATTACTTCACTACTCACACAAGAATCAAGACTTCGAAGAATAATGAGAAAGCGCATCGGAATATAGAGTCTTTGCTTTGTTTGCAACCTTTCCACAGCATTGACTTTGTCTGGTAATTGTTGCAGCAGAAACATAACAAACAAAATAAGCACGTTTTATTCAAGTGTGTATTCATTTATTTTTCAAGTCTGGCGCCCACCAGCTGGCTAAACGTAGCTAAATGTGATCTCTTTCAACCCCATCTCAAAAGATTCACAAATTCACTTAAAATATGAATGATTTGGATGTTTTCCCTCTCTGTCCAAAAAGTGCTTTTGTACTCTAGCAGAGTTTTGTTTTTCTTTTCAAAATGTCCTTTTTAAAAGTGTATCATTTGCATATCTGAGACTGCATCACGTACAGCTTCACAGTCTTTTTCTCCTCTCAGTATCTGCAGCAGTTTCTACGATGATGACCTGTTATGTTTTGCTGTTGTGAAGACTTCACTTCACTCGCCGGGGATTATTGATCCCCCGAGACGAAAGAATTACCAATTAGAAAAGGAGCCGCTTTTTACTGTATATGATCTCTAAGTGGCTGCTCCGTATCTTGCTTTCACTGTAAGACAAACACGATTACTCCCGTCGCCTCTGTCGCTTCAACCACACCTCACTACCCGCGCCTCCCAGCCAGCCTCCAGCCATTTACCCTGACATGAGCAATCAACCTGAACAGCAGATATTGGCTGGGAAAAAACTGTCACCCTGTGCAGCGAGTGTACACGCTCTGCTGTGTGCAACAGTCGCATGAAACAATACTGTGAGGATATAAGGCGGGAGAAACTCAGTATTTCAGCTGTTTTTGTGCTTTGTAATAATGCTGTGTGGCACAAACGTCCACATATTTTTGTACATTTTTGAAAATTGCTCTGTTGGCCCTTTTGGAGCTATAGATTGTCTTAAACAATGATGACTGTGGAGTTTCTGTTGAGTTTAAGCCTCAGTGCATGCTTAACCCTTTGAAACCTGGAGCAACATAACTTTTCTTCTGCTGCTTTCAGACACCTTTTCCAAGTATTTAAACCTTTGAACCCACAGTAAATCAATGTCATTTAATTATGTATTTTATTCTGGGAAAAAAGGCAATAAGCAAATTGATAAGAAATGTTCCACAAATTGCAAAAATTAGTAGATTTAGAGATTATTTTTAAAAAGCTATGGAAAAGGGAAGTAAAGAAAAAAGGCTAGGGAAATAAAGAAAAAGTTAGCTGTTGACGTACTTTTGTACATTTTTGAAAGTTGGTCTGTTTTCATTGCTAGGCCCCAAATTCTTTTCACCTGCTTTCAGATTCCTTTTACAAGTATTTAAACCTTTGAACCCAAAGCACATTGGAATCATTTTGTTCAAAAAACCCATGTAAAAAGGCAAGAAGCAACTTGGTAGGAAATGTCTCACAAATTGCAAGAAGTTAGTAGATTTAGAAAAAAAATTGTTTTTAAAAAAACTAGGGAAAATGTCTGGGGAAAAAAAAAGAAAAAAATGAGGAAAAAGAAAAAAGCTTGTGAAAAAAATTAATTTATAGGAAATTATCATGATCATATGAGAACATATTTAAAAGTATGTCACAGACAGACTTTTTTAAACATTTCTTCAAGGTCATTTCCTTTTCATTTCCATTTCCTTCATTTATTGACTAATTTTTGGGTATTTTTCCTGTACTTTTTAGTTATTTCTTGCTAATTTTGGGGCACATCCTCTTTTGTTGCTCATTGCCTTCCTCCTGTGTTTTTGAAAGAAATCACGCCAATTTGCTAAGTTTCAGAGGGTTAAACCCCAGCACAACAAAGGATGTTGGATTCTCATTACTTTCAATCATTAAAATGATCATCATAGAGGAGTTTGAATGTAAGGTTAATAGCCACAAAGAGAAGAAACATAAATTATGACCAGTTCTTAACCAATAAATCCATCTCTTGAAATTAAATCCCTTTCAATAAAATAAATAAATGATAAAATGATTAAATCAAACATCATGTGATCATATTGAATATCATCAATCTCATGAATACTTACTTAATATTTGATTGGTTGAGCATGTGTGCAAACTTCTGTCTATTTACAATCCAAACAGACAAAGAGTGGCAATCAATCATTTTGATTAATCTTTTCTGTCCACCTGATGAAAAGTTCAATGTTCATGCTCCTTTTCGCTCCATTTTTGGTCCCCACCGTCTCTCGATCTTTAGCTGCCAGGTTTACCCACCACTAACTTTATTAAAGATCACCATAAATTTTAAAAGAAAAATAAAATTGGCAAAAATTTTAAAAGAAAAAAAAAAAATCACCAAAAATGTAAAAAAAAAAAAAGGCATTTTAAAAAAAATTAAAATATGTGTTCCAAAATGGCAGTTATATAAATACACAACCATTTAAAGCTGTATGCCCCTCCCCTAAGCCAAAATAAAAAATATAAGCTCCCCTCTCATAAATAGCAAACAGTCCCTCATAATCACAAGAAGCCCCAGATCTGTAGTTCGAAGTAAAGTTTTTCAAGGTAAATAAGATGCCGCAGTGCATAAAAAAGCATCAAAATAGAGCTTGTTCATCAAAAAAGAGGATCTCCCTGGCCCCACTACAGAAGTTCGGGCCAAGTCCCCAATGTCCTCCAATCCTAGACATACCTTTGCAATTGTGTATAAAAGGCACTGACATACAGGGCCACAAACATTCAGGTATACTTTTCCATACTGTCTTCACACCACTGCATATTTTAAGCTTATTATCTCAGTTCCTTCCTTCCCAGCCTGTTAGAAATTCCCATTTCTGATGTTTTCAGAGAGTGTGCAGCCCTATCATCACTTCCAGCACCCTAACAATAGCCAATGCAGGTCCGGAGGGAGATGAGATTTTTCTGGCCTTTTCAGGAGTCTAACTTCGCCCTCATCGTCTCGCCAGGAAACCTAAAAGACTTCCGTTCACTTGCCCCTCTCCACCTTTTCTCCCTCTTTGGACACTAAATCCGATGCACTTTCTCTCCTACTGCTCCCCCGTACTTATCTCCTCTTTGCATCGCTCGCTCCTCTCTTCCTTCTTTCAAATCATTGATTTTTCAGAGCTTCTATAAAATATTTACAATGTGTGGGCAGACTTCTTTCTCTGGGAATTTAGAGGAGGGGGTTGTGCAGAGAGGAGGTTGGAATGGGGGGTGATAATTTTGAAAGCGTGTGGTAAAAGGAACGCAGGAGAGGAGGGAAAGCAAGGGGAGTGGAATGAGGAGAGAGAGGCAGATAAGAGCGATGGAAGTCCACCTAAAGTCGTGGCATGAATACCAATGCTCCCCTTTGAAAGAACTCCCTATTATAAATAAATAAACAGAGCTACTGATAAAGATCGTTATATAAGGCTTTTGTAATGCCGCGTTTCCCCTACAAACTCGCCGTGTATCGATTGTGGGCTGATTCTGAGGATTTTTTTCATCTCTACCTGTCCTTTCTCTTCACATACTGCTCCACTCTCCTTTGTCTTCGTGAAGTGTTTTTGTTTTTTTTTTTTTGCAGTTTACTATATCGCCTCTCCCTCCTGCTCAGATTGCCGCCTAATTAAATAAAGCCCTCAGGACTGTTCCCCGCGTAAGCTCTGTTGATGATACAGACTTCAACAGAAAAACTCAAATTCCTAAGCTGTCAAGAATGTGAGACAACAGCATCTCCTTATCATTGAAACCAAAGCTCATACAGCTGAAAGAGACTTCAAGAGAAACTGATTTTTCTCACTTGTTTTTTTTAAAGCTCTTACTAAACAAATGATTCACTGCTCTGTCAAGTCAACCAGAAGACAGAGTGACTAGAGAGAATACACCAATAGCCTTCAGTAATAATTGTTCCACAACTTTGAGTTTTTAAGACTTCACAAAACAGTAGACATCCTTTCATGTAGTCCAGGGTAAGTTTTTGTGAATTTCCTCACATAATTTTGGCATATCTCTCCTCCACTCTTATTTTTGTGTAGAAATACATTCGCAGTCAATACGATGTTTTGTGATAAACACTTTATTTTACCTGCCTTAATATACAATTTGAGTTTTCGTTTTGAGGCCCTGTCTCGACAAAATTATGTTTATATACTTTTAGTAAAAAGAGGCTAAATGCCATCCAGAATCAGTTTGACTGAACGTAATAGAGCAGTTTTAATGAACAAATCAAAAATGCAAAATGTTCGTACTGAATGTATCAGCACACCCTTTAACTGACAAAATGGTTCATTTGTTTCCCTACTTGCAACTTAATCATGATTTCACTTTTTAGGATTATGTTGAAGCCTCATTTCTGCAGCCTTTCCATGGTGTAAGAATGTAACACTTTCACCACTTTTCTACCAATATGGAACTGGTTACATTCCAGCTCCATGTTGGCAGATTTTTTATAAATAACTTTGTTCAAACACATCCACCTTCCAAGTTGTTACATGATGCTGCTTTGCAGTGGACTTTCATGTCTACATATTATGTTTTAGATATCCCTCTACGAGCCCTTTATGTTCCGGGATATGGCTTAGACTTCTGAGAATTTTTTTGTGGTACTTCTGTACCAATTACCCTTTGCTGCTGTAGCTACAGGAAACCAGCCAAAGGCAAAGATCAGAGCTCTGGAAAATTCCAACACGTTCTCATCCCACGTCACCACATGTCACCGCTTTGTCAGAGGACTTCTGCGTCTACATACTACGTTCCTTCTGCGTCTGCTCTGTATGCGGCACAAGTTATTTCAGACAACAACAGCACAAGCTAACCAATGCTGGGACATCAACAAACAAAAAAGAACATTACATTCAGACAGAAAGCAAACACTGGACTTCCACATGAAAGTCCAGTGTTTGTTGGACCCATTCACTAGCTCTCCCACCTGCCCTATAAGCGCACTGATGCTCCTTGTATTGTGTCATGACCAGCAGCGTTTCAACCGGTTCCGTCCAAACACCTTCTTACCTGATGCTGCTCAGCTGCGTTTCATGCGGTCACAAAAGGTGGCTTTTGGCTTTGTGATCTTACGCTGAAAGCACTGTCAAAGCGGTGTTATTTTACGAGGTCGTAATGAGAACAAGCTGACTTTTCTCTGGTATATGAATGCAGCCCTTGTCCACCAACATGGAAGTGGTTCTGTTTCAATTCCTGAGCATTATTTTGAACCATTCAGAGCATTATGACCAAAATTAACTTGGTTCAGAATCTAAAAAGTTGGTTCCCAGCTGGAACAAATAGCAGATTTTCCTTGACCTGAAGTGCAAACCTGTGTGTTGTGTAAATCTACTAATTTCTTGCAATTTGTCGAACATTTCTCACCAAGTTGATAATTGCTTCCTTCGTTATGTTTTTGAAAGAAATTGCACCAATTTGCTCAGGATTTAGAGGTTTAAAAAATGGTTAAAGATGTCTGAAAGTAGCCCAAGAAAAGTGATGTAGCTCCAGGTTTTAAAGGGTTAAATAAACACATGAGGCTCAGTGAGTTAGCGTGATTTGCTGTGAGCGTGCTGTGCTGTGCTGTGCTGTCAGTTGATATGACACCATCTTTACTCATTTTTGATTAATTCATTCCTCCGTCTCTACAGGTTTATTTTGAAGTCTATTTTGAGATATGCTAGTTTGAATCTGTACTACTGTGTACTACTTCTTGGGAATATTCCTGTGTTCTCAATTGTGCCTCATCTGTTCCTGTCTAGGTGGGAGGGACTATGTACAACACAGGCCGCCACGTCTCTCTGCGACTGGACAAGGAGCATCTGGTGAACATCTCTGGAGGGCCAATGACGTACAGCCATCGCCTGGAGGAGATCCGGCTACACTTCGGCAGCGAGGACGGCCAGGGCTCCGAACACCTGCTGAACGGACAGGCCTTCTCTGGAGAGGTGTGTACACTCTGTGTGATGACAGTATACTTGGCCAAGGGAACTGCAGTAAACACATTATTGTCACCATTTAAAAAGCCATTAAGTCATGAACACACAGTGTGCTATAAAATAACACTTTCTTCCAGAAGGCATTTTGGCCACTGACAGATTACAGGATATGGCTCTCAAATAGGGCTGTCTTTTTTTTCATTGCGATTAATCACAAAGTGTTTATAGTTAACCATGATTATTCACATTTTTTAATCACATGTTTACAGTTGCATTTTTTTGCATTTCAAAACAGTTCTTAAGTCCAAATTGAGAAAGTAAAACAATTCTTGCCAGATTGTCTTTATTAGGAATTAAATGACAGCAAAAGACTGCACAGTACTAGCATAAAGTGGGCATGTCTGTAAAGGGGAGACTCATGGGTACCCATAGGACCCATTGTCATTCACATATCTGGAGGTCAGAGGTCAAGGGACCACTGTTTAAATGTGCTATGCTATTTTTCCATCGCCAAAATGTATCCTGCATTTGGAGCATTATTCTACCCCGTAATTAAGCTAATATGACATTGTTGGTAAAATTAGATACCCCAGGTCTCAGAATCATCACTGTAGCTTTAAAACTCAGCCTGGTACAGCCTCTTAAAGACAGAAATATCAACCGGTGATTGCGATAAAAATAAATTAATTAACGCATTAATTGCGGACCTTAATGGCATCACAATTAACATGTTGACGTTGACAGCCCTACTCTTAATACACACAATTCATGCCATTAAAGCGTGTGGCCCTCATCACCAGCAGGCTTATCCTTTTATTACAATTAAATTCATATTGTTATAAATTTTGAGATAAAAAAGTGGCAATAACTGGTATTTTGGCCACCTTGGGGCAGTGGGACAAGCCAGGATGTACACTGACAAACTGTCACTTATAAATGTTTTCTTGTTGAATCAAAATAAGCAACATTAGCATTCAAAATCTCGTTTCTGGACAGGTTTAGACAACACAGGGACATGCATTGGTGTAGAAAAATAACATCATATTCAGATGGGAAGCAAACACTGAACTCACACATTATATTACGTTGTTACATCGTTTGAGGTGGTGAAATTTTCGTGTTTTGCGATGTAATTTTAGATTTGTATTTTATTTTCTGTTGGCTGTGCTGACAGACAGTCAACCAGTCATGTTAACATTTGGAAACATGCCTGCTAGGCATTATTTTAGGTATCCATCTGTATCTGCTTTTTACATTCCGGGATGCTATCATGATGTCAATACAAGCACATGGTAGTTATGTTTAGGCAACCAAATCATCCAACGCTGGGACGGCAACAAATGCACATGCTGACATGGATGGTAAGAATTTGTGGAAGGGGGGAAATGGTGAGGTTTGGGGGAAAAATCACATTCAGATGGGAAGCGAACACCATACTCCAGTATGAAAATCTGGGGTTTGTTGGATTCATCCACCGCTCCTCCTGCCCACCCTGTAGGCGGCCTTGTGTTTCTATCACGCCATCACTGGCAGCGTTTTAAACCTAAGCTGTCCGGCGGCATATCGTACAGACACAACAGATTCCATCCAGCCACATTATCAATTGTCAACGCCCATCCATGTATCATGATGCCATGGCTGTGTATGTTTGTGTGTATAATAACACCCAAAACAGTTGTTATAGGCCGTGTTCAGCTGATGCCATCCAGTGATGCAAAATGTGGCTTTTGGTGTCAGGATAGTACTCCAAAAGTGGTGTTATTTTTTGACTTCAGAATGAGAACGGGCTGGTCGTTCCATCCCAGAATGTTTATGAGACGTCACATGTAGTGTTCTATTTCTATAGCATTGGTGTAGCTATATGAATGCTTACGTCATGTCTGGTATTTCAGCATCCTTCAGGCAGTTTGGATTCAATAATCAAACGCATAGTGAGTATTATAAAGTCATGACCCTCCTGCAGTGTAAATCGCTTGCACAACCTTTTCCCTCTCTGTTGCTGCTTTAGAGATGCTGTATGCAATGTGGCAACAGTGTGACATCACATTTCAGATATCAGCAGCAAATCTCCTCAGAGCTTCTCTGCTCAGCTGTGGAGAACTCCTCCAGCACAGTATTAACCCACAAAGGGCAAACAGTAAAGGCAGGGGTGAAGTGAAACATGACGCCCTGCAGGGAGCCTCCGTATTCTTTAATGTGCATGCACGAGGTGTCCTTTAAGGCTTGGGTTACAGCTCTCTCTAGCCCGAAGGACACAGTAAACACTTGTTTTATTATGATTTGAATATCAGCTCTCAGACTAAGAGGGAGGATAAATGATTATCATTAATTATAATAAATTTGCCTGTCAAGACTGCAATTATTTTGTTGCCACACAAATTGGTTATTCATATAATGGCGACGGCAGAATGCAGCGATGTGAGTGACTCATGATTTTGTTGAACAATCAAAGCCAGGGAAGCTAATTGTTTCACTCGTCAAAATTTTAAAATGGCATAGTGCGGCGGGGTGTGTTCATGCGCAAGTGTGTGCAGGGATGGAGAGTGTGTGCGTGAGAGAGTTAAATGCATAACTGTCATCTCCGAGACAAGTTTGTTCCTGCTGAAAGCGCTGATGCAAATCGCTGCCTCCATGTGAAAACTCATTTAGATGATCACATGGTTCTCTGCAGACTGGGGGGGGATTCTGGCTCTTTTAGGTGTGTAGAAACATTTTCTTCTGCTGAATTAACTAACAGAATACATGGTGGAGAGGCAGAAATCATGCACATGAAATGGAGATTCAAGGTTTTTCATTTCTTAAATATTATTTGAACAAACATTTAATCCTGTCGTGTTTATCTTAAATTCTGCGTTCAGGTGGACAGAAGCCTTGTTCAGACAGGATATGATTTTCTCTGGAGGAGGATTCTAATATTACATGTGCTGGCCTGTTAATTTCAATCAAGTCATAAACACATAAACGGATATAAAAACAGG
The DNA here is from genome assembly GCF_026936395.1 of Plectropomus leopardus. Taxonomy (NCBI): domain Eukaryota; kingdom Metazoa; phylum Chordata; class Actinopteri; order Perciformes; family Serranidae; genus Plectropomus; species Plectropomus leopardus. The sequence continues at coordinate 26,820,573 of NC_142194.1, read as the reverse complement.
GAGATCTCGACTTCAGTCGATTTTAGTTTCAGTTCAGCTGCACCACACTAGAAGGCAGATTTCCATCACAGATTTGTGCAAACCTAAAGTGATATTTTCGAAATGTTGATAAAACATAATGCGAGATGACTGAGTTTCCATTGTGTGATGTTATGTAACTTCTTTTGCAATAACATTTCAAGAAGCACAGTGATGGATGTTCAAAACATTAGCAGCTTTATTTCTATTGCATCCACCACACTAGCCACCATTATTTCCAATCCAAGGCCAAGTAGGTGTGTTATTGCTGTGTGTTAGAATTTCTGGGAGGTGATGGTGCACAATTTCACAGAAGAACTGTGGATTCAAAACTTCCACATGATCTGCTTTTGAAGAGTTATGCGAAGCAATAACAGCTCTTGTAGCTCCTGCTGCATCATGAGGGAGCTAGTTCCTACTGACAAGCACATAGCCATAACATCATGTGACCCATAAAAGCCATAAAAGTGTTTCCATTGCAGTTTTGGCTTTTTCGAATCACCTGAAATACCATCTCATGTGAGCGTAAAATCTTTTTTGCAATAAATGGGAGTAACCCCCCAACCACCCACCCACCCACCCCCATCCCCAAAACAACTATGTGTGTTGCCAAACTCTCACCACTGTCTGTGCAGGAGACCAGAGAGAAAGACTTTCAGTGGACAGCGTCAGGCGAGTGGACAGAACAGTTCACAGTTTTATTATACGCCAGCAGACGGCCAGATGGCACCTGCTGCAACAGCATGATACGCAGACAGTCAGTGTTGGTTGAGTCTTCGGGTTGTTTTGCTAATCTTCATGTGCTGCACTGCACCCTATCCAGGTATGGTAGGAGCTAATGATAGCTAACTAGCCAAGCTGCTCATTCAGCCATTACCAGTAATAACACCGTCCCGACCAAACACCATTGCTGTAAAAACATTGTGCTCATCCTCCAATTGTTCACTTGGTTAGTCACTGGTTAGAACATATAGCAGCCATCTTTTGTGGGTTCAGTTATAAGCTTGCTGTAATTGAAAGCTGTTGCAATTGGCTAATGTTGTCTTTGTAATCCTTGTATATTTCTATTAATACACCAATATTGTCTTTTATAAGTTATTAACACATGGCAACTTTTCCTGTCTGCAATAGAGAAAAAAAAAGATTCTGGTAAAATTGTGATCATTATAGATCAGAGAAAACAAATCATGCTTTTAACCATGCAGATAATCTAATAATTGCACATTTATATTGGCGACAATGATTTTAAAACTTTTTTAATTTATTTTAATTTCAATTTTGCATGAACTTAATATGCAGAACTGTCTTTGGTATTCTGAATGGCTAATATACTGCATTAAGCAATGTCTTTTATTTAGGAAGATTCAGTGTTATAGCCTTAGGCAGGGAATTACAATCAGACACACAGGAGAGGAAAACACCTACTGTAATATATTAATATATTTATACATGTCATAAATTGCAGATAAGGCAAAATCTCTCTCTCACTCTCTCACTCTTGCACACACGCACGCATGCACACACACACACACTCACCAGCAAATAGCCTATTCATTAACATTGCTTATATCCCAGTACAGGGGTTAAAAATGCTTAAAATTATCCAAATTCATTAATAAATTCAGGAATGAATAAATAGATGGTTGGATCGTGTCCATGCTGTCCTGTGTGTGTCTGTACAAACAGGCCAGCTTTAAAACAGCAGATTGTTAAACTTAGTCTGGTTGGGAAGGATGCTAAACACAGAATCAAACACCACAGAGAGAGTTAGACTCTGTGATTTAAGACGGAGGTTTCACATAAAGGAGCAGCTTCACACATTTCGCACTATCACCTGAGTTACTGTTGTGTGGATGGGCAATACATTTTAGTGTAGATTCTAATGGAGCTGTCTTGATAGATTTTTGCCGCTCAGGCTAGTTATGGGCTGCCTTGCCTGATTGGTTGACCAACCCGACCTAGTTGCTTCATTAGAGGTTAAAATGATAATTAAGTATTCATCCTTCTATGTGAGTTTATTTTCATTTTTTTTGGAAAAAGATTTTTTAGATTTAGATTTACATGATTTAATTGTGTTATTCCAGTAAAAACACTCCAGAATACAATTAAAGCTAAGACTGCAAAACACAGTGGATTATGGAGGTAACTAATTGCCAATATTGGAATTGTGTTACTTTTTTTTTTAAATCAAAATGTTATTTAATCTAATCCAATTTGGGGAAAAAAAGCAAGATTTTCCAAGGCCTCTTTAAAATAAAAAAAAAAAAATCTGTCAACCGTGACAAAAAATCAATACATTTAATTTTCTACAGTATCAGATTAAAAGCGGTACATAACTCAAATTCTAATAAATAAAAATTCCAATGTACAATCTCATGTTTAATTGAGATTGCACTGTATATTCTATATTTCACATTAATTTATTTATTAATTAAAGGGACACATCGCTTAACATCCCTGTAAATGATACAGTGTTTGACAAAAGGCTAATTTTCTGTTTTAAAACTGGAAGAAGCTAAATCTGCCATGCAGAGACAAATGTAAAGTGGAACTTCTTGAAATGAAAATTGACTCCACATTCAATTTCAGGCAGAATTATGTTAGAAGTTCTTATTGTGCAGAATTTTTTTTTTTACTTTTTTTATTTTGGCACTAGACATTCATTTTTTTCTGTTTTAAATGTTGTCATACAGCATGGGAACACAAATTGATAATTAAATTTGAATGTGATTTTAAATGATTTCATTTAAATAATGGCACTCACAGACTTCCATACTTATCTCAAAATTAAATTATTTTGGGAGTATGCAGTCGTAATGTCTTTATATGTTGTCTTTTATTTGTATTTATTTATTTAATTGAGTTTAGTTTGTGGTTAAAGATCTAAAAACAGTCTTATCTCATGTCTCTATGACATAAAATGTCATTTTCAGGGTTAGGGTTGAAAACATGAAACAGAAACACATTAGTTTGTTTAGTCTACTAAAATCACAATTATCATTTTTACTGTATTTGCATTTTGTTGTTGTTGTTTGTTCGTTGTCTCCTCCCCCACTGATCAAAACAAATGTGCATACTTGATCGTGATAGGTCCGAACTCTGCAACTGTTCCAATATGAGTTAACAGTAGGTGTTGTGTTTCTTTTGTCAGTAGAATAACTGGCAGCTCTGCTCAGATAGACTGATAGCTGTAGCTAAAGCTGCTGAACCGCGGGGAAAACAAGGCCAGAGAGGGTTGCTAACAGATGTGGGGGGGTGGCTGAACGTCCCATTCCCTTTTGTTGTGTTCTCCTCACTCGAACAACTGTTTCTGAGTCAAATGGCAACCAAAACACATCCTGCTCATCCTCCGCCACCTCCCCCGTAGCCCACCCCAGCTTTTCCGTGAGCCAAAGCCGTGACTTCAAGGTTCAATAAGATGTTTCATAATCGAAAATGCAGAAACTGCTCTTTCTTTCTCTCACTCTCTCCCTCCCTCTGGCTGGCTCCCTCTCGCCCCCATCTGCAGATGAGTGGTGGCTGTGCATGTCCTTGAAACGTGAACAAAGAGAGAAAGATTACAAGTTTTTAAAGCAAAGCTTTTTTCTGAAATGGCTGTGTGTGTGTGTGTGTGTGTGTGTGTGTGTGTGTGTGTGTGTGCACTCGCGCATATATATAACAGGGAACATACTCATCGTTACACAGTCACCAACAGGGAACGGCAAAACTAACAGGGGACATTTTTTAAGTCCCCACTTGGACATGCTCTAAATCATCATAAAATCATGTGTTATGGCCTCTGGTGAAATTTTTCAGATTTTGCCAAGAGGGGACCAAAGTGTGTGTGAGTGTTTATATCCATATTCAGAGCTCTCCCTCCTGGTTGGAGCTGGTATTTGAACGACCCATTCACACACGTCGCTTTTAACACTCCTCTCCCCAGCAGCCTTTCAGACTGCAGATGGGCCGTTAAACAGGCTTTAGTAATGTTAATGTGGGTGACATGAAGGCCACAGAATGTAATGTATCAAATATGATACAAATAGCATGATAGGGTTAATAAAGACACCAGTCTCCTGAAACGTGATTTGTTATTAGTCTTTGCATTAAAATTCAAGGCTTGGCTTTAGGTGATTTCATAAGTTTTAAGCTCTATACTGTAATAAAATAAAGGGCTACCCAGAAGGCCGGAGAGAAATCAGTATTTTAGAGCCTTAAAAAAAGCAAGAAAACTATAATCCAAGCAGAATAAACCTTTACATAAAATGATCAGCAGTAAGATTTTTTCTTTTTAGGTTTAATTATGTAAAATGATGTAACATCAGACCTTGACTAGACCTTTAAAGTTGTTCAGTCCCTGACGATACTGACCTGACCAGTTTTCACGTGCACTGAATGTCAATCAGTTTTTCAATATACTTCAATATACACTCTCAGTCTGTACTCATAGAAATGTAATTTGTTTGTGGGTGCACATTATAGAAAACATGTCCAAACATAGGATAATGCAACATGAGTCCACTGTTGGCTGGTACATAATGACAATTAGTTCCCTCTTGGATAGCATGGAGTGGCGTTCACACGCCACCATGTAAAGAATAAATAAAATGAGATAGATAAGACTTACACAAAAGAATCTCACCTAAATAATTCAAAATTATTCCTCAACTATGATTACAATGACTGTGATTATTATAATTATAACTAATATTTTATAACAAACTATAAAGGCTCAGTTTTAGTGGATGGCTTAACCATCTAGCTTGACACTGTTTTACAATACGGCTTCCCCAGAGGGCAAGGAAATATTTTAAAATCTAAAGAAAGGAGAAATAACAATAACAATAACAATAATAATAATAATAATAATAATAATAATAATAATAATAATAATAATAATGGTAGGAAGAAAATGTGGAGAGAAAATACCAGCAAGATCTTTACTAATTTTAATGAATTGCTTAAATTAGTTTATTATCAGAATTTAACTTAACCTTGAGATTAGCTCAATCCTCCAAAACTCCCTTTGAGTTTTTAGATGCACTAAAGCACTAGATTTCTGTCAATCTTACAATGTACATATGTTTTTTTTCTCTATAATCACAGGAATGCATTTTATTTGCTGATCTACTCTACAGGCAAAAGAGGTCCACACTTGTGTAGTATAAAGCAACAGGGGTCCACAGTTGGCTGGTACATAATGACACAAGTTACTTGTAAATATATCTAAACTAAATCATGTAATTTTTTTGCTTCTAAAAGGATCTGTAAGTATGTATTTTTGTAACTGAATATAAAGGCTCAGCCGTTGTGGATGTCTTTACCATTTTATAGCTTGACACTGTGTTTAAAAAGGGGGCTACCCCAGTCCATTCTCATTGTTAACTTTTCAAATACATTTCCTCTGTCAGTGCTTTTGGCATACCTGCATCAATCTGGATCATGGCAGGATGATGTGAGATGAGAACATAGCCGGACAGAGCCAGCGGCATTGTTATTATACGTCAGTAGACAGCCAGACAGCACGAGGCACATCTGCATACATCTTGCGTGGCTAGCATCACTTGAGAATATGGATGGACGTACTCAAAACTTCCATTTAACAGTTTTTACAAGCAAAAAAAATGCCATGCAAGTTTTAGGTTTTATTTTTGAGGATTTAAAGTTTTTTTCTATTGGGAAAAGAATATTAAAACAAAATGTTATTTTTTTTTTAAAAAAGGAATAAAGTTTCATCATCATTGAATGATGCCTTTTCAGAGCCAATATTTGCATAAAATGAAGCAAATAATTTAAAAATAGCTTTGCTGGTCCAAAGTCTTCTTTGTAAAACATCAGAGCCACTCAGAAATACTTAGAGGGCAACTGAGGAACTGAGTGGATTAGTTGTGGGCAGACATACAGTGAAAATCAGATTTTAACCGGTTTAAATAGTTAAGAATTCTGTATAGTTGCAGTGATTTGACAAAATTGCAGGGTCTCCCAGAATTCACAGGAATCAGCTGAATTTGGCATTTATTGTTATGGTTGAAATCCAATGTATGTGTGCCCATCTATAGGAATCCATTTTATTTGTCGCTCCACATTACAAAAAAGAGGTCCACACTTGAGTTGTATAAAGTGACATGAGTCCACTGTTGGCTGGTATATAATGATACAAGTTCCATCTTAGATATATAGTATAGAGTGACATTCCCATTTCAACATGGATAAATGACAAAGAATAGGAAAAAAAGAAGTTAGATGCATTATTGTTCAAAGAAAATAATCTTACAAAAATGTAATAATAAAATTATTTATTTTTTTTAGGAAATTGGAGATAGAAATATCATTTTAGTTTTTTCGTACATTGCTTTTTGAATCGTGCACCTGAATAAGTTTTTGAGTTGCTGTTTAAGAGTGTGCTCCTTTTTACCTTGTGTTGAAAACACATTGACAACCCATCATGATATAAATGACTAGAGCAATCTTTAATGGTATTTATAATATGGGAGGTTTTGTGAGCAATCAGTTTGTCTCAGTTACAGGGATAAGTCAGTTAGAGGAATGATTAACCTCTGAAACCCTCTGTTCAACTGCTGAGATGAACTATTTCAAATTCTATAGGTTTTTGGCTGTACTTTTGGCTGTACTTTAACTTTGAATTCTAAAAAAGGAAAGTCGGTCAACACTTTGTCCCCTCTTGGCCTGTACAAAATGACACTTCTTGTTTTGTTTTGTTTTGTTTTGTTTTATATTTTCTCCAATGTTTTAAATTAATCTTAAATCTGCATTAGACAGACAAAATTGTATATACACATTACTAGATCTCAAGAAAACCAAAACAACTACAACTACTAAAACAACTAAAGAAATATAAAACAGCCAACAATACAAAAACTGCAGAACTAGGATCAAAATAGGATTCACTTTCAAGTAAAATAAAAAAATAACGCTGAGAGATTTGGATTGGATTGTCTGCTGTGTACGACCTTTAAAGTCTTCTGTTGTAGGAGAGGGAACTGAGAGTTTTTAAATGGGTGTACTGGCATGCAAAATTACCAGCACATTTATGGATTGTGTCTTTAACAGAGGCTGACTACTCATTTTGTATTGGATTAAATGATTTGCCATCTCTCTGTGTGCATGCTGCAGTGACCAGAGGGACTTATTATTATTCAACACAGTTTTGGTTTATATGCAGAATTTCAAATTCCTTAAAGGGTTTTTAGTTTATGAAGTAAGCATTAAACAATCCTCCACATTGACTGAGTGGAGTGTCCAGCACCCATGTGCCTTTAAGGTTGCCTCTGAGAAATGAGTGACTTGGAGAGGGTGAGGGTCAGCGTGTGCAGCTCTGTGCCAGGCCTTGATTCTCTGCAGTGTGGGGGTTGGTTTCTTTGTTGTTGACGATGGTCAATAGGCCATTCCACATTAAGCTTCAGAGATGCTAATTTATATTAGCTAGAATGTTACATCCAACTCTGACTGCCTGAGACATGGGTCTGTCCCCTGTCCTGGGTTAAGCAAGTAGCACACAGTGCTTATTTTAGCTGGTACAACATCTCTGGATTATTGGGAAGAACATCCTAAAAGTTTACAGATTGGGCATATAATTCTCCACTCAAATTCCCACTAGCTTGAATACTGATACAAAAGTACTACTTTTTTTTACTGGATAGTTAAATATTTGAACATATTTAATCACCTAATAATTACATGAATTTCATGGCAAACCATTGTGATGTTACATAGTTTATTGTGCCAAGTTAACATTTAATTGTTCTAATCATAATAAAAGGTTTGGTTTCAACTATAGGAGTAAAACAAAACTAAAGAGTAAGAGTGATCGTCTGATCATCATGTTAAACATATTCAGGAAACAGAAATAAAATGTCAGAATGCAACATTGAGCCAAAGAAAAAACATGGTGGATTATTGTAGTTTTGTAACATAGGTTTTGTTATTGATCTGTAATGTTGAATTTATGTAGTCCACTTTCACCTCCTGAACCCTTTTCATTTGAGCTGCAGTGATATAAATTTAAAAGGTTTGGTCATAAATCAGTTTGAACTTATATATGAAAATAAATAGTTTTCTAACCTATAAAACATTTAATGGGGGCAAACGTGTATGCATGCTTAACACAGCGCTGAGAAACAAAGCATTATTAAGTGACTGTAAGATTTAAAACAGCAAATGCAACTTTAAAATGGCCTCCCAAATAATATGTCAAGATCCACTACATGGTATTTTTTAACAGTTTAACAATATACCATCAGTAGTGTATCAGTGTATCAGCGTACCATCAGTAGTTGCAATTTATTTATTAGTTATCAAGTAGTATTGACAAAAGTATAACTAACAGTCAGTTAACAGCCAGCTTAGGAAAGATGACACTGACATGTAAAATTACCAGCACATTTATGGAGCGAAATGCATCCCTAAAGGAGGTTAAATATTCATTTGTTTGTGAAAAAATTGTTGTTCATCTCTCTAAGATGTTAAACATTTGATTCAGTGGTGCTCTGCATTATTAAGTAAGCAATCACATGGTGTTATAGATATATTGTTAGATTTATGAGCCTTCAGTTGATGAAGCTGACAAAAATATGTAATTTCCTCTACACTGAAGAGGTGGAGTGACCAGCACCCATATGATTCTCAGATCCTAACTTTGAATGTTGAACAGTGGAGACTGCTGCCACTGAGAAGTGAGTGACCTGCAGTGAGTGAGGGGTTTGACTCTGTGCAAGTCAGTCTGTGAAAATCTGTCAGGCCTTGATTCCCTGCAGTGCGGGGGATGGTTTCTTCTAGCTGACGATGGTCGTTAGCACATGACACATTGAGCTAAGGGGTTGCTAACTTCTCATATCCAAGATGCTGTATCTGATTTAGACTGACTGAAACGTGGCTTATTCCCCCATCCTGGGTTTAACAAGTAGCACACACTGCTTATCTTGGTTAGTACAACATCCCTGGATTATTGGGAAGAACACCCTGAAATTGTACGGAGTAGGCATACAATTCTCCACTTTAATTCCCATTTTAAATACTGTTTTTTTTTTTTCAAAACTTGTACTATTATGGATATTTAAGTAGTTGAACATATTCAGTTACCTAATGATTACATCTGTTATTTCATGACATACCATTTTGATGTTGCACAGGTTATTGCCTCAAGTTTACATTTCATTATTCTAATTATAATAAAAGGTTCTGTTTTAACTAAAGAGGTAAAACAATACTACAGAATTAGATACTCTGTAAAGCATCTACAAACATTATTTAGATAGTTAAAATGTTGTCAATGGTTATTGATTGTATGGAGTAAAACTAATTTGGCCCTTTTAAATGTTTTATAGGTGAGCTACATAAAGAGTACATGTTTGTGTCCTGATTGTGTGATTATCATTTTAAACACATATATGAACAGAAAGTCAATGTTGACATGCAACTTTGAGCCAAAGATAAATGTAGTGGGTTATTGTTGTAACCTATTAAAAATTTAATGAAGGGCAAACGTGTATGTATACTTTACAAAGTGCTTAGAAAGACATTATTTATTAAGTGACTCAAAAGATTTAAATAGCAACTGCAACTTTATAATGGTCTTCCAAATAGTATTTCAAGATCTGCTACATGGTATTTGTTAACAGTTTAACAGTTTATTACCATTAGCAGTATTATAGAAACCATCCAAACAATGTTTATAAACAGTTTTCAAACCAACTATTAATAGTTAACAAAGTGTTATAAATATTTGGTCTATCTATCCAAGAGATATTTATATTGTATAATTTACTTTTTTGTTTTTACAAAGGTTTACAAATTAGTTGGAAACCATTAATACTTAGTTTATGTATTTATACAAGACTGTATAAGTCTTGGTATTTGACTAATAAAATAACAATCTATAACATTACTTATAATGGGTAAAGTTAATTAGTTATCATTTCTTCATTGGTTATCAAGGAGTATTGACAAAAGTATAATTAACAGTCAGTTAACAAATTATTAATGATGCCTATAATACAGTATTGCCAGCTTCAGAAAGATGATACCGACACGTAAAATTACCACATTTATGGAGTAAGATGCATCCCTAAAAGAGGCCGAGTATTCATATGTGTGAAAAAAAATGTTATTCATCTCTGTATGATCTATGTACATTTGATTCAGTGGCTTTGTGCATTCTTTAGAAAGCAATCTGTCTTTATTACATTCACACACAGTTTTATAGATATATTTTTATATTTACTTGGCCTTCAGTTGATGAAGTGGACAAAATATGTAATTTCTTCTACACTGAAGAGGTGGAGTGACCAGCACCCATATGATTCTCAGATCCTAACTTTGAGTGTTGAACAGTGGAGACTGCTGCCACTGAGAAGTGAGTGACCTGCAGTGGGTGAGGGGTTTGATTCTCTGCAAGTCAGCCTGTGAAAATCTGTCAGGCCTTGATTCCCTGCAGTGCGGGGGATGGTTTCTTCTAGCTGACGATGGTCGTTATGGTCGTGAGGACATTACACATTGGGCTTCAGGGTTGCTTACTTCTCATATCCTAGATGTTGTATCTGACTGAAACATGGCTTTTTCCTCTTTCCTGTGTTAAACAAGTGGATGTTGGGTAAGATAATGTTAAACTGTAAAGAGTAGAAATACAAGCAGAATTCCACATTTGTCGTCAATTGCACAATTGACTACAAGCTATTCAATAAAAGGAGTTAAACATGTGAAGAAACATCTGCTGGGAAGTGACATAATAACCACATGTATGTAATATCACTGAAATAATTGAAAGGTAATTATTTATTAAGTGGCCCTCTAAAGCAGTAGGGCATCTTGGCTCTCAGTGGCTCTGTTTGTCTGAATTTTTAGCATAATGGCCATCAGAAACACATTAACATTAGTTAAACTTTAAGTGCTAAAGAGTTGTTTCAGTTGACAACACTGGAATGTAAAGACCTGTAAAGCTGAGTGTCAATGTAAACTTATTTTAGCAATCTCACATGCCTTCATGCACACTCTCTGTGCCACAGTGACAATGCTGCATACCAGCCCTGTATTTGCCAACTAATTTACAACTCTATGTGTTACCAACTATAGTTATCAAAAACAACCAAAAAATAGATATAACAATAATAAAACTTAGTTCTGGGTTGCACAAACCTCTTTGAATGGGGTCAACAGAAGATAACTAGTGAAGGCCCATTCATAGATGTGTATCCTGCTGTGATGATTTTGAGATGAGGTGTTGGTGGCTCATCACCATTTCAATGCCCATCAAAAACACTAAAATACCAGTTAAACTTTAAGTGCTAAAGAAAGGTTTTAGTTCACAATACTGGAATTTAAAGTCCTGTAAAGCTGAGTGTCATTGTGAACTTATCGTATTATTATATTATTTATTATGTGCCTTTCACTTCATGCACACTCTTTGTGCACTGTGACAATGCTGCATGCCAGTGTGTGTAGTATATGTTATAGACTGTAGTTTAAAAAACAAACATCTTTGAATGGGGTCTAGATTAGATAATGCTAAAATACACATTACAAACACAGGTGTTTCATCCATCACTAAAAAACTATTCATTTTGAACACAATGGAACACATTACAAAACAAGATATTTGGTGTTCAAATCCATTACCTATCATAATAGCATGAAAAGATTCAGAGAACCCTGAGAAATACATAAAAGAGACAAGGCTAAAAACCAAAAATGAATGGCCATGACCTTTGACCCATAAAGCTGCACTGTATTAAATACCAACATGACTGAAGGATATCACAAAATGAGCTCGGGGACACTAAAACCACTGACAGTGGACACAGTTTATCACTGTATCTATAAATGCAAATTAAGACTTAACTATGCAAAGTGAAAGCCAGATATCAACAAAATCCAGAAACACTGCCAACTTCCCCGGACCTGAGCTCATCTGTCACATCACAGTGAATATTAAGACAAGTTATAATTGTGTTCACATTATAGCCTTTATTTTAAAAAGCTACAATGGCAACATTTCTGGTGCCAATTTATTAAACAATGAGAAGCTTTACTGAATAGATACATTTTTGTATTAGATATTTTTCTCTTTACAAAATGCACCTTTCTATTTCTTTTTCATTAATCTATGGTGGAGTGTGAATATCACTCTGTCCTATCAAAGGGAACTTGTGTCATTATGTACCAGCCAACTTGGGACCACCGTCGCTTTATTCTATATGTGTGGCCCTTTTTTCTGTAATGTTGATCAACAAAGAAAATGCATTCTTATGCATATAAATTGAAAGCACGCACATACATTGTAAAAGAGATCCTGTGCTTGTAATAACTCTTAATGGGAATTTCCAGTAAAAGTCTGATAATAAATCTATTTTTATGATTAATCAGCAAATACTGTTGCTGACCTTTATATCGTTTTGGTCCTTTCTGGGAAACCCTTCATTGTAAAGGTGAACATCTAAAGTAGGAATTCCAGTATGTTTTTCCATGGCCAAGGGATCAGCCAGTATGTGTGATATCTCTGATCTAGACACTAGAAAGAAGTCTCAGACTTGTAATGTCATGAAGTATAAAGTCTGGAGCTGCTCCTTCTGCTCATCGAGAGCCTAATTTTGGGGACCAACAGAATGTTTGTTATCCCTTAAACCCAAATGAACTTTATTATATTGGTGTTGTCAGTTCTGTAACAGAAAATGTTCCCATATACTTATAACATTGTTCTGGCTGTTCTCAGTGTCATCTAGAAAATCTTTCACAATTTCATATCAATGGAGCAACTCTACACTTTATATCACATGACATCACAAGCACTCCAGTTTTTGGATATGGGAGCGAGTTGCCCATGTTTACTAATGTTTTTAGACTGCCTTAGATCATAGAAATAATATGTATGTATTTTAGAAATGGGCATAATTTCCCATTAATACAGTATCAAGCCATAAAAGGTTAAGCCAGCCACTAAAGTTGATCCTTTATATTCTGTTACACAAACATACTAACAAATCATATTTGAAGAAGAAATGTAACATTATTCAGATGAGATTTATTTTCACAAGTATTATTAAATATGTTTGTATGTGCTTTACATGGTTGAGTGTGAGCGTCACTCCGTGCTATCTAAGAAGGAACTTGTGACATTATGTACCAGCCAACAGTGGACTCATGTCATTATATCCTACTCAAGGGTGGACCTTCTTCTGTAATGTGCACCAACAAACAAGTTGCATTTCTTTAAGTACAGACTGAGAACACAAGTATATTGAAAACTTGATTGACATTCACTACTTGTGAAAACTGGTCAGGTAAGTATTTTGGAAATTGAACAATTTTAAAGGTCAAGTCAAAGTTTGATGTTACATAATTTTAATTTTAAGCTCCTCTGTTAGTTTTCTTACAAAAGGAAATGGAGTGTGGACATTTTTTTTCTTTTTAGAGTGCAAAGTTCAAAGAGTACAAACAGAAGTCGACTTATGAAGGCCCATTCATAGATGTGTATCCTGTTGTGATGGTTTTGAGATGAGTTGTTGGTGGCTCATCACCATTTCAATGCCCATCAAAAACACTAACATACCAGTTAAACTTTAAGTGCTAAAGAAAAGTTTCAGTTTACAATACTGGAATGTAAAGTCCTGTAAAGCTGAGTGTCATTGTGAACTTATCGTAACATTTATTATGTGCCTTTCACTTCACGCACACTCTCTGTGCACTGTGACAATGCTGCATGCCAGTGTGTGTAGTATGTGTTACAGACTGTAGTCATTAAAAAACAAACATCTTTGAATGGGGTCTAGATTAGATAATGCTAAAATACACTAACAAACACAGGTGTTTCATCCATCACTGAAAAACTATTGTGAACACAAAGGAATACATTACAAAACAAGATATTTGCTGTTCAAATCCATTAACTATCTGCCATAATAGCATGAAAAGATTTAGAGAACCTTGAGAAATCTCTGCATAAAAGGGACAAGGCTAAAAACCAAAAATGAATGGCCATGACCTTTGACCCATAAAGCTGCACTGCATTAAATACCAACATGATATCACAAAATGAGCTTGGGGACACTGAAAACCACTGACAGTGAACACAGTTCATCACTGCATCTATAAATGCAATTTAAGACTCTACTATGCTAAGTGAAAGCCAGATTCAACAAAATCCAGAGCATACTGACTTCTCTGGACCTGAGCTCATCTGTCATGTCACAGTTTGATTTCTTTCTTTTGGAAGCAAACAGCTTTTAAGGTCTAGTCACAGACTTGTGTTAAATCATTTTATAGTGATTAATTAATTAAAATAAATATATTATTTATTAAAATAAGTAATTATATTGCTGATCATTTTATGTATAATGTTACTCGTTTATAGATTTATTTTTCTGAATTTTTGGTGATACATTGGTAGTTACAATTGGTCTGGTCTAAATATACATATATATATATATATATATATATATATATATATATATATATATATATATATATATATATATATATATATATATATAAAACAAAGACAACAATAAAGTTATTAACAGTAAATAGGAAATAAATAATGAATTCACAGGATTATGGGAGCCTTCTTTAAAAGATATACTTTGCTTTGGCAAGTATTATTTCTGTAATATTTATTATCACAAAAAATGTTGATATATTGCAAGCAATAAAGTTTACATACCCATTTTTAAAGATACAAATGAAGTTTTAGTGAAAAAGAAGCACTCTATAGGTGAGAGAACCAGGATAAACCAGTTTGACTGCAGTATATGGATGTCCCCCCTTTGATAGGCAGACGTCGCTCAAGGCTTCAGGTCCCCTCTTGGCAATTTCTTTAAAAAATTGTAAAAATCACATTTGCAGTAATATTGTGAAAGAAGACCTCAAAAGTAAATTTTCAATTCTAGTTTTGTATTTTTAAAATGACTGCTAATAAAGGTTCCCTCTTGGATAGTACACTTAGATAGTCCCCTATTATTCACGTTCGCATGTATGTGTGTGTGTGTGTGTGTGTGTGTGTGTGTGTGTGTGTGTGTGCGCGCGCGCGTGTGCGTGTGTGTTGGGGAGGGGGTTGCATTTAAAATCCAAAGTTTTCGTCTTTAAACCACCTCCTTATATCTCCTAACTCATGATGCCTTTTGGTGCCTGCTGAATATATAGTGTGAGCCTATAGTCACTCAAACAGAAAGAAATTGTTAATTTACAGACAATCTCCAACAGTAAAATACTGTACTTGTGTAAGACGGTTTGGTGTTGTAGTTAGCAATGCATTGTTGGTTGCTCGACTTGAAGCAACAGAATGTGGGCCCTTAACAGTATGCTGCTGTCTGAAATGACCAGACATTGCAGTATTTTTTGGAAATAGGGTGTTGCATGGAGAATTTGGAGTTTGTTCAGAAGTTTGATTTGAAGTTTGTCTTGTAATTCTAACATTAGGAGAGTGTTTTTTGTTTCTCAGTCAATTTTCTTTTAGAAAAATAGAAATAATTTGTCATTAACTCTAGGGGTCGACTGATATTGGTTTTTAAGGGCTGATACTAATACCAATTATGAATAGTTAAGGTGACCGTTAACCAATATTTGGAACCAATATGCATTTAAAATAAAAATAAAAGTACTTTTCGTTTTCTTTCAACATTATAAACAACAAGTTTCCTGCAACTTTTTTTTTCATAAAGTTCCTTGAAAATAAAAATAAAAAAGAATTATAAAAACTCCCTAAGGTTTTACAGAGTAAAGTTGTTGTATTGCAGACTGCCTTCCCTGGTGCTGGTTGAGTGTAATGCGCACACTTTTTCATTGTTGAAATTTATCAGTGATCACTAAAATAAAATACAGGTACAGATAATCAGCAAAATGCCAAATATTGGCCCCAATAATTGGGCAGGCTGATAATCTCTTGAGTCCTGATCAACTCCCAAGGGTCTATTGCTGACATCTTTGCTGCCAGTATTTTACTGTATATTGTAGAAATACAGAAATATACTGTATTTTTTTAAGTTTTATATATATACATACATATATATATAGTATATATATATATATATATATATATATACGTCAGTGCTGCCAGCTCTTGAGAGACTTTATTCATCAACATTTAGTTGTCAGACTCAGTATTGGCAGAGTCCTGTCAAAGTACTCGGATCAGGGCCAAAAGACCCTGCAATAATTCTACAGTTCACCTCCACTTTCTGTCCCAATATGCGTTTGTTTACAACCTGTCTGATCACCTGACTGCTCATTTCCTTGCCCCATCTGACATCTTTATAGAAATTTCGTCATGTTCCTAGATTGACTGTTCACCCTTTGAAACCTGGATCAATATTAGCTTTTTGTGCAGCATTCAGGCATCCTTCACAAGCATTAAAACTTTTGAAACTTGAGGAAATTGGTTTAATTTCTTTCAAACTCTGGAGAAACAAGCAATGAGCAACTTGGCAAGAGATAATCTGCAAATTGCAAGAAATGTGAAAAAGGTGACAAAAAATGAACTCAAAATTAATTATAAAGTAGTTTGTTTTTTAAAAGAAAGGAGAGAGAAAACTATTAGAAAAAGTGTTTTCAAAAAGTATCCAGAAAATATTCCAAAAGCTATATTAAGCTATTTTAAGTTAAAACTATTATAATAATATTTGGAAATTATATCTTTTCTTTTTTTTCGAGGTCTTTTTCAAATTTTCTAATTTCTGATTTTTTTTCTTACTAATTTCTTGCTAATTTGGTAATTCCTTGTTAAGTTGCTCTGGGTAATTTCTTGTGAATTTTAAAGCAGAAATTAAGCCAGTTTGCTCAGGTATTAAAGGGTTAACTTGTTGAATACAACATTATTAGTGATAGGAATCATGTTGCAAACTGTGAAAATATGACCCCAAAGAAATCAGAATTATCCTTAAAGGGATACAATATTAAACATGTAAAATCAGTTCAGCACAGTCAGTGAAGCTGAGCAGCATTCATCGTAACTATTTAGTTTACACTTGTTGACAAAATAATTGGCAGCGCTGTGCCAGAAACACACATAGTTCTGCGATGTGGATTCTCGGTCCTGATAACTGGGAGGGGGCTGGTTCAGTTCTGTTCCCCTGGAGCTGCTTCACAGTGTAATCTGAAAATGAAACACCTTGGTCTTTTAATAAGTGCTAAAATATTCCAAAAAATCTTCCTGCAGCAGGTTTCCTCGTGTGTTCCTGCTCTCAGAGAGCACTCAGCCCTCCTATTATCCCCCGATAAAAAAAAACAACTCTTCAGACTTTAAGCAAGTCAGGTCAAAACTGCTTTTTAAAAAGCACTCTTTTATTTACACAGTCAGATTTGACCCTCACAAAAGCTGATAAATTTCCAACTCCGATGTTTTTCATTACAACACTTGTGATAACCATTCTCCAAAGTATAGCGCAAGTGTTTAGATTGATTTCCTTCCCTTCAGGCGGCTACTGCTTTGTGTTTGTTTCTGACTGCCGTGCAGACCTGAAACGTGGGTGATCCATCACAGCGAAGAATTCATCTCTTTTATTTTTTGCCAAAGTTGCGCTGAAGTATGGTCACACTGCGACCGTACTGAAAACACTTGTTTGCTTGCATTGAAGGACACTCCGGCATTGGCATGAGCTGACTTCAAAATCAACTTTAATAACATCAGACAACTACATTTCCACCTTTCTTTAGTGTTTGGCTTCTAGAGTGGATTTTGATTTATTTATTTACCCTTTATTTGAACATGGAACCTGTTTGTAGCATGAACCCCTTCCACATTCAATAGCAAATATATGCAGATTTTACTGGCCATCCCTAAAAGGAAAATTTAAGGCATTGTGTTACTTAACCCTTTGAAACCTGAGCGGCATCACTTTTCTTGTGCTGTTTTCAACTGCCTTTTAAGGATATATAAACCTTTGAACAGGTAATTTGATGCAATTTCTTTCAAAAACATTGGAAAAAAGGCAAAGAGCAACTTGGTTATAAATATATCACAAATTGCAAGAAATTAGTATACTTAGAAAAATTAAAATAAAATTAAATTAAAAGCTTGGCAAAATGTCAAGGAATAAAAGAAAAAAGCTAGTGAAATACTATATAATTAAAACATGCATATATAAAATTATGTTATATAATTATTACAATTTTTAAAGCTATGTTTCAGGTAATTCTATATTTATATAATTTCAGGTAATTCTATATTTATATAATTTCAAGTATATATATGTATGTATGTATATATATATATATATATATATATATTTTTTTTTTTTTTTTAATAATTTGCTTATTTTAAGGTAATTTATTTAATTTTATTTGGTTATCCAGTAGTATGATATAGCAAAAGAGGCATAAAAGTTACAGACTGTTAAAGTGGAGGAAATAGTCTGAGTGGTTTCTACCACAGGTGACTTCCATACAGTGTAAAGGGCGTCAAAAAAACTTTATATTCTGAAAAAAGACATGCACAATAAAACCTTTCATGCATAATTCCACTGAAATTCACCATCTCTACATCTGAGAGCTATTATCTGTCAAGGAGCTTTCATCTTTCAACAACAGTAGATCATGAGTGAGAGGAAAAAAACTCTATTATAACTCTTTATGAAACTGTCATGCCATAGTAGACGTATTCTTTCATTCACTTTTCACCAAAATCCAGTCAAAGTCTGCAGGATGAAAAAAGATTGAAAAACCACTGTGCAGCATGTCCCTTATCGACCTTCTCTACCCATTATCACCCATTATTTAGATCAATAAATGTCAACTATATATATTTTTTTTTTTTAACTTTTTATTTATTTAAGACAAAGACAACACAAACATATAACACAAAAGAGATATTGACAAAAATATTACAATACAATACAAAAATTCACATACTTCTCATATTTGTGGTCCTTTTATGCTAGTCTTCAACACTACTGAGTACCTATTCAATGATAATACTGCTTCCCAGAAAGCACTCACTGACTCGGCATATATCTCGAGTTCTAAAGAAAAGAGCACAAAAAATATACAAGTATGACAGTACAGTAGTAATAATAATAATAACATTTAAACCAAAGGTAAAAACAAAAACAAAACAGAAAGAGAAATGAAAAATTAAAAACAAAAAACAAAATGTATAATTGCATATTTAAAATTATGTTACAAATTATATATAAAGTATTTTTCCAGTCTTTTCCTCTTCTTTTTTTTTTTACTTTGTTTTTCTCATTTCTGTCTTCTTTTTTTTAAACAAATTTTCAGGAAATATCCCTTATCCACATTCTCTACCCATTATCACCCATTATTTAGATCAATTGTTCACTATATTTATAATTTCATGTTTAAAGTTATTTTACAAATAATTATAATTTTTAAGTACTTTTTCCAGGTCTTTTTGTTTTTACTTTCTTTCTGTTTAAAAAAAATCAGGTAATATCCTTATCCACCTTCTCTACCCATTATCACCCATTATTTAGATCAGTTGTTCACTATTTATAATGACATGTTTAAAATTATTTTACAAATAATTATAATTTTTAAATACTTTTTCAGGTCTTTTTCTTTTTTTTTAATTTTGTTTGTTTCTATTTAAACAATTTTACAGGTAATTTTCCTTTACTTTTTAGCAATTTCTTGCTAATTTTTCTGTCATTTCTTCTTTAGTTGCTCATTGCCTTCTTCCCATGTTTTTTGACAGAAATCAAGCCGATATGCTCAGGTTTCAAAGGGTTAAACTGAGCAGAGAGTTAGCCCCTGTAAACTGAAGGAGACCCCACTCGTTGCTAAAGAGGAGATCCAACAATATTTAATACAAATCTTGTTAAGTGTTTGAGAGGGATTTGCCATCGGCAGTAGTTCCAAACATTTTAAACCCCAGATCAATCGCCTCGTACATCATCTGTGAAACACAGTCACACACTGAAAATCACACTGGAGCTAACATCACTGCGGCAGAATATCCGTCACAGAGCTTTTGATGGGGGAGCTTTTTCTGTTTTGTTTTCTCTTCCCCTAATTATCATTAATCACTATTAAACGGCACATTTCGCCCACATCTGCACCGCGGCGTCCTAATTGTGGTGGATTTTGGATTTAAATCACATCAGAACATCACTGCACAGCTTGTTCTGAAGAAAACAAACATGCAGAAGTAAACATGAATGAATAAAGCCAACTAAATTTGGGGATTATGTTCAATTACCAGTGTAGCATCCGTAAGCATTAGCGCAGATGATGGAATGATAGTTCTTGATTTCAAGTGCTTTGGCAGTGATCTAGTAAAACAACCTGAATAAAAAATCAGGTAGCGATGTACAGTAGATCCATGTGCATGATCAGAGAGTGTGAGGGGTGTGTGCGGCAGCAGGCCTCTTCCGTTTGTTAGTTTTATGGATCCACGCTCCAGTTAATCTGGAGGAGGGAGAACGGATGGATGGAAGTTGAGATGGAGAGCGTCATTTCCAGCCCAGCGCCTTCCAGCCCCCTCTCACCGTTAGCGCTGAACACCTCTCTTCTACTATCGACTTGCTGTCTTCATATTTCCCTACCCCCGGGGCCAGGCCAGCCATCATGCCATAAAGAGGCTGTCATGACCCCCAGACACACACACGCAAATACACACACACTCCAGAGAGCACCGGCCAGCCGTGCAAAAGTGACCCTTTCACACCCAATTCGCTGTTGTCTGAATCCTTTCCACTCAGTGTAGCTTCAATGCAGGTTTCATTGCAGGTTTAACAGACTGAAACCCCTGAAGCCTAAAAACTTGTGGCACTACCAGAGGAGCTGCTTTCACTATCAAAGAGACATTAGAATCGCTTTCAGTGGAGAGCTTTACTGTTGCGATGTTGGGTTTGATTTGGAGGTTTTTACTCAGGTATGTAATAAAAAGCTTAGAATTCTCACTACTGACAAAACTATAAAATATGAAGATCAATATGAGCCTAAAATGGTGTCTATAAACAGATGGGTTCCAATTTTGGATCTGATTCCCACGGAAGCCCTGAAAGGCAAGGTGAACTTTTTTTTTTGCAGGCAGTGTTGGCTAAAATTGTCAATTTATATTCAGTATAGGAGACTTATCTCCTACATAGCAGATAATATCTACAATGTAACCCAAACGTATAGGGCAACAAAGCCTTGCAGAATAAAGGGCTTAGTGCACCAACATTATAATATAATAAACAAAAGGTTTTACCTTTGAAGTTAACTACAAATTCTGACTGTAAAACACAATGGAACTGTTCAGTAGCACTGGCAGGGTTTTATTTTATGAACAGATCGGCTTCTGACCTACAGATCTGATCTGCAGAAGCCTTGAAAGTCAAGGTGAATTTGATTTTTTGTTGGGTTTTTTTTGCAGGCAATGTTAGCCAAATTTGTCAGTTGATATCCTGAATAGTAGACTTTTTGCTATGTTGGATATTTCTCTCCTACATAGCAGATGTCATTTGTACAACAGATATTGGCTTAATTGCATTGTTTTGAGAGTAAGACAGCAGTGCAAAATGAAGTGTTTAGTGCACACAATGCATAAGGCATTGAAAGTTCAGCCAAATGCAGAATAAACAAAAAATTGTATCTTTTAAGTTAACCACAAATTCAGAGTGGAAAAAATAAGACTTCAGATGCCTTTAACAAAAATTGTAACCTTGAAAATGAAATGGTTTGATTTCTTTCAAAAAGATCAGGAAAACACAATCAGTAACTCGACATGAGATGTGCCGCAAACTGCAAAATATTACATGACCTGAAGGTTGTCTTTTAAAAAGAAAGAGAGGCCCTGTTTTTTTATGAAATTGGAGAAAATAAAACACTGTCTTCGAGGTTCCAACATTAAGTTTTCTAAAATTTGGCTCCCCTTCCTAGAACATGTCAGGTCCATTCAGTTGAATATTGTCCCCATCAGTGGTGCGCCCCCCGCCACTGTACCACCATCCTGAACCTTCTGGCCTGCTAACCCTGCTTTTCCAGTCCTAGTGGTACATCTGCATTGAGCAGGTCATTTTGCATTTGTGATTACGCATGCACTCATTATTATCTGCTTTTTTTTTTCTTTTTTTTTTGTCTGTTTACTTGTCTTTGTTTTTGTTTCTTATTTCCTGTTGTTGTTGTTGTCCTTGTAGTTATTATTTATGATTACCTTTTAAGACTGTACTGCTTGTTCCCATGTTGTTGTTTTTTTTGTTTGTTTTTTTTGTTTTTTTTGTTTGTTTTTTCTTTTCCTTTTCTCCATGAATGTCTCTGCAAACAACCTTGCTGTGCTGTATTATTTGTCTAGTTTTCTGCCAATTTTATCTTTTACGGACATGTATGGCCTTACACAAGTTTGTGTTTTTGATGTTTTGTATAAAAATGTCTTGAAAATCTCATAAATAAATCATATGTAAAAAAAAAAAAAGAAAGAGAGGATAATTAGAGAATTAGCAAAAATCTAAGCAAAATATATATTAAGAAAATTTCCAGTTTCTTGCTACTGTACATTTCAGTGGCTTTTTGTTATTTTTGAAAGAAATCAAGCCAGTTTTCCCAGGTTTTCAAAAGGTTAAGTAAGATTAACTTGTCAGATTTCACAGAGTAGATGAAAACTCAGAGGATCACCAAAGTTACTGCAGTTCATCCTGAGGATACATGAGTGTTATAAATGAACCACATTTCATTACATTCTCTCCAACAGTTAAGAAATGTTACTGAAAACCAGAGATACCATCTTCAGTGTGCTCTGTGTGATAGTGAGCATTGTGGGAATTGGTGACTGACAAGCCTAATTCTGCTTTGGAATAAAGGCCCTATATGAATCCAGTGAATCTGGCTTCTGAGAGTATTTCAACTCAAAAGTGCATTAAGTCGTTTATTTGGACTTTGACTTGCAAATATTGAACGTTGAACCTAATAGATTTGATAAGGGATTTGGATTTGATAAGCAGATTCAACACTGGATTTGGATTAGATGGAGTGCTATTGAACCCCAAACCTAATTTGTACTAACTCTGTAATATCTGTCACACCCTGTTATATAGACCGTCTGTACTTCTGTCATAATCACAGTCTGTTCAATAGGCTCCAGGAACACAGCGTTACGGCTGCATCTTAATGGACTGTACCTTTTGGATGGGTGAAGGTGTGACTGTGAGTGTGTGTTTGAACAGAGGGACACTGTGATAAATGATGTAGTGCTGCAGGCACACAGGCCCAGACCCAACACGCACTAGCTCTTCTCTTGCTCTTTCTTCAACTGTTTCTGTATCTAATTACGATCTCTATTTTCTCCCTCTTTTGCTCTGCATCTCGCTCTTTTTTTCTTCTCCATTTGGCAGACATTCTCACTTTATTATGGCCCACACTGGCCTTTTATTGCCCACCAGCAGCAAACTTTGTGCAATTTGTCATTGAGGGAGCGCGGATGAGTTCTTTTGGCTGCCTCTGCCGCTCTCACCTAAAAATCTAATCAGATCAACGTAGGGCTCTAATCACTTCCTCTCTCGCCTTGATTGCATTTATAGACGTTCTGTCGCTCTGCGCTCCCCCAATCGAGCATTTCATAATTACTCTCCTCTTACATTTGTTTATTTATATCCTTTGGTACAGTGCGTGCCAAGCCCTTTGCCAATGAGTGAGGATGAGAAGTTTATGGAGGTGTGGAGAGAAAGCCTAAGAGCCTTTGGGAAAGATCTGAAAATCATTACCGCCCCTTTGTGTTTGAAATAAGTGCTTTACTGCCTTTATATTCATAGCACTTCATTGTGTATATTACTGTTAAAATATACAAGAACCACAGCCTGAAGGCAATAAATTAGAAGCTTTGGGTTGTTGTAGTTGGCTGCAAATTTTGTTGATTTAGGGAAAGAGAAGAGGCAACTTTATTATATTTATTCAAAAATCAGGACTCCTACAGTGCAGTTATGTGGAATTATATGTAATGGTAGAGAAATCTGCTCTCATTTTTTTTTAGTCAGCAAACAGAACAAATGTTACTTAATAACAAGAAAGACTAACTCTGTATGCACAACTTGCTGCATTGTTTTGTTGACACGATCCCTGTCCCCAGAACAGCTCCACAATAAAACAGAACTGGACAGAGCCAACAAATCAACATGGAGGAAAGCCTAGACCTTGCTGTTCGCGTGGTGAATGTCAAGTATTTATGTGATCATGAGCTGCAAAGCCCCTTTCCTTAGGAGTAATAGGTTATTTAACAAAAGAAAAATGGTAGATCTTTTTTTTTTCTTTCAAAGCCAAATGTTTGGGTTATGTCAACTCCCTCATTGTTCATTTTCAACACCTTTTCATCCCAAATTGTCACATCACTTCCATGTCTACATATCACATTTTAGGTATCTTCTGCGTTTACTGTTTACGTTCCAGAATGGTGCTACCGTGATATCGGCAAATGCACATGGTGGGATTACACCACACATGGTTATGTTTAGACAACATCAGCACATGGCAACCAACGCCGGGACATCAACGAACGGCACGGATGGTTAGGATTAGGGGAAGGAGGCACATGGTAAGGTGTAAAAAAAAAAAAAAAAAAAACATCACATTCAAACAGTCAGAAGCAAACACCAGACTCCCGCAAGAAATTCTGTGGTTTGTTAGACCCATTCACCGCCCCTCCCTCCCGCTCTATAGAGGCCCTTGTACTCCTAATATTATGTCACTCCAGACAGTCTTTCAACCTGATGCCGTCCTGCCTTCATGCGAACGAGAAAGGTGCCATCAGCCATCCACCAGCATATAATACCACCGTGACCGTGTTCTCACCTGACATTGTCAGTTTCATGCAGACGCAAAAGGTGGAGTCACTATTCTTGCGCCAAAAGCACTGTAAAAGCAGCTGTATTTTTAAGTTCGGAATGAGAACGGGCTGGTGTCTTCATGTAAGTCTACATGATGACATGATGGCGTGATGTTACTGACATATGAAATTAAAAATAGCGTTGACTTTTGGTTTCACATGGGACACAAATTCCAGTCTCCTGGGGCAAAGTCCTGTGTTTGTTTGACCCAGTAGATACAGAAAATAATTTTAATAAAGCTAGGGAAGAATTTTCAAAGAAAAAAAAAACAAGAAAGAAGCTTGGGGAAAATTATCAAAATTCCATTTTAAAATTTATGTTACAAAACGTTTTTAATTTTGTCACAAAATGGTTTCAAAACCATGAGCTCCTCTTCCAGCAGTTTCCACTTTTACTAGTTGGAAGTAGAGTGGCGCGGCCTGCCCACGTCCAAACATCATTAAAAGGCAGGAATATTTAGCAGCCAGAGTGGATGAAGCATCTGCTTTAGTGAAACATTAACCTCATGCGGGGAGATGGTTTAGCCGCTCTCACCTCGCCTGTGAGAGCACGCTGGCCTTGGATCAAATGATGACAGAATCCTCGCCTCTTTATGTCCCTCTTATTATTTCTCTCCACATCTACGCCAGCCATAAAAATGTTCCTAACACCACCTCCTTCCATTACATTGTCTGTCCCTGTGAATGCATTGGGGGGGTCTGATCCCATATCGATTTTTCCCTTTTAAATCATCTGACATGATGTAGCAGGGAGGAAGGATTTAGGAGAATGAGATATAGATTCTCTCAAAGGGTTGTCAACTCCAAGGTTTCCACTTTTTTTGGTACTCAGTGCTAAGATCAACCTTGTGCCTCTCTTTTATAATGTTTAAAAATGTTTGGCCACAGATGTCAGATATTCTCTTTGTGACATGTTCTCTCTGTGTGTGTGTGTTCCAGGTTCAGCTGATCCACTACAATCATGAGCTCTACACAAATTACACAGAAGCTGCTAAGAGCCCCAATGGATTGGTCATAGTGTCCATATTCATGAAGGTAAGACTCATTCATATCTGTAATAACTGTCTGCCTGCCAGTGTGTGGGCTGTATTCAATCAAGAGTTAAATTTATTTTTCGACATGGCATGACCCGGCAGCTGCTATGACGACATTTTCTATCAAGTTCCAAATCCAGCAGAAGGTTAATCACCGCAGTGAACTGGAGTTTTCCACACTCCTCTTTAGAAAGTGAATTTGAGTCACCAGCTAGAACGGCTAGACAAGAACTTGATCTAGTTTAATCAGTGTGTTTAAGCATCACATGACAGCTTCAGTATACAGTATACAGATGGGAAATGTAGTGCAAGACTGAACAGGACCTAACACTGTGTCCAGTATAGACCAAGTTTCATTAACCCCTTTGAAATTTGAAACATCACTTACTTTACTTTTGTGCTGCTTTCAGATGCCTTTCACAGTTATCTTAATCTATAAATCCTGAGCAAATGATGCAATTTCTTTTAAAGATTTGGGAAAAAAAGGCAATGAGCAACTCAGTAAGACATTTTTCACAAATTGCAAGAAATTAGTAGATTTTGAAAAATGATATTCTAAAAACCTAGGGACAAACTATATATGCAGTTATCTTATTTAAATATTTTAAATTATACTACAGAATTATCTGGCACCTTTTCAGGATAATTTTAATTTTATTTCTTTTTTGGGACAAATTTTCAGGTAATTTTCTTGTGCTTTTTACTAATCACACATTTGGGTCATTTCTTCCTCTGTTGCTCATTCTTTCCATGTTTTTGAAAGAAATCAAGCCAGTTTGCTCAGGTTTCAAAGGGTTAATGTCTAGGGGGGAAAGTAAAACTAGCGACAGACTATATCTACAGTTATCATATCTACATAATTAAAATTAGATTGGACACATTTTTACATATTCACATCCTCACGGTAACAAGAATGCACAGGTGTCATGACTGGTTAGATATACATGAATGACCTGTTTATGAAGCTTATCCTGGTGATGATCATATTGGAATATGGTCTTTACATGAACGCAGAGAAATCGGTTGACTCACATTCCACGTATACACCCCAGTTTATTTCAGAGTTCTTCAGTTAGCACATTTAAGTTTCCCACTAACGAAATATTCTGTTTACATGCTCAAACACATAAATGGAATACTCCAAAAACATGATCATAAACGGGGTTATTCATGTCCATATAAATGCACTTATGCATACAATTATAACATATGATACTGCATGGACTATTATAGCACACCATGAGTCCTTACTACAGTTGATGATGTGAGTATATGTGAGTATTTATAATGCATTATAAGCCTCATCAGTCAACCTCTAGTTTATAACTTGTCAAGAGCATCCATAAAACACTTGGTGCTTATAATTCATAAGTCAATAATGTTTTATGACTGTTATGAAAGTGTTGTCATAAAGCATCATGAATACACTATAATTAATTATGAATGCCCTTATTATGTAATATAGATGTGGTCTTCATAGAAAGCATCATCCATATTTCTCATAATCATCAGATGAAGACTTTTTTTTTCAATGTCAACAGAATTACAGCTGTCTGAATATGAAATTTGGGGGGGGGTCTGGAGCAATCTGGAGCTAACTGACTGACTCCATGGCAACATCACTCCTCAGGTTTACATGACCCAAAAGCCCATCAGATTTATTCCAAAGGACAGTAAGAAAGAGAAAGATAATAATCCGCCTTTTTGACATAATAGCACTAGTGTTGGTAATAATATTACAGCAGCTCTGTGCCTGCTGTTCCTGTTATGACATGTCAAAATGTCTGTTGTGAAAAGGGGAATTCAGATATCCTCATTTTATTATTTTCACTACACATGATAATATCGGCATGTCATTGGTATTGGTCCATTTTGGCTTTAAAATGAATAAATATAAATTTATAGGAATCGACCAGCATGCTGATTTAAAAAATGTATGCATTTTATTTATTTTTTATTTTATTTTATTTCATTTTTCTTTACTTTTTTTTGATAAAGTGAACATATGAAAATCATCAACCCTAAGTTGAAGTATTTTTTCTTATGTTGCACAATGGATGAATATTATATACATTGAAAAGCATTCTATTTCATGCCTCCATCTGCTGGTGGGCCATCACAGTAAGAGTATACAGAATGTGATGTTAGTTTCACTAAAGATGATCACTAAAATTAGTTTGGGAAAAATGGATATATCGATATCGGTATCTTTTATCGGCCAAATGAGTTGTTATATATCAGCATATCAGAAATAAGATTAAGAAGTAGCTTCACTTCTTCTGATAAAAAGCAGTATATAGCCTAGTGTCTGTGCTATATGCTTGTAAATAAAACAGTGGAAAAGTAAAGTGAAAACAGCAACAAAGTCATACCTTAAATTTGGAATAGGGGTGAGTCAAGTTATGCTGAACATGAATGGGGTTATTTGTATGGTTTTCACTGACGTCCGTATTCAGTCTAATTGTATCATGGGTGACTCCACTTTGTCTGATCCCATTTACCTTGAAGAGATAAAATAGGCTGATTATCTGCAGCTTGTAGCCATATATTGGTTTAAAAGAGATCTGTCAGGGGCTAAATTACCTTTCAGCACGACGGTCTCGCTGCTCCCACCCCTCCGCTCTCTTGCTCCTTCTGTGTCTTTACCTGAAATCTTCTTAACGTTCAACTCAGGAACTCACAAACAATTAGCAATCCAATTATCCTGTGGAGCAAAACAATGAGCTCCTTTTGCTTTGTGTCAGCAGTGGTGGCACTGCTCCCCCCGTCTCTTTGTTGTGTATGAGAGTTCTCCATCTTGAATGAGAAGCTCGGAGATCAGAGAGGCAGCCGACGTCCTCAGTGCCGTGCGTACCAAGGCTGAAAAGTTCAGCTGCTAACTGCTAATTAGCTCCCCAATGTCAATGGGACCATCATTTAGTCTTGAGGAGACAGAGGAAACAGTGACCTAGGTCAGCCCTCCTCGACCCCCCCCCCTCCAGCCAGCAGAAGAGTGCGTCAGAGGAGGTATGAGAGAGGAGCCGGGCTTTGGAAGTGGAGTGCTGCAGGTGTTGGCGAGTACAACAGCCTGATGAAATGGCCCTGTAACAGCAGCATGCAGCTCTGCGCTGCTGTCGAAATCTGTCAAAGGAAAAAATACAATGCAGTGTAGAAACATATTTATTGCATCTTATTAAAGGCACCACACATTTTATGAACACAATAGCAAAGTCCAGAGTCCATGGTTTGAAAAGTAGAAGCCCCATTCGTTGTCTGACTGTTGCACCACTGAGACTCGACTAGACAAACTCACCCAACCACTGGATGTTCTTTTGATGCATGCCGTTAATGTAAGCAAAAGCAAGTTTTTCTGTGGTCACCAAATCTTTCCAATACACCTTTGAGATTAAACATTCCAAAGAGACAAATCTAGAGAACTCCTTATTATAACAAAAAGAGTTTGAAAATATTGTCCAGTACTTTCTAAGTGTGATATTGTAGGACACTGGAATTTCTTGAGTTTCTTGAAGACGTCTAATCTCTCATCCAAACAGCCTCTTCAATTCTAACCGGAGTGGTTGGAGTTGAAGGCTTTAAACATTGTGTGGGTTTAGACCCTTCAAGAGTCATTGAAGTCACATGTGAATTCTGAGCTCACATATGACTTTAACAACTCTCTACGGGTCCACAACCACTCGGGGTTTAAAGCCTGCGACTTCCAGCCAGTCTGGTTAGAACTGAAGAAGCCTCTCAGATGAAAGATTGAACGTCTTTAAGAAACTGAAGCAATATCGGTTGCCTGTGATTTAGCACTTAATGTTACCATGACCTTGAGGACTGAGATTGTTCACCAGCTCTTCGGTGCTTAGTTGATCCGTTTGTGTTAAGCTTTGAATATCCAGAATGACAGTGTTTAAAATGCATTGCAGTTGTGCTAATTCATAAGCAGTGAAGTTCAGGGAAGACCATTTTGTTCATGCCCACATGAGGAGAAAAAAAACAAAAAAATTTTAAAGAAGTTTAAAAAATCACGCTCACACATGCACTCACCTGCCACACACACACAGCTGCACTCCAACTGGTTTCCTACTAATGTCTCTGCTTCTGTCTTAATCATGTTTCACCAGGTCAGACTCTTCGGTAGTAGCACTGAGCAGACAGGCGGTAATTAGCCACATCTTTCTTGGAGCAGAGGCTCACTTCGCTCACTTTTCAGTGACTCATGCCTTCCAAGGCCTTGTCACATTTCCGATCGCATCGCTCTGACTCACAATGTCAGGAGGGGCCCCCATTCTAGGCGTTGAGTCGTGAGGCACCATCAAGGACTGCAGTGGGTGAATGCCGCTATGTGGGGACCTCGGTGGAAACCATGCGCACAATAGAGAGATACTGAGCAGGGTTTCGCTGTGACTGTAAGGCCATTTCGCTCACTGATTCACTCATTGAGCTGTCGAACGAGGAAACAGAAAGAAATATGTGAATCTTCAAGATATGTCTGGTCTGATCAACATTATGGTGCTAAGTCTGTACTTTTTTCACACCTAATGTGTGAACTTTCCTGGAATAGAAGAGATGATGGACATGAGAGAGACAGAAACAGGAAACGTAGTGAGCAGCATGAGTGGCTGGTAAAGGCATAATGCCTGCCTGAAGAGCACAGGGAACAGGTCAAAGACTAAGTAATTTCAGTTGCAGAGCGGGCAGGGGGAGGACGAGCACATCTCTTTTTAATCACTTCGCCCAAAGACATCCCGACAATTAGAGTTGTGAAGTCCACCGAGCATGAGTGAGGGATAGATGGAGTGAAGAGGAAGGCAGAGAGGAGTCAAAGAAGGGCGACGGGGTGGATGTGAAGTGTGAGGTGCTTCCTTCAGCTATTAGCAGGCATGTCTCAGAAGTGGGAGCAGTCCGAGGAGCGCTGAACAATGGAGTCGGTCAAGCAGAGTAAGAGTGGAGTTAAGAATTAAAAGTGGCTCTGCAGCTTTTGGGGCGCAGTTAATTTGATGCAGTTTCAATAGATTTTCACTCAAGTCTCTAGTCTTTGACAGAGATGACTGAATCATCATGGTGGTGTGGTTTGACAGGAATTGTTGACTATATTTTACCTTACACAGTATTCTAAGAATTGTGTCCGTATTGCAAGGTTTCACCCGGACCTATTCAGTGGTTCTACATTCACCCCTCAATTCTACCAGCAATGTGTGGATGTTTTGCTCTGTCCTCCACGTGACTCTATATTCCACCGGGAGCGGGAGCATCTCTGAGCGTTTCATAAGTGAAGCACCCTGCAGGCTGATACTGTAGACTTAATTAGATTTTGCGATTCTTGTGATTCTGCCATGACTGAATCGGCTACATATACAAATGCTTTCCTTTTCTGTCTGTTTAAATCATGTTTATTGATGTTTTACCCACTTTGTTGTGCTGCAGCCTACAGTCCAGCCAGGAACAAAGGAGATCAAAGAATTCTGGCTGCGTATAAGTCAACGAACATGTTCATCTTGATAATAATACAGATCAGTAAAAATAAATCCAGTTAAACATGGAATAGATGGAGGATTTGTGGCTGTGTTTTAGTTAAAAGCATATCCATCTTAACAATTATACAGATGAATAATTAATAATTAAATTATGAATGAAACAGATACGTAGAAGATTTTAACTGTGTTTTTGTTAAAAACACAGTGCTGTTCTTAATTATGATCTACTTTCTGTCTATTTCATGTACA
Source organism: Plectropomus leopardus (assembly GCF_026936395.1). Taxonomy (NCBI): domain Eukaryota; kingdom Metazoa; phylum Chordata; class Actinopteri; order Perciformes; family Serranidae; genus Plectropomus; species Plectropomus leopardus. The sequence goes on along the minus strand of NC_142194.1, from coordinate 26,789,074 downwards.
GTGGCTGTTAACAGGAGCATTAACTCTCCTGCTGGACAGAATACAGAGGGCTGGTGGAGGGAGAAGGATTAGATACTGTTGATGTGAAGTTTTAGTGAAACATGATCCAGAGTCCGTGCAAGGCGTTTTATTTTGAAAATTGACTGGATGTACCGCTACTTGACTTCCTGCCAGGTGCGATCTGCTCTGTGCATCTTGACGCGGCTGCTGCATGGATCTATTATAAATCTGGATACGGCCGTGGGGACGGGGCCTCATTCATTCCTATGAGAGCTGCTCAGTGGCGCATGAAGCAGAGAAAACTCTTTTTCCGGGTTTAGAAAAGTGTAAAATACCCGGATCTACTGGCCCATAGAGCATTCGTAGAAGTGAATAATGACAGCCAAATGCGGCCGAGTGCAGCCGAGTGTACCCGAACATTGACTCCCACTCACTGGCTCGCTCACACAAGTTACCCGAGTCAAGTGCTCGAAGCGAACAGCGCTCGTTCATGAGCGCTCCTCTCATAGTAGCTTAGCTTATTAGCAACAGCAGCTAATCGGCGGTATAACGACAGCGGTGCTGTCGGTTTTAATATTCACGTGATAATGATATATTTATCTCTCTCTACACACACAAACACACACACACACACATACACAAATATACATACAACTTATCAGGGAATCACATCGTGATCACGAGCGGAGAAATTAAATTAACAGAATCAAAATGTGTTGTGCCCACAAAAATATAATAAAAGGTGGTGCCTTGTAATATTGCAAATTTTGTAATATAGCTCAACTTTAAGTAAATACTATGTTCGGTACCTTTTAGTAACTGTCACTAGTGCTCCGCGCTGCTCACTGATAACCGGTAGTTTGAATACAGACCGTAGACTGTATAAATGGTCTCTGATACAGACACGGTAAGACGTCCATATTACAGGCTTTACAGCCAACATCGTATGGATGTGTTGTAAAATGGTAAAAATTATGAATTATGATTCAAAAAAATCCATTACTACAGTTGGCATGAAGCCTGTGTTGTGTCAGGGACTCCAAGAGTTGCATGTGTGTTCACGCGGTAGAGTCCCGCAGGTCCTATGCGTGTTCATTTTATGTCTGGAGAAATACCGAATTCCAAATCTTTATTCATAAAATGGCGCATTTTACGTCTTTAGGACTTAATGTTTTTAATAATGGCTATTAAAAAATGCATTCAGAAAAGTCAACATGTCTCAAAAAAAAATTATCCAGTGATTTAAGGAGGTCTCTTTCCAATGTTAACAAATGGGGAAAAGTCTTTCTGGGCCAGTGTGCGTCACGTGACGCCGTAATTCCACTTCCGGCCACTATGAAAGGTATGTGTGGTGAAATCATCTACATTGTCGGCTCGATATGCTGTGGATCCTGGTGGAATTGAGGGGTTAGGGGTAAATTCAGTGCCAGCAAGTCCCCCACACACACACACACACACACACAAACACACACACACATCATGATTATGGGGAATATGATAGACAATATGAGTATAATATGAGGCCAAATCTGACACTTGATAAGGTGCCGGGTGACAAGTCATTCACTTGCCAAAGCCACAACCTTTCCCCAACCCTAGTCTAGGTACCATGTATAGAAAGTAGGGGTGTGAATCATTGGTTTCATCACCATACGATATTATGTTGATACTTTGGACAATGATACGATATTTGCTGATATTACAAAAAATACCCCAATACAATTTCGATTTGATTCCGTTTTGGAGCCTGCGATCGATATGGACCTATATTATCTGATCATTTAACACAATTGGTTACAGGAGAAGCTGCCACCCGGCTTTTGTTTACATATGATGTGCGCCCTCTGTTGACTCACAGTTTCTCCAAAAACAAAACATTTCCACACTGATGATTTTTTCCAGAGTCAATAATAGTAATATATCCTCATCATCTTTCTCCCGGCTGCTCGCCATCATCTGCTGGACGCTCTGTTATGGTGACACAGAATGTCAAATAAGGACATGTCTGAAAGAGGATGATATGGATCGATGTTTACATTTTGCATCGATGTTACGTGATCATTGCTCATTTAATCGATATATCGATGCAGATCGATGTATCGTTACACCCCTAATATAAAGTGTATATAAAGCAAGAATTTTACCAGTCCACCATCATTGTGTGGTTAAATACAGCTGATCTTCATAGTACACTTATGCTAATCTTCTGTAACAGGATTTCTATCCTCAGCGACTGTGGATGTTTTTGCAGCATGTGTTTCCAGGGCAGCTAATGTTAAATATACACAATAAACAGCTCCCAGTCATTCACACCATGGAGCAGTTCAGATGCTTTTGTGCTGTTAGGCTCCTTCCATTGTCAGCAGCCCCTTTTTTACCAATTAGCTGACCACTTCCTGTATTCGTGTGCTCTGTAACAGCCTCAGTGTCCTAATACCCTGCACCGCTGCTACAAAGAAATGTCATCTTAATTCTTATCTGCTGTTCTTTCAACCGTCCACTGTTGGGGAAACTGGAAAATGTTGAACAACTGGTTACAAGCAGAAAAACCATTTGTACATCTGTGAGCCAGATGGCTGATTCCAAGAGACACATGAATTTAGTTCAGTTATACACTCCTCTTTGTAAACACTACCTTATCAATTAATATCAACACTTATGTACAGGACTTGGCCATATGGTTAAATACAATATTGCAATAATGATTTAAATATTTTTTGTCAGTGTTATGTGTGTATGCAAAAATCACATACAGTGATGTTAAAATGCAATTGTCCATTTCCTCTCTGGTGGCAAAATAGCTGTGGAGTGGATCAACATTGCAGTTTCACTGGCAATGATCTTGTACCGTTCAACTCTAATATAATAAAACTTAAATATAATAAAAAAGTAATGTAAGGACCAGATGTGTTAGCTCCCAAGAATCCTACAAATGTGCCAAAATCTGAGAAATGTCCTCCCAGAAACGTCCTAAAAACCTAGAAATGTCCTAAAATTGTACACATGACCAAATATCCTAGAGATGTCCTATAATGCTAGAAATCCCAGAAATCCCTAGAATCCCAGACACGTCCTAAAACTTGCGAAATGTCTTAAAATCCAAGAAATGCCCTTAAATCATTGTGTCATGTCAAAAAAATTAAAAAATTAAAAATTAATTAAAAAAAAAATTACCTAAAATCCTAGAAGTGTCCTAAAATCCTAGACACATCCCAAAACTTGAGTAATGTCCGAAAATCTGAGAAAGTCCTAAAATCTGAGGAATGGCCTTAAATTTCGAGAAGCGTCCTAATATACTAGAAATGTCCTAAAATGTTAGAAATGTCCTTAAATCCAACAAATGTTTTAAAGTCCTAAAAACTTCCAAAAATCAGAGAAATGTCCTAAATTCTAGACATGTTCTAAAACTTGAAAAACGTCTCTAAATGCTAGAAACACGCTCCTCTTTGTAAACACTACCTTAACAGTTGACATAAGCACTTATGTGTAAGACTGTAATGTATGTGTGCAAAAATGTATGCAATAATCAGATATAGTAAAGTTAAAATGCAATAGTACATTTCCTTTCTGGCGGGAGGGAAAAGCCGAAATATCTTTGGAGTGGAAGATCACACATTGCAGGGTCACTGGAAATGATCTTGTAGCGTTCAGCTCCGATATAATAAAACTTGTTTCCATTATAAAGTCATGTAAGGACCAGATGTATTAGCTCTTTAAGAAGATGGATCCTTTTTTGTCATGGCAGCAGTGTGTGTCTGTGAGCTGTATTTAATGGTTTCTTGCAAACAGTGGGGGCCTTTGTTTTCCAGAAGGCAAAGCAGCAGTGCAAGAGAGTGTGTGAGCGTCTGACTGTGCAAAATACATCAGTGGGTTTAGACGTTTCATGGGCATTAAAGGTGATAGATTAAAAAATACACTTGCCTTATCCTTTAAAGGACTGAACTGAGTGGATTCAGTTTAGTTAAGTTTAATTTGATATGGGCTCTCAATTTATGTCATGTCCTTTTTTTAAAAAAAAATTCCTTTTTTCCTCCTTCTTCTCTCTTTTAATCCAGATTGCTGAGACGTCGAACTCCTTCCTGAATCGAATGCTGAACAGAGACACCATCACGAGAATAACATATAAAAGTAAGTGCGCAGTCGTGTAAATGTCTAGACATTTCTATTAATTAAGCTTGAAACACTGATAAATATATGATTATGATAATTCAAAATATAGTTGTTAGGAAGTTTTTAGGACACTTCAAGTATTTTATAATGTTGGGGGGGGATTTGGCACCCCGCCAGTGACCACATTTGGCCAGCAGCACTGTAAATTGAGTATTACTGTCTTAAAGCATCATTATTTCAGTTAAAAGTGCTAATTGAGAGCATTCTGCAGGATGTGGATAGTGTGATGGCTGCATGGGAACTCCTGATAGCTGAAAGAATGTGTTGTTGAGGCAGCGTGTTAGGCAGCAATCGACAGCTGCTCTCCAGAGGTTTCCCTCTGCCAGCCTGCCATGCTGGAGAGGCGGCATCGGCGCGGAGATCGCCCAAGGCTAGCTTGAAAAAAGAGACAAATAATTGGATTAATGGGGGGAGCAACGAGTGGCTGGATAAACACACTGACCCCTTGTGGTTAGGAGGAGTCTCGGCGGTACCACGCAGAGCAGGAGGCTGCAGGCGAGGGGCAGGCGGGGGGGGCTACCTCCGGGTCCAGCTGGAGGAACTGGAGAGGAGCATGGATTCTGACAGCTGTCAAAACTCCCTCAGATACACTGTCTCTCACATGCTGACTCACACACATGCACACACAGTCGCACATCGCCCCCTCATGCTTATGAGTCCTTAGGCATATCCCTCAGTCAATAATGCTGCCAGCTTTTTTATAGCACATATGTACACACATGCAAACACAGAGACGCATACACTCCATCCAAAGACAATGATTGTATTCCAGCACATGATCAAAGATCAGCAGCAGAGCTCCTCTTCACATGCCGAGAGGATCAGAGGAGATTTTTTATGGGGATTTTCTCAAATTAAGCCTATCATGCTTATTACTTTTTTAAAAATTAATAATCTTTTGATTCATACTGTTTACAGGTTGCAGCATTTAACAGTGATGCAAAGCTCAGTTGAAATAGCACTAACGCTGCAGTTAGTCCACGGTGACCTCATTACAATAGGCAGTCCATTTGTCAACGGAGGCCCAGCAGATGACAAGTTGTTGAGAGCGTGTTACTGGAGTGTGAAGAGGAAGAGGTAGAGAGTTGCAGTCTGTCTAATTAGCGTCCTGACAGTGGAGACAGTTTGGATAAAAGAGGTTTTGTGCTGCAACACCAACAGCCTGTCATTCACAGAACAGTAAATGATATGTGAAATAAGAAGTGAGAAAATGTGTTATGAAAGATGAGCTCAGTGCTTGATGAGCAGTGGGTGGTGAGTTTACAGCCCGCACGCTAAAGAGGAGGATGTAATAGGTAAACTCGCAGCCTCCAAGGAAAATACCCAGTTTCTTACGATCAGACAGCAACAAGATCATCTGTGTATCTGCAGCTGTCTGACATTACTCGTCTTTTTGCTACTTCACTACACCGTTTTATAGGACATTTCTATCATTGTAGAACATTTATTAGGCTTTTACGACATTTCTAGAATTATAGGACGTTTCTTGGATTTCATGACATTCCTGGGATTTTAGGATATTTTTAGGATTTAAGGACATTTGAAGGATTTTCGGACATTTTTAGGCTTTTAGGACATTTCTAGGATTTTAGGACATTTGTTGGATTTCAGGACATTTTGGGGATATTAGGAAATTTGGGGGATTTTAGGAGGTTTCTAGGATTTCAGTACGTTTTTAGGTTTTTAGGACATTTTAAGGCTTTTAGGACATTTCTAGGATTCTAGGACATTTGTTGGATTACAGGACATTTTGAGTAAATTACGAAATTTGGGGGATTTTAGGAGGTTTCTAGGATTTCAGTACATTTCTAGGATTTTAGGACATTTTAAGGCTTTTAGGACATTTCTACGATTTTAGGACATTTGTTGGATTTTAGGACTTTTTAGGTATTAAGACATGTTTTGGATTTTAGGACACTTTTAAGATTTTAGAAGGCTTCTAGGATTTCAGGACATTTCTGGGATTTTGGGATATTTTTAGGATTTAAGGACACTCAGATTTCAGATTGTTTCTAGCATGTTAGAATGTTTCTTGAATTTGAGAACATTCTAAGGCTTTTGGGACATTTGTGAGTTTCAGGGCGTTTGTAGGTTCTAGGACATCCCTGGGGTTTAGGGTTATTTTTATGATTTTAGGGTTTCTGGGATTGTAGGACATCTCTAGGATTTTGGGAAGTTTGTAGGATTCAGTGACATTTTAAGGATTTCAGGGCATTTCTAGGATTTTAGGACATATGTTGGATTTCAGGACGTTTCTGGGATTTTGGGACATTTCTAATTATTTAGAATGTTTCTAGAATTGAAGGACTTCTCTAGGATTGTAGGGCATTAGGGGCGTAGCGAGGACCTCTGTCCTTTTTTGTAAATAAAAACTGTTGTAGTTTTATGCACTCTGGCACCTTATGTATATTAAAATTAGAAAATAAAAATTCCCAGTGTGAAACACTTTATTTCAATTATTAGTTAGAAAATAGTTGAGTTGCCACCAGGCATGCTATCGGTGGCCAGATTGTACCCTCAGGCCATAATTTGAGTGTCAGTAGTGTAGAATGTAGTGTTTGTGGCATCAACACAACTTCCTGCAAAAAAACCCACATTCATGTGTGAAAAGAATCTGAGTAAACTAGTTCTGATATCTTAAACATTCAGTGTTTATCATGTAGGGAACAAGGGAGTGAGTGAAGATACAGGCTGGGAAATAGCTTTTTTTGCTGTGCACGCTAATGCAGAAAAGTCATACTATTAATCAGACTCAGTCCTTCGTCTATTTTTAATGGAAGATTGTGGGTAAAATATAAGACAACTATGCACGTAGCAATAATGCTATTTTGACAATGAAATCTTAAATCTAGCTCAACTCTAGCTTTTATCCCTATTATTCTAATAATAATGTATCGAATGACAATATGAAAACATATTGATAAACCTCTAGAGAATAATCAGCCGGATCTGCAGCTCCCCTCAGCCTTTGAGACCTTTGTTGTGACTTTCAGCTCATTGTTTTTCTCTGTGGCCCACAACTTTACTGTTTGGTTCACTCTCAAAGCTCTCGTAGCCTAGTTTTCTGCCACAACAGGCAGCTGTTTTCAGTAAAAAGCTCTCATTAATCCACTATACACAAGCTGCTCAGCAGCAAACAGCAGGCAGACACAGTTAGAGAGGAGCAGGTGAACATAGTCGAGCATTTAGCAGCTATAGAGACAGATATTCCCGTTAGTAGTTACTGTAGACCAAAAAAACAAAGCTAAAAGAGAGTGAATATGAAACTGCTTAACTGCTCTCGATCAGGATGTTATCAGCCCATAAAAATGGCTGTCATTGGTGGTCATAAGCCTTATGTGGTGCAGTAGGGGCCTGCTACACCTACAAGTAGGTATAGAATGTTGTTATCAGCCCATTCAATGGCTGTTGCTAGTTTGTTATGTCTCACTTTCACTCTCCTTAGATTTAGGATGACATGGTTAGGTTTAGAAAAAGATGTAAATATTAGTTTCATGTGTCTCCTGGGTGAAAGTCCTGTCTTTGACACACACATGCATTCACCTGTCAATATGCAGATTTTCTCACACAAAGGAGAGAATCGGACAAAAGCCCTTTCTAGCAAAAGTTTAATTTCATTGCTTAAATATGGTGTTCTCATCCTGATAGTAGGTGGGAGGCCCTTATTAACCCATATCAATGATGCCTGTCACTACTGATGATGTCCATTTAATGGCTTGATAACAGCCAAATTGCCTGAGATAAGCAACTTGCTAACAAGTTAGCCATATCAATTTAAAAGTGAAAGTCCTGCAAATATGTAATTTAAAAAATTACATATTTAAAATTCTGTTACAGAATTATTTTGAATATTATAATATTATTTTTTTCTCAATTTTCTTTTTGTTATTTGCAAATAATTTTCTTAATCTTTTGACTGCTTTCTGGCAGATTTTGGGGTCATATCTTCTTTGATTGCTTAATGCCTTTTTCCTCATGTTTTTGAAGGAAATCAAACCAATTAGCTCCAGTTTCAATGAGCTAATCTAAAATATCATATTCTGAAAGCAATACATTTTTTTGTGTAAACTCCTAATCAGAAAAGAAACAAGTAAATAAATCAGCCACATAAATGTAGAGGAGTAGAAAGAACAAGATTTCCCCTTTGAAATATAATGACGTAGAAAATAGTCAATAAGTATTTTATTTCAAGTAATCAGTTATCAAGTAGTACAGTAACAGTACTAATATTTATTTATGTACAGTATGCTTTTATGTAAATTTGTCACTTTAATAAATGATTTGAGCATATGATTGATTTGAGCGGTTCCCTCTGATAGTCCTCCATGAGCATGGCGTATAATATGCCAGTCCATGATCAGGGCGGACTGATGGTTTAATGTGGTGGTTCCCAGCGTGGGGGTCAGGGCCCTGAAAGCATCCCGAGGCAAAACTAAAGGGTAACAATATGATTAGAGAAACAACAAGAAAGACTTTTTTTAGATGATCTTTTTGTAGAAATATGCATGTAAGTAATATGTTTGGACCATAGTAATAGCAATAATATGCCTGAAGACCTGAGAGCAGCAGAGGGTGTTAATATCTTTAAATGCAAACTTAAGAGCTGCCTTTTTAGTCTGGCTTTTAATTGAACTTTATTTGTGTATTGACTACTGATGTTTGTTTTACTAGATGGTACATCATTGTATTATTTTAACCATTTTTATATATTGTTATACTTTGTGCTGTTATTCTGTAATATACCTTTTATCTACTATTAAGAGTATTTTTATTATTATAATTATTATTACTATTATTATTATTGTTGTTGTTGTTGTTTTTATTTCAATTAATTAACTTATTTATTATGGTATTGTTTGTGTGTGTGTGTGCGTGCGTGCATGTGTGTGTGTGTGTGTGTGTGTGTGTGTGTGTGTGTGTGTGTGCGTGCGTGCATGTGTGTGTGTGTTTTATTGTATGAAGCACTTTGTGTTACAGTTTTGCTTGTAAGGAAGGTGTTATACAAATAAAGTCTGATTGATTGATTTGTTGATGTTTAGGATTTTTTTCTTTTCTTTTTGTTCTGTTTTTTGTTACTTTTGTGCAACTTACACTTTTGGTACAGATGGAAACAACCACACAGTATTAAAAGTCCCTTCTTGTTTTTGTTTTGTGCTTTTCTTTGTGCAGACGATGCGTATCTACTGACTGGCCTGAACATAGAGGAGATTTACCCGGAGACAAATAGTTTTATCACATATGATGGATCAATGACCATCCCTCCATGCTTCGAGACCGCCACATGGATCCTGATGAACAAGCCGGTGTACCTCACTCGCATGCAGGTGAGCCTCAGCCCCCGAGCAAGACCTGAAACGTAACTCCTGAAATTCCCCGAAGATCGTCTGTCTCAGCCGAGGATTTTCTCTCTAACTATTGTTCTGCCTGTGAAACATGTCAGCCCGACGCCGAGGCTTTTACTCCAACACTTTCCCAGCTCTACTCTTGTGTAATCCTCCACACAGCGCTGTCTGGAAAATAATGCAGCGGATCAAAAAGCCTAGCTCACATTTCCATGATGCTTCGGTCAACTTTTAACCAGCTTCTTCTCTCTCCCTCTCTTTGTAAGATGCACTCCTTGCGGCTGCTGAGCCAGAACCAGCCGTCTCAGATCTTCCTGAGCATGAGCGACAACGTCCGCCCGGTCCAGCCGCTCAACAACCGCTGCATCCGCACCAACATCAACTTCAGCATGCAGGGCAAAGACTGCCCCAACAACAGGGCTCAGAAGCTCCAGTACCGAGGTAGAAACCAGCTGCTGTTATTGCTCTCTCCCCATCTCTAACATTTCATTTCTATTTAAAAAAATATGTAGGCACATTGGGCAACACTATGTTGTTCATAACACAAGCTCACTTCTAATTTTTCACAAATTTTACTCAATGGGAACATTTTGCTTTATTACAGTATGGTTTTTATGTTCATAATTGGCCATCATTTCATTTAGATATGATTACTATAGCTTTGTACTCAATAAAGTGCTTGCAAAGATCTGGGAGCACAGCAACATCCCAACTAATCTTTTTAGGAGCCTCAGTGGAGTAACAAACATGTAGTGGGCAGTCGTGTAAAATAGTCAGTTTTTCAGGGAAGCTGTAAAAAAGCCAACAGTTTAGCCACATTTCCTAAAAGCACTTCTGTGTTTTACCAGTTGAACTGCTCGGTAATAATAGAGTCACTTGGTGGTAATATCTGGAGCACAGTAACAGAGTGATACTACGGTTATTACAGTGGTAATAACAAGGTAAGAGCTTCGCGATCACAAATATTAAATTCTGTTGCTCCCAATCTTTTACCCTCAGATCATCTTATTACTGCTGAGTTGCAGTGTAAAGTGCCACCATTACTCTGACCGACCAGCTTGGTTTTCCCGAATATCAACAAAAACTTGGATGAGTTAAAACCGTCAATAAAACTGTGAGAGTAAGGATGATCCAAAAAGTTTTGCTCAAAGCAAGCAAGCAAAGTAAGCACAGTGCTGTCCAGTGCTGATTTTGGTGGGGACAAGTCCCTACATATGTCCATATGTAAAGCTCCACCCTTTGCAAACACTATAAAGGCAGGTCAAGAAGCAAGAGTGCTGCTCCCAACTCTCTCTTAAACACAAGATGGCACCGGCACCTCGATGACATCAGATATCATTCTATATTCTCAAGTGTCGTCAGGGTCAGCTCTACCCAATTTGGTGCCTTAGGCGCCCTAACCCTAACCCGCACCTCCTCACCCAATAATGACACATCACATGCTCACACATAATTTAGGAACATGTCACTGTTATTTGTAATGTTAATATAGATATTTTTTTCTAGACAGGAAATACTAAGTGAGGGTGCCAGTGGGCATAGAAAATTGTTATTTTATTATTATTTTCCCTCAAGGCCAAGGGGGACTGGCGGCGTGGTGGCGCCCCTCCAGCAGATGGCGCCCTAGGCAACCGCCTATATCCCCTATGCCAAGAGCTGGCCCTGAGTGTCATATTCCTAACTTTGGCTCCATATTCCCAGGATTCATCACATCCTCAAATTTCATTCTGTTTTTCCAAGTTTCATAACATATTCTCAAGTTTCTTGCCAAATTCTCTACTTTTTTCATTCTAAGGTTTTACTCCATATTCTCAATTTTAATTCATTCTCAGGTTTCATTCCATATTATCAACTTTCAATCCTTCCCAATTCTCGAGTTTGAACTAATTTTTTGCTATTTTTTAGGGGGTCATTTTCTCTTGTGTTAGCAGGGTTCATTTGATGACCAACACTGCATAAATAATATCAAACCAGAAATAACCCTTTAAAATGCTTTGTTAGGAAAAGTCTCACTTCACTTCCCTTTACGAGGCTCTCACGTCAGGATCCTGATCCGTTTCTGGATCCTGTACACTTGATCACAAAGTCCAACAGGTCCACTTGAAAAGGTGGTTTTGAGTACAGTTCATGTTTACTCGGGTTTGCATCGGATGTAAAAACTGTGCTCAAAGAATAGCAGTTAATAAAGTGGGTTTGGTGATTGACGCTCTTCCCTACACTGCAGCGACCACATGCCGTGTAGATAATGAGGCCGAGAGTTTTTGGTCAGTAAGCGTGATCAACAATTACTCACCAAACTCTGTTCTTCAGGAGGGGATATCACCCTCTGATGTAATTTATTTTAGATTTGACATCCACATTAATTTTGGAAGATTATTGCTCGACCCACGCTCACCGCTTTAATTAATAAAATTAATATGAATTTTGCGCGCTGAGCTGGGACTCGGCTGATGGTTGAGATAATGCAGACTGCAGAGTGATGTGCTAAAGAGAAGCAGGGGGAGGGAAAAAAAGCAGGCAGCAGCGAGTCAGATGGCTGGACAGTGAGAACACCTGTTTGGCCCTGACTGACAGATCTGAAACGGGCTTGTCACAGCTCGCTGCAGCCTGGGAGGTGTTGCTGCAGTCTGTCATGTCTCGCTCGCTCTTTCTGCCTATATATATGTGAGCAAGAGCTGCACAGAGTGTTGAATTTCACTCATGGAGCGTAAATACACTAAAGAGGTAGCCCCAGTGTTGGAAAGTACCTAATTATATTTCCTCAAGTTCTGTACTAAAATGCAAATTTGTGGTCATTGTACTTTACTTGAGTGTGTTTTTTTTAATTTATACTTTTACCCCATGATATTTCAGAGGGAAATATTGTACTTTTTTGTCCATTACATTTATGTGAATGCTGTAGTAATTGTAGATATTAAGACTTTTGCATAATAACATAACAAGAGTTTATAAAATATAATATTTTGTAATAAATTTAATTACCAAACTGTTTAATCAAGTACAGCTTCTTCTCACTAATTAGTTCATTAATCATGCAGTTGATTAGCAGAAAATTGTTTGCCAGCTATTTTTAATTTTTTTTTTTTTTTTAATATTGGGGGGTGATTTTTCTTTTTCTTTAAAATGTCTTTTGGGGGTTCTTTTTCTTTTTTATAATTTTGATTTTTTTTTGGGGTTTAAATAATTTTGAGGGTTATTTTATTTTTTATTTTTTAATGCACAGGTGTTTTTTTTTCAATTTTTTAATAATTATAAGGGTTTTGTTAGGGGGGGTTATAATATTGGGTTTTTGGGTGTTTGTCTTTTTAAAATAGTTTTTTAATACTTTGGAGTGTGGTTTTAATCCGTAATTTTGAATTTCATGAGTGCTTTGTTTATTTTAATTTTTTTTAAGTGTTTGGTTTTTTTTGCATGGCACACTTTTACTTGTAATACTTTAAGTATACTTTCCTGAATATACTTACTCACTTTAACTTGAGTAACATTTTTCTAAAGCTGGACTTTTACTTGCAACAGGGTATTTTCACAGGGTGGTAGTACCTTTACTGAACTAAAAAGTCCCAGTCCCTGCAATCCATTCAGTTATTTTATTTTTTCTCCTTTGCTCTGGGTTTACTGTACTGTGGCCGACACACACCGTGCTTGTCTATATGTCTGTGTCTCTCTCATTCTTTTTCTGTTCTGCTCTACTCGAGTAGCCTCCCTTTGAATTCTTATTCTGTGCAGCAGTCGAGGAGAGATTTCACCCACCTCAGACCATCGTGATCCTGAAACAAATGCACTCACCAGAGAGCCACTGAGAGTGAGCCAACAAAAAAAACACAAAAGCAGAGCTGCTTCTTTGATTGTTAGGAGATTGAAAGACCTTGGTGATGAAGTGGGGAGGTGGGTGGGGGGTGGGGGTGCTCATTAAAAGGGAAAATATGTCTCTGGTGATTTGTGTAAGGTCAACCTTAAGAGCAGGAGCAACAAGACCCACTCCTCCCCTCCCCTGAGAGGTGATTATAAGGGTAACTGAATGGGAAATCAGGGCGGTTCGGGAGCTAATCACGCTCTGCGTATGTGTGTGTTTACTGTTTTATTTTCACCACCTGATGAAAGGAAATCTGATTTGGATAGCACTCCAATAAATCTTTCACATGGCAGCGAAACACCTGTTTATCAAATTACAATATTTACTTGTGTTTTTGGCACCTCTTCGTTTTGGGTATAATTTCCTACAAGGCTGCCACTTGAAACATAATGGCGCTGCCACCCCCTCCACACACACACACACACACACACCACCCACACACCCACCTAGGCACATTCACTGTGTGCCTTTCCTTTTGAATTATATATTATCCTTAAAGATGAAATATGTTGTTGGGCAGGGATACTCAACTTGCTTTGCTTGGGGGCCACTTTTGCAAAATGACAGGAGGCCAGGGGCCAGTTGCAACAGCCCCATACATGTTTCTAGGATTTTAGAACATTTGTTGGATTTAAGGATGTTTTCAGGATTTAAGAACATTTCTGAAATTTTAGGACATTTCTAAAATTTTACAACATTGCTAGGATTTTGCGATGTTTTTATGATTGAAGGAAATGTCTAGGATTTTTAGGATATTTCTAGGATTTTTAGGATATTTGTAGGATTTTTTGACATTTCTAAGATTTTTGGACATTTCTAGAATTTTTAGAAATTTCCGGGATTCTAGCATGTTTCTAGTATTTTAGAAAATTTCTAGAACTTTATGAAATGTATATGATTCTAGGATGTTTCGAGGATTTAAGGACATTTCAGGGATATTTGGAAATTTCTAGGATATAGGACTTTTCTAGGATTTCTGGATGTTTCTATAATTTTAAGAAATGTATACAAATTCTAGGGTTTAAGGACATTTTAGGAGATTTTAGGAAATTTCTAGAATTTTTGGACATTTCTAGTATTTTAGCAGGTTTCTTGGATTTTAGGTAATTTCAAGGATTTAAGGACATTTCTGGGATATTTGGAAATTTCTGGGATATAGGACTTTTCTAGGATTTGAGAGAGTTTGGAGGATTTCACAACATTTCTAGGATTTTATTGTGTTTCTAGGATTTAGGACATAAGGGACTTAGCTAAGACCTTCACTGGCCCCTTTTTTGATAAACAAGCTCTATTTTATGCTGGCATGTTATGTATACTAAAAGTTGAAAAGAAAATTTCCCAATGTTTATCACTTACTTACTTACTTACCTACTTTTATTATGAATTAGAAAATAGCTGGCATGGCACCATGCATGCTATCAGGGGCCAGATAGGTACAAAGACAACTCTCAGTGTGAATCACTTTATTTTTTGTTGTTAATTAGAAAAAGGTTGGGGGGCCACCCAGCAAACTTTCTTGTGCGAGATTTGTCCCACAGGCCATAAGTTGAGTATCACTGGTATCAGGGAAGGGTGGGGGGTGAATAATGTAGGAGAACAGTTGAACTGTGCAGAGCGGCACATATATAAATCAGTATTCTCTCTCCTGTCCTTCTCCTCTCTTCCAGTGAACGAGTGGTTGCTAAAGTAGCCTCCCTTGGATGAGCATGGAGACGAGTGTCAGAGAAGGAGAGCGGGACGAGGAGAGGGTGAGGATGTGATAGTGGGATTTAAGGCTGCATCTCATCTAAGATTATTTCATGGCATTGTATAAAGACAAACACTGGACATTATCCAAATTAAGGAACTTTGTATTGCGAGCAAAGAGACTCTACTTTTCATACATTGAGAACAGTTTGAGCCCTTGATCTAACACATGGTAACAAGCCCTTTCCCCCACTGTACGACTATATCTATACGGACATTTTGATACCAATACTTTTTTGGGAGAAAACCAAAAAAAGACACTTGGAAACAAACAAAAAAAATATTGTGGAAGCATTTATTTGATAGCCTCCCAACCACTAGGACAACGTTGGGACTTTAAAGCCTTTGTACATAAAAAATGTTGCTATCAATGGGAAAATCCAAGGACTAAGTCACTGCCCCCATCCCGCCGGTCAAGACGAAGTGGTCATCACGGTCCCACACGGACGTTTCATTACAGTCACCAACAAGGCATGCAATCAGCAACCGAGAGGGAACACAGCCTTACCTTGTCATTTTTCCAAAACTAGAGTCATGTCATGGGAGACGAGCAAATATTTACAGGCTTTCTTATGGCCTCAGAACAACCAGTGTCTTGGCCTCGTTTGTACATATTATAATTATCAATACTGCAGAAAAATGAATATGTAAAGAAAAGTAATGAATTCAAAAGATATATTAAGAGGATTTAAAAAAAAAAAAAAAAGACAAAAAGTTGAGAATTTTAAAAAGCTTGGCGCACTTTGAATTCTGGAGCAGTTCTCAGTCTGAGCTGATGCCTTTTTTCTGTTTTATTGTTTACAATGGTCATACACTGTGTTTGAGTAATGTTATCAGCCCAATAAATGTGTCTGGAAAGTTCACTTTGGAAAATGCTTCACTATATGAGGATCTGACTTATTGTACCTGTACCTGTTTTGTACTGTTCCATATTAAATGTGTTGATATGTCAATATTCCTCCTCAGATGCATGCTCAATAACACCGCTGTCACAGAGAAAGCACTGCTCTGAGATTACAGGCGGATAGCGCAGGTTATCAGGGTAACGTCTTCTTGTCAGAGCCTCTAAATGAACGGCATGGGATTGTGTCCTGCTGATACAGACGCAGCGTTACAGTCTGGCTTTCTTTTCCATTGTTTGCCTGATGCAGCTGAAGCTTATCAGCTGCACACAGGAAGCTCCGTCAGGGTTGACGTGACCTGTCATAGTCTTTCACATCAGATCAGCGGTCATCAGGGACAAGGAGGAGAGGAACCTCCTCTCCCGGGCTGATGAGGGTATATACCGAACAATAAGACTCTGATTCACTGCTGCCTGCCTCTCCAAAAAGTAAGTCAGGACCCTACAACTGGTTTACTAAGTGGTTTTCAAAGGGGGGCGAAGAGAGGACACACCAGTGGTGTATTGGAGCTTATGTGTAGGTATCTTTTTCTGGCTATTTACAGTATACACACCTGTCAGCTGACAAGTCACTTGAATATATAGGAGAGTATACCCACTTCTGTCTGTAACCTATCCATCCACCTAGTTGTACACCCGCCTCATCAAATACCTCTACACCACTGGGACAAATCATATGTCAGTGGATTGTGTGTAATGTGAATACTTAACCCCAGGAAGGTTTCACTTTTTCAGCAAGGTCAGTAACAGAAATGTTGAAGAAAAGACCGTATTGACTGATTGGTGAAGAGGCAGATGGACCAGCCCGTTCTCATTCCAGAGTCATCAAAAACTGCCGCTTTGATAGTGCTTTCGCCATCCACTCCCGACGCCAAAAGGTACCTTTGACTTCCTCATGATTTGCGGTTGAATTGCATCAGGAGAGAACACAGCTGGACAGAACAGTTTATGTTGATATTATACAACACCAGACGGCCAGACGATACCTGCCGTATAAACCTGATACGCGGACAGGTGCCGTCAGTTGAAAACATGGCCGGACAGAACATGTTACATGTGCATGATATGCCACAAAATGGTGGTTGGTTGAAACTCTGCCAGTAACAACATAATATTAGCAGCACGAGGGCACCGACAGGGTGAGTTGGAGGGGTCCAACAAACCCTTGACTTTCATGCAGGAGTCTGGTGTTTGCGTCCCATCTGAATGTTATTTTTTTGGCTTGGCTTTTTCCCTTAATACTAACCGTAGGTGCCAGCATGTTAGTTTATATGCATCCTGGCATTGACTGCCATGTGCTTGTGTTGTCTAAACATAACCACGTGCTGTGTAACCCCACCATGTGCATTGTTGACCTTACAGCAGCACCATCCTGGAACACCAATAGCAGACGCAGAAAGATACTTAAAATGATATATGTTGACATGGAATTCAACTGCTAGACGGCAACATGTGAGGGCTTGGGATGAGAACGTGTTGGGATACTTTATTAACAGTTATCAAAGGACAGCGAAGATTTCCCAGGTCTGAGCCACTTTTTCCAGTTTTTGCTCTGCCTGGTCTTTTTTAATAATGCATGTATAACCTCAACCCTGCTATAAACAATCATACTCAAAACAGATTATTTTAGGATAAATTGATCTATCAGAATATATATGCTGCTGTGATATCACTTGATTGCATAGTTATATCACCATAAATAGAAAAGAAAAACAAAAAAAGAAACTGAGTATCAGATATTTATTAAATTACACACAGTGCAGTAGTGAGCAATATTTTTGGCTTATGAAATGTGTTTTCTTGGCCTTGGTGATTGGGGACAAAGAAATAAACACTGCGTCCAACACAGACCAAAGTTCATTTAAAGTACATCTCTAGATCACAGCATACCTGAGATATTCTAAAGATATTAAACTGAGTTCTTTGATATTGTATATAACATTGCCAAGTAACTTTTATCATTAGCTTTGAAAATGTTTTACTATTTTTGTACCACTTGCCTAATGAAGCGAGTTGTTAAATTTACTAGCCTGATGAGGCATTTTATTTGCCCTGCAGGCAATCGGACAAATCCTCTTGTTGAGCCCTGAGCTGGTGTATCTGTTTACGGTGCAGCCAAACAAACTGGTAATTTTGAAGAGGAAGTCTCTTTTTAATCTCAAAATGGGCAACTGAAATTTGATTTTATGCTGAGCATGGGATGAGGCGTTTTCCACAAAACAGCACAACACAGGAGTTGTTACTTTGGTGAGGAGATGGAGGCCTGCTACCCGTCACTGTGGCTGCTCCTCCTTCCACTTCTCACGATATCTAAAACTAATCAACAAGCGCAGCTGCATGCCCCTGTCACCCTCTCTCTTTCTTTTTCTCTCTCTTTTGTTTTTAACTTAGGCTTCTCTGCACTGCACCATCACGTTTAGATCTGGATCTTCATCCTCCAGGAGATCAAGCCCCTCCTCTTGGTTCTCCCTCTGTGTGTTTGTTTTATTCTTGTGTCTGTGTGAATGATGTGATTCGGTTTTGCTTCTTGTATGTTTGTGTAATCTGTCCTTTTTCCAGGTTCGACGGTGGAGAGGAGGTTGTATGGCTCAGACTTGTCTGTTTGGTGATACCTGGAAGCTGCTTGTTATGGGTCTATTATCCTCATATGTTTTTTATATTCCATGTGTGATTTTTGTTCTTCGGATTTGGATTGTGTTTATATTGTTATTTTATTAAGTTAGTTATTCAGTACACACAGGGTGTGGTATGCTGTACAGATTGTAAAGCCCCTTAATGCAAATTTGTGATATTGGGCTGTATAAATAAAATTTGCTTGTCTTGCCACTGTCAAAAGATACCCATAATGACCCTGTTTTGCATTTACTGTACAGTTACTGTTACTGCTTAAATGCCATCCCATGTTTTGGTCGTTGATTGCTTTTAATGTGAATGAACATTAATGGCCCAACTTTGAAATAGTGGACTCTACCACTCATGTTTACAGTTTTACACCACTGTATGTTTACATGTTTACAAGTGGAGCTACTGTTATAGCGCGATTAGGCCATTTAATTGGACTGCTGTCCTTGTCTCAGAATGGGGTGCAAGCATCAGGGGAGAATCGATGTATTGATGGAAGTATGTCCGACGCGTGCTAGGTGGTGATATGCCCCCTTTCAGCTAGTTGCTAGTGGACCTTCTTCTGGATGATATGGGTTGCATGTCAAACAGTAAAAACTTGGATAACTTTTTGGTACCATAAATTATGTACGAACTCTACGCTTTATTTGATACCTTCTTCTTGTTTTGTTTGCTTCATTTCTTCTTTTGTTGTTCTCAGCTTTCTTCTATGAATTTGTGCTGTTCCACTTCCAAAGTCTGATGCGGGGACTACAGAGCACGTGCAAAATGTCTAGACCTGTTCAGGTTTGATTTAAGTATATACATGAAAGAGTAACTAGATCCCCAACTGCATTATCTCGATGTGTTAGTCTGACTTTGAGAAATTCAACTTAGTATGATTTCAGTTGGTAACATGTTCACGTGTATTGTAAAAGTCTAGTTTTAGTCGGACCAACACAATAATTTGAGTTTTTTTTAGAAGGAATGGCTAATGCTCACCATTAAACAGGGTTTAATTTGACCTTATGGTTTATGAAGTTTCAGTATGTTTCAGAGAAGGTGGGTCAGATGACACATGTAGTAGCAATAGTGTGCTTACCTGTTTCTGAATGGCCACACTTAAAGGCAGAGCTAAAAGCCTGCCATCACGTAGAGGGCAGAGATGCAGTGATTCGTACAAATGGGAAGAAGGGGACACTACTGTACTCTCTCTTCTGAATGTATAGTGATGCACTATGTTATACTCACGAAATGTGATGGAAGTTGTAGCTCCAGACCGTAAACCTGAACAATCTCTTCATGAAGTGGGCATGAATGTCTGTTTCAGGAAGTTTCGGAACTTGACAGATGCACCTCCCCTCATGCCCTATTGTCCCTATTTGTGCACTTTTTCTGAGAGCTTTCAGACAGAGCTGAGCAGTACAACCAGAAATCATGGAGGCAGTGTAGCGTAGATCAAGCGAGAAACGACCATAGAAGACAACAAAGAAATTTAAATAATGGCAGAACAAAATGAAACGATAAATATCATAAAATGTAGTGAAATTACTAAAAAGTATTCTTCATCCAGATGTCAGGATGTATTTAATGGATGTATACAACGCCTTGTTGCCTTGTTTGTTGTATAAACCTTTTGAATCTGCCCTCAAGTGGCATTTATTGGCTGTAACTGTGCCATAAAAAAGAACAGTGTGATGTGAAGTGTGATGGCAGTGGTGTATATGTTTGAAATAGATTGATTTATTTTATCTGTTAAATATCAGAAGAAAATGAATAATTACACAAATAACAAGGAATTTTAAAAAAGATAACCTAAATAATTGTAAAGAGAAAGCTCTTTTGACTGAAATACATGAAATTAATGCTATTAATTTAATTTTAAATTAATTTTCATCCATAAAGGGAGCATAAATGAGCATTAGCACTGTTAGCTCTTCCTGTTGGTAGCACTGTTTCTGCTGTTTGCTGCCTCCATGTTGAGAGCCGTGTGCAGACAATCTTGGCTGAGACTTTGTATCATAAGTGTGTTCTGAGTGTTGTACACAGCTCCTGTAAGCACACTGAGACCTTTATCGCCCAGCATCTCTGGCCAACTTCAGTAATGGTCTTACCACTGAATAGGAGAAAAACCCTGCAGGGAAAATGTTTTAAAAAGCCTTCCAAAAAACAGGAGAATGTTCTGGCAGCAGATTGATTTTAGAATGTCAGGTTCAGCTATCACATGTGGGTGTGATGTTTGGGTGTCCATCTATTCAAACAGTCTTTCTTTTGTGAAATCATAATGTTAAAAAAGTGTGCTTTTATGGTTTCAAAGCAAAACTAGCTATAAAATTGTAATAGTGTAATTCATAGAGCAGCTGGGCTGAGTGACATCTTGTCAGGGTTATTTTATTATTCTTTGCATGCATATGTCCTGATTTTATTTTTGCAATATTCCTTCAGTAATAATAGTTTCATTTCAAATAGCTGCGAGCCTGTAAACCTGCAAAAACAGCCTCCTTAGCATGCCGCAAGGGCCTACTAAATCTTCTTAAAAACCAAGTACAGTAAATGCTTTCTCAGAGACCCAGTTAAGGGAAATAATCCAGGAATATTCATTGGATTCTTGACATTTTTAGGCTGTTTTTTGGTAAGAAAAGGCTCAAAGCGATTCAACACAGCAGGAAACATTTATCAGAAGCAATGAAAACGATCGATAAATCAGTTTAAACCCGACATATGAACACAGAAACGCGCCCAGATCTTGATGGATTTTGTATCTAGCCCGGCCTTGTGTGTAAGTGAAGCACCCGGGACTGCATTGTCTGTTTCCGTCAACAGGGCTCCGCTGCATCGATCCCTCTCTCCCAGCCCTCCTTCATTATCTCCCAATCAATTCAGGGTGCCTCTTCTGGTCGCCCTGATGTGGAGAGAAATACTGCCTCAGAGCATGTGGGAGTGCTCGTGTACATGTGCAATTTCTGTTTGCTATCTGATCTGTGCCCCCCTTTTTTTACAGATCTGTAATGAAAAGATAGTGGGGCCACCAATGCCCAAGGTTATGGAGGCCATTATTCTACCTGATCCAGGAGATGCTAGCTAGAAGAGCAGTAATAAACACGCCAAATGATTCAATGCCCCCTCCCCAACCAACGACTCTAGTTTCACCCTCTCATCCTGACAAATAATCATTTCGACCCTCGCCTCTCGGCGGTACATCTCTGCAGACTCGACCACTATCCGGCTCTGTCAAAAAGAATGAATGATATGAGGTGTGTATAAACTGCTGCTCTCAGATGTTCGGGGGGGGGCACTTAATGATATTATATTAATAAGAGCGTAATAAGAAGACAGCACACAGGGAGCTGGAGTGGAGCAGAACAGCTGCTGAGCCAAATCGAAAATGTGCAAATCTCCGTATGTGTGTTGACTCTGGAGACACACCTGTCCAGATGTGTTTCCAGCGGAGGGGCTTTCAATCAGCCCTGCTGCAGTGGAGTCAAACTTTTCTCCTTGATTCAATTAGGGGAGTGCTAGAGTCGATGCCTGTGGAAGTGAGGGGACTTCACTGAGCGTTTAGGCTTTTTTTGCTTCTTACTTTGAAACCTGAAAAGAGCCACTTCCCAGAGACCCGAGGCAGGTTTCCATTAACCCTCAAATTGAGCAAATTGAAATTGTAGTCATCTTGCAATTGTGTTTTATTTTCGCTTGAGTTTTGTGCAAATCTGTAATGAAAACCTGCCTAATTTGTGTCAGCCACTAGTCCAACCCACCAGCTCGTTCTCACTCTTTTGACAGTGCTTTTTACATACAATCCCAACACCACAAGGCACCTTTCATGTCCGTATGATATGCTCCCTAAACGGCATCACATGACAACGCAAAATCGTGGGTCGCAGGCAACTTAACATCACATGGCTCATAAAGACAAGAAATTAGTAAAAAGTTGAATGAAAATGACTAAAATAAGCACCTCCCAAACAACAACACAAACAAGAAAAAGAAAAAAGAAAAACACACAAGAAAATGACCCAAAATGCAGAAAATTAAAAAAATATATATATGTACACATTTTTTGTCTAATGTAATTTTAATATCTAATTGTACTACTATATAATACTGTATATCATACTATATAATATAATACTGATTATAAATATATATTTTCTGGATTTTTTGATAATTTTCCAATTATTCTCTCCCTTTTCAAACTAATTTCAATTCTTTTTCATCACCTTTTACTCATTTCTTGCACTTTGTGAGACATTTCCAAGTTGCTAATTGTCTTATTTCCATGTTTTTGAAAGAAATTAAATTTGCAGAGATTTCAAAGGTTTAAATGGCATGCGGGACGCAACACAAGACAACTGATGTTGAAGCAGGTTTTAAAGGGTTAACAAGAGAAATGTGTGATATTTAGAAGTTTTCCCGAGTAAAGAATACACTCTTCTTCAACTGCAGAGCTTACATGTATAAACTACATATTCATCAGGCTTGTTGAGATGACTTCCCCATGAACTGCTCTTCTGTTTCGAAACAATTAACAGAAGATGATGTTTCACTTTTGATTGTATGAATTTCCCCTACTCAGAAATTCCTCACAGAGTGATGAGTGCGGATGAGCTGTATAATCTCCTTATTCCATAATCACCAGCCTCTTCTGAGGCTTCCATCCCACTAAGAGCCATGAAACTCACCCTGGACTTACATCCCACCGTCTCTGAGGATGCTAATTAATTTTACCATTCATGTTTTCTCATTCCCTTTGCAGCTGAGTACTATTCAGACTGCTCTTTATCCTCAGAGACAATATTATTACATACATAGCTTCCTTAATTTGTGCATAATAAATTCTGTTTCCATGGTGCCGCTGCCTGGTGCTGGTGTGACATCACATATGCATCAGCTGGGACCCAAATTTTAGGACAACAAAAGCAGAAAATCATTATCAAAATCAAAATACATTAAAACAGTCAGTTACAATGCTTAACCCTTTGAAACCTTAGCAAATTGATTTGATTTTGGAAAGAAGGCAACAATCATCTGAAGATATGACCCAAAAATAACCCCCAAAACATTGACCTGAAAACAAGCAAGAAAAAGAAAAGGAAAAACATCAAGGAAATGACCTTTAAAAAGTGCTGAAAATAAAAATTATGTATGAATTCTTTTTTTCGTAAGATAATTCTAAAAATAAAATTATAAATATTACATATATAGTTTTCTGTACATGATTCACAAATTTGGGATAATTTTTATAATAATTAATCCCTTTTTTTAAAATTTCTTGTCACCTTTTACTTAGTTCTTGCAATTTGTGGGATATTTCTTACCACATTGGTCATTGCCCTTTTCTCCCGTGTTTTTCAAACCAATTCACTCAGATTTCAAAGAACCCAAATAGGTCATGAGAGGTGTCTGAACGCAGCACAAGAAAATTGACGTTGATCCAGGTTTCAAAAGATTAAAATAAAATGACAGAGATCTAGCAGCATATGAATCAGTCCACTGGTTATTATCTGTAAATTAACACCCAGCCCGCCTTTTTAAAGGGGACCTATTCCATATTTTCTGTTATTATGTTAATGTTACAGTGCCGGGTGTTGATATTAAATGTGGCCAAAGTTTCAGATAATGAGGTAAACATATGTTTAAGTAATCCATCTGAGTAAAAACCTCAGGTTTCAGACAGTACTAAATACTCTGTTTTCAATGTTTTGGGATTTTTTTTTTCTGTTGACCACAAGATTAGATGATATGGTCATTTGCTTCAGGAACACACCTACATGCTCACATCAGGGAAATATGTAATCTTGAATGCAAATGTTGTTAATTTCTCCTCAATTTCAAATCATATTCCTGCTGGAACATGCCTGCTTGTGTTTCAAAGTGTTTCATGGTGATTTTTGTACAAGAAAGTGCCGCTATACACAGTCTTTTTGCAGGTGCATGTACACCCCTATTTGTAGCTAGCCTACATACTAACCTCAACAAAAGATGTAGCCTAATCTTTGTTGCTGATGTTGAACATTTTTCCCTTATTTTTTGCAAGTATACCATTACATGTAGCTGCATGCTGTCAGGGAAACATGTAATCTTGGTAGCTGATGTTGTTTATTTCTTCTCGATTTCAGATCATATTCTTGCTGGAATACGTCTGCTTGTGTTTAAAAGCTTTTATTGATGAGTTTTTGGCAAGAAAGTGCCACTATTCAAAATAATTTTAAAGGTGCAAGTACACGGCTACATGTAGCTATATGCTAAATACAGGGATCTTGATTGCTTATGGTTTTTTCCAGATTTTGGATCATATTCCTGCTGAAGTATGTCTGCTTTTCTTTTGAAGCTTTTATCAGTGATTTTTCGCATGACAAAATGTTGCTATACACAGTCATTTCCCAGCTGCAAGTACACTGCTACATGTAGCTACATGCTAATGTCAGGGGAAAATGTCTTTGTTCTTATTGTTGATTTCTCCTCAATTTCAGATCACTTTCCTCCTGGAACATGTCTGTTTTTTTTTAAAGATTTTATTGATGATGCTACACAGTAATTTTCCAGCTGCAAGTACACAGCTATGTGTAACTACGTGCTAACATCAGGGAACAATGTAATCTTGGTTGCTGATGTTGTAAATTTCTCCCCAAATCATATTCCTGCTGGAACATGTCTGGTTATGTTTAAAAGCTTTTAGTGGTAATTTTTCATGCGAGAAAGAGCTTCTATTCTCTCTTTGTCTTTGCTTCCATTACGCAATCAGAGCAGACTGGGCTTTTTCAGGCAGGAGGCTCAATAGAGAGAGGTGTTAAAACGTCTCAGACAGAGGGTAAATACAGGTGTTCCAGCACAGACAGTATGAGGAAAATAGTGTTTTTGAACATTTATGCATGTGAACAAGTATGAATGTGAAAATAAGCAGAATCCTCTTTGAGGCTGAAATTAAGATGATAAATAAAATAGTCGTTATAGACTTATACGTTAAGAAAATTTCAAAGTCAGCCACACAAGAGAGTTATTTTGAAAGATGTTTCACTTATGTGTTGAAGCCGTTTTTATAGTTCATTTTTATTTTAAAGGTACAACTATTTTATTTATAGAGTGCAAATTAAAAACTTTAGGAAGTAGTGACAGAATTATAAGACCGCATCTGTCATAAAGAGAGTGGGAGGCCCTGAAAGGACATGTGAAAATGTGGCTGTGAATGAATTGCAACTTTTTTGGTTTAGCACTTTGGAAAAAAATATAGTTACTTTCACATAGTTGGATCAGGATATCAATATTTCATGCCTGTGTGTTAAGTACAGAAGTGTAGTCGGGACACAGTTAGCCTAGCTCTGTCTGTAATGTTGAATTCAAGCAATGTCTGGGGCAAGCAAAAAACCTTGTGCTATTCCCACTGATGGGGATGGAGGCTTTGCAGCTATTTTGCCACAGGCTTCTTCACACTGATGTAGTTCTTTTCACCAAGTGATAGATATCATAGCTGTCTGATATTCCCAATATCTCAGGCTCAGAATTACAAATAATAAGAGTTAGAGATATGGAAGGTTTTTCTGGCTTGTTGTGATGCAGTGTGATTTAGTATGTGTGAACACGTCATGACAGAAATCTTTCCCTGATAGAAAGCAAAGAAGCAGATTCACCAGAATGTTTAACTGTTTCTTTAAAGAGGAACTCCACAATATTTTTTTACTGCAATCACATAGATTATTGTTGCCATAAAATGACCCTGAGATCTATGTCTTGTATCATAAAGACTATATTTACTTGGCATTGTTGTGTATCCTTGTTATGCCATTAAGAGTAGTCCAGATGAAAGTGAGATGGATTCAGATGTAGCAGATTTGTCAGCTAAACGTTCATTCTAACAACTCTACTCCAGCAGATAAAGTGGGAAAATTAGGAAAATTACCTGAAAAATAGTAAAAATAAAATATACATTATTTAGAAGAAGAAAAAAGGAAATGATGTGGAAAAAG